>NC_139560.1:56982184-57196862 GCF_965112155.1 Podarcis liolepis | reverse complement strand
ATTATTCCAATCTTAAATTCAGTTCCCTATGTTTCGACATCAATTTGCAATTTTCAAAAAGTGCTCCTGAAAATTCACCAGCTTTTTACAGGGCATATTTCTCCCACGAAACACCTTTTTGTATGCAATTTTGCCTATTGTACTTATTTTTTGCAAAGCAATTTCCCCTAATATTAATGCATATATATTTTTTGCACCTATTACTTAGCTGGAGAACTGAATTGCAATATTCAAAGAAGGGTTGCTTTTTTTACTTCACATATTGTTTTGAAAGTGTGAACTAGGTAAATAAGAACTGACTTGAATTTCTGTCCCATTCCCACTCTGCAGTGTGGCATTCACCTCAGTGAGCTTGCCTCCAGTCAAAAAGGAAGGAAATCAGGATCTCCAAGATCTGAATCTGTATTAGTGATCCCGAGAGCAAGAGAATGTTATTACCTTGGGTTATTGAATCCCTCCAAAGGGTCACTTCGTAATACTAAATTCCTACAGGGAAGGTAGTTTTCAGCACAATCCTATACCTGTCAGCTAAGAAGAAAATCCCATTGAGTTCAGACAAGTAAGTATAGGAAAATTTTGGGGTTGGGATTGTAATGTACAAGAGTTGTACCCTGGGATTCTTTCCATTGCAAGTGAAAAAATAGCAATCAAGCATCTGTTTATAGGTGTCATACAGAGGAACAGGGAGGTCAGCCAGAAATCTGGTGTTGTCCAGGAATCTCCAGCTTCCACCTGGACACACAAAACTACTGAAAGCCAAGTTTGAGTCAATTTTGTGGCTTTCATTTTGATCCAAATAGTTCAGCCACATTACTGAGATAGAAATCAGGGTTACATGGCAAATAGTGACCCCCTCTGTGTTCTCTGTCACCTTACAGAAGTGATGAACATTTCATTTTGCAGGGTTATGCTGCAATCTCATTCCTGTGTGTAAGTGCGTCAATCGAAAATGGATGGAATGTTTATTATTTCTAAATCTCATGGTGCTGGGTGTGGGGAAGGGAAAGGGAAATGTTGGGGTTTTAGGTCAATTACCAGGCCTATAGGTAGCCACGCTGACAGATGAGCCCTTTGTTCATTTGTACTCTTTAAGTACTACACCCAGCACTGGATATTTTTTGTTCATGTAAAACATCAAATGAATATATATCTTAATATGCAACCATTCCTGACCAGAAGCCTGTGTCCTAGGAATATTCCACTCACCCCAGTGTTATTGATTTGGCTGGACCATGAAAAAAAGCAGAATAAATTCTAGGCATTGCAGAGAGTTCTGCAATGGGAGGTCCAGGACAGCTCACACTTGCTGGCCACAGTGATGGAATTTGGGCCAATTGATGGTGGAGATGCTTCCTTCACTCAAATTGGCTCATAGAAACTCCACTTCTGAAGTGGAAAGTTTGGTTGCCATGATGGGCAAAGGCTCTAGTCCCAAATCAGAGAGCACTGCACTCACAGAAATTCATGTCCAAATCCTAGAGAAATGATCAGAGACAGGTGATGTCATTTTTAAATGAATGGTTATTCATGGACTCAGTGCTTTTTTTTCTTGGTGGGACGCAGGGGGTACACATACCCCTAAACATTTTGTGAATCCTTGTACTTTTGTCCATTTACTGTATTTATTTTTCCTGATTTGAACTATAAAATGGTGGTTTCCTTGAGTCAAAATGAGAGTACAGTGGTGCCCCGCAAGACGAATGCCTCGCAAGACGGAAAACTCGCTAGACGAAAGAGTTTTCCGTTTTGGAGGTGCTTCGCAAGACGATTTTCCTATGGGCTTGCTTCGCAAGACGACAATGCCTTGCGAGTTCCTGCGGGTTTCCCCCCCCTTCCCCCTTTTTCTAAGCCGCTAAGCCGCTTATCAGCTGATCCGATCAGCAGATAAGCCGCTAAAAGCTGCTAAAAGCCGCTAATAGCGCTAATAGCGCTAATTCGCTAATCCGTCAATGGGCTTGCTTCGCAAGACGAAAAAACCGCTAGACGAAGAGAATCACAGAACGGATTCTTTTCGTCTTGCGAGGCACCACTGTATCCCTAAACACCTGCATAGACTTAAGCTTTGGCTTTTGAAAAGATGGCAATAGTTTCCCCTTGGCCAAAATAGGAGTACCAAGTGCCCTACAAAGCAGCAAACTTTGTAAAGGACTTTTGCAGTTTCTAAACAATAAATGGCATCTATATACCTATGCAGTAGTCATGACCTTAGGTATCAATATTCCAGGTTAGGCCTCAAGTTGCATGTGGAGCATTAATTCTTCTGCAGTGCCAGCGTATTGTAGTTAAACAGTTTAGGTTTCTAACAGTTGGGTGGGAATGGACCCTGTGAATCAGCTATGCTAACCCTTCGCTCTGAGGCTGGCTGTTCTGCACTTAGCAGTTCACAGGTGCTTGCTGATATTCCTTTGGAATGGGGATTCTGCAGGCTATTTGCAGATGGTGTGGTTTGGCATCTGGTCTTAAATCAATATCCATAGGAGCTCCTGCTGGCAGACCAGTCTCTCCAAACACTATTGCTTCTCCCTGCTTTCAATAGTCCCCTTTCAACAGCTACCCTATGACCAAGGAAATTACCGTGGTTATGACCTGATATCACATATGCTGTGAAGAGAAACTGGTCTACTTTGTAGCTTGTATAGTATTCTAGACAATGTTCTGTACCTCTTGACCATGTAAAATGGTATCTGCCTCATGCAGAATTCTGAAATTCTGGGCTCTACTTTAGGTCCCTTCTGAAATAACTTGACAGCTGCTCCTATATCTGTTATGGAGTTAACCATCGTCTGGCAAATAGTTGAGGTTTTTCCTCTGCTAAGAAAAAATGGCTGTCCAGAGCTGTTGTCATTTCTTGCACAATCTGCCTACAATACAGGATAGTAAAAAAAAAAAGCCCTGTTTTTAAACACTTACTGCTGGACAAATTTGTCTAATGTTGTGGGGGTTTTTCCCTACAGCTTGTGCATGCTGTCTGAAAGGGTGTGTCTTTTTGCCGTTTTCTTCCAGGCTTCAAATGCAGAAGAGGACAGAGAAGCATGGCTCTCTGATAGGCATCCACCATGGAATTTAGCAGCATACATCTTGCCTTTGCACTCTCAAGGAGTCACTGCTTTAAATGCGCCAGTGTACATGCTGGCAATTTGCTGGGGGCGGGGGAATAATTTGCTATGAGCTTACCACCACCCAAGTACAAATCCTGTATTAATCTAGCATGTTGTCCTATACAGTGGTACCTCGGGTTACAGACGCTTCAGGTTACATATGCTTCAGGTTACAGATTCTGCTAACCCAGAAATAGTGCTTCAGGTTAAGAACTTTGCTTCAGGATGAGAACAGAAATTGCGCCGCGGCAGCGCAGTGGGAGCGGGAGGCCCCATTCGCTAAAGTGGGACCTCAGGTTAAGAACAGTTTCAGGTTAAGAACAGACCTCCAGAACGAATTAAGTTCTTAACCCGAGGTACCACTGTATAAGAATGACACTTGTAATTAAAGGGAAAATCACTGATTTATACACATGAGCACTGAATGGGAAAGGTTTTGGCACTTGCATGCATTTTATGTTTACAAATCTGTGCTCCTTAAAGCTGTCTCACACAAAACCAGACCAGAATAAATATCTTACAAAACGCAAGGGAAAGAAGAGAGACCAAAACAATGCCTGACTTGTTAAATAATTGCAAATCTGACCCTCCAGATGTTTCTGAACTACATGACCATGCTTGATGAGCATGAATGGAATTGTAGTTCAGCAGCACCTGGAGGGCCAAAACTTCCCCACATCTGCAATTCAGCATTCCCATGTAGCTCAGATTTTGTTTAGACATTCACTTCATTTATAAGATACGTGCCTTTTCTCTTAAAAAAAATATCAATTAAAATAGATACCAGGCAGGTATTAAGTGCTACATATGCGAACTATAGGCACTAAAATTTCTATTAGTTTTGCTGTTTATTTTGCATAATCCTGAGTCACAGCTATTATATATAACAAAAACTGAACTGTAATTATATGACAACTTATATGCCTGTGGTGCTGTGTGGTTCTCCAAGGCCCTTGGCAGAGCTCTTTTCCAATCCTTTTAACTGAGATCTTTCAAATGGGGTTTGAAACAGGACCACTGTGCATAGGAAATATCCATTCTGTCTTTGAGCTCCTTCCCTTTCCAAAATGTTGTCTGGAGATGCTTGGGATTGAACCTGGGATAGGCTGCATTCAAACAAAGTTATCCTGTTCATACAAGGGCTTTCCTTTTCACAATAGAACTTCCTCTCCATCCTCTGTCTCCCCAAATGTTCTGGAGGTTTGAAAGAACTCCCAGAACAGATAGTGGGCACAGGGGGGGAGAGGGGGGGTGCTCTGTTGTGCAAGCGGAAGTCCTTGCCTGAACAAGATGACTTCATTGGATACAACCCAATGTGTGAGCACAGACTAGCATCACCCCTGATGTCATGCATGTAGGCTCGCCCCGGTTCCTAATGCAATGCAACGTAGAAGACAGTGCACATACAATTGTACACACACTTTCTCACTACAGACATTAAAATACGAAGCATTCCTGCCTTGAACTGGGACTTAATTACCCTGGTAAAAACTGCTCCCATAAATATCAATCCCAAGAAACCATAGATGGGATGCAATATCAGGCATTTGTGTTGGAGGGTGGGAGGCTACCTGGAAGCTAGAGTCAGGCAGGCAGAGGGCCAGACCTCTAGCACCCTTCTGGTGTCACCCGACCTCCAGAGACAGGATGCTGATGGGCTGTAGTATGACTGTAACTAGCTCTGCATTGTGAGCTATTACACACCACTCATACCATGTCATTCTGTGGCATGCATAGATAGACCAGGGCTCAGTAATTCTTTCTCTGGCAGAATACAGCATGTTGTTTCAAGTTCAAAATGTATGCTGGACTCTCATCCCTTGATCATTAGTTCCAGAGCTTCGTGGATTTGCTTCGTGACAACATGAATTTGTTCTAGTATAGCAGTGTGCCAGCTGATGCTACTCATTCCAGATAATTCCCAGTCTTACCATACAACCATTGATTATCAGGGTATGAGCCAGAAAGAACTCTGTGGATCAGGCAGTGACTTAAAGTCACGAATGCCAGTTTGGCATGCTTCTCTCCATGAAAACACACACACAAAAGCTAGCATATCCTGGAGATATCAGCCTGCTAGTTTTGTTCTTGGAATACTCTCTCCCTCCTTTCTTCACCTATGGGAGCATCAAAAAATGTGCTTCTTTGTTTGCACTGCTGTAACCCATTCTACATTTTTAAGATGTTCCCACCTTGTTCCCACCCCATTCTGCTGCATATTGCTCATCTACCCTAAACCAACAGCATTTCTGCCAACAAATAAGCAAAAAACACACCACAAAATGAATGTAAAATTCTTATCAGATACAGGTTTTTCATACCAGGTTTTTTTATTATTACTATTCATGGATACATATACAAGAGATGCATAGTTTTTCAGAGCTAGGGTTGAATGTAACAAACTTCCAAGACAGCTCAAAAGAAATGAAACAAACAAACAATGACAAATAGGGGGTGTGACATACCGGGAACAATACATATGATTATCTTGCTAAAGTTATTGCAGAAATGCAAACATTGTGGTGCTTGTGTGGTCAGCACCTCGCCCAAGATATTTCTGTATCAGAGTCAAAAATCCTTTGGCCTGCCTGAAGGTTCCTCCACTTGCACTCTTCTGACATTTCAGGAAAATTGAGAGAAATGGACGTCTGAGAATTACACTGGAACTCCATGTCTTTCTTGGCAACTACATGTTTTAAATGTAGAATACATGAAGAAAGAGCAATTGTTGGCAAGGGGCGTCCAAAAATATGGTTTAATCTATGGAGTGCTGCTCCCGCACAAGTTTCTGTTGCAACAAATGGAAATTATACAGAAGCACTTCTTGATGAATGGTACAATTATGATATTGGAAGACTGAAAGTTGCCTGAAACGGAAGTGCCTGCAATATACAGAATATAGATGCTAACATATGACATTTTAAAGCGTATCATTTTATGAAAAATCCCCCTCCCGCAGGAGTCAAAAACAGTTGAACCAATCTAGCTTTCTGTGGAAAGTTGTGCTTCGTTTGATGTATTTTCTAGCTGCAAGTTTAGCTGAAAACTGTCAAAATTTATATGTATATATAATATGGCAGTCTAGGAGAAATGCATGCAACTGCTACAAAGCTGAGTACAGGATAAATATCTCTTGCTAAGCAGTTGGGAAGTCACCCAATTAGAAGGACCAGTAACGTTATAATATTTACATACAGCCATATTATATTCTTATGTTTTCACAGTAATGTGCAAATGTTACAAATATGGCTTTTCATTTTTTAAAAAAAGTAAGTAAGACATAATTGTACAGAGTAATATTTCTAAATGTTTAGGACTGTTTCACCTTTTTGTGAAACCTGTTGAGTTTGCTTTAACTGTACACTGCACTCAGTCACCACCTTAGTAACTGTGGAGTAGTTCACTCGTATTTCCTAAGGCACAATATTAATGTTAAATGCTTTAAAAAATGGAGCCATGCTTTCTTTTTGTCTATGTGACATAATATGCCATTACTAGCTATACGGTAACAACATTATTGGTTGTACGAAATACCATGTCAAAGACTACATTACATGCTTAAGTTTCATATGTACTCTATAAACTTGAAGCTGCTCTGAAAACACACTATACAGCATTGCATATTAAAACATTTGGTTTTTTGGTAATATTTGTTGTACACAAAGCAGAGAGTTATAAGGCTTCAGTGGAATAATTATCTTATAATTGAACAAATATTTTACATTCTTTGAAAATGGTATTTACATTTGCTTTTAACTCATCTTTTGTCATTTGGTAATTAATACATGTTTCATATGCATCCTTCTGGACTGTCTAAAGTGCTTGCTTATCAGCTTGAGGAAAGAAAATGCATAATTGTCTTAAACATAACAAACCCACAACATAGTAATGGCAAGAGTATTTGCATGGGATCAGGACTGCATTCTCAGAAGCAGAAATTATTGCTGAATTCAAAGCCTCCACAAGGCATATATATATATATATATATATATATATATATATATGCATAAATGCTAGTTTGTATGTATAAGCATAAGCATAAAACAGTTGAGGAAAATATAGGTATCCACGTTTTTGTCCATCAACCTTAATATTTTGTGCTGTTCAATTTTCTTGTGCTATGTCTAGAAATTGATTTAAGTCAAAGGATTAACATGCAGTCCTATGATACATGAGCAAAGACCTGCAATAGGCTGAAAAGTGTAGAACTGAGATGACAATCTGGGTTTGTTTTAAAAAAAAATGCATCAGGAATAAGGCAACAAGATGTAAAATACAGTTCAAAAGTGAAGAAATCCAGGAATTCAGACACGTATTTTACTTTCCAAGGCTTGTAACTAACTAAATCATACTCAGGGTAGACCCACTAAAATCTTGCCTATCATATGAATGAGCTGATACAACCCAACAGGGGGTTTTATACCCATAACAACAGACAGTTCCAACACACCCCAAGTTCCAATGTATGTTTGATGGTTACTGTGCCTAGAAATACTTTGGATGGCAGCATATCCAAAGCTGCCAATACAATGTCCTGATGTCAGAAGCGAACAAAATAAGGCACTTCCAGTAGAGCCCAAAGGAAAAGAAAGTCCGTTTTCAGTCAGTCACCAGTTGTGTCACATTTCCTATTTCAACTTGCGAAACGCACCATTTCAGAGTTCGTGTCCTCCATTTTCCTTGAGATGATTTTCTTGACAGAAGGTGTTTCCTTGGTTGAAGCCAGCCAATTAGTTTTATGTATAGAGAAGAGGTAATTGTTCCAAACATTCCAGAAAGGGAAAGAGCAGAGCGGTACCAGGGAGGATCTTCCATTTATCTGAAGCCGATGTCTCAGCGGAGCTTAAAGCAGGATATCTAGACGGCCAGCTATGAATGGACGTTGGAGAGGTCGTTCCTTATTATTTCATTTACTGCAAGGAAGAAGAAAACAGAAGGAGAGAAGGGTTATTGCTCTATACACACTTCTGCCAAAAGTGACACTCAAAGGCACTTTAATTAGCATCGCCTGTTTCTCTTTGGTCACGGATGCTAAGCATAAAATGCCAGTAAGTAGCCAATCAAACCAGGACGGGACCACAAGAGCAAAAGGAGCTCATAATCCTAAAGGAAATTAATGCTGGGTTCCCAGGCTCCCATTAGAAAGTAGCACCTGGAGCCTTGTAGTATTGCATCACTCATATTCCACCCCTGCAATTTAGTTACACACACACACACACACACACACACACACACACACACACACACACTTGGTTTGACTTTGAAGGGGAAAGGGACAAAGAAGAAGAAGTCCATAGAAGAACTGATCCATGGCACATAAGCTGACCTGAGCTTGCAAGCATAACCCACAAAACAGCAGGGGGCTGACCTGAATGCTTGAAAATGGCTATGACTCAGTTGGATAGGGGTTCCGTATGCTGAAGTTTCCACAGTGGGAAAGAGAGAGTTGATGAAAGAAATAAGGAACCTAAATTGGTGTTTTTGCTCGCTCGCAGCCGATAGTGGTGAAACAGATAAATGGACATGTCTTCCTCAACAGTGGAAAGAACATAAATGTGTGTGTTTTGGTTTTTTTAAAAAAACAAAACGCACAACCCCTTATTCGCCTTCAGAAAACTTCTGAGGACAAGGCAGCAAGCCATAGCAGGCATTTAAAGAAAGAAGTTGACAGGGTCTATAATCTAAGCATTAACCTGCGGGATGAACAGAGTAGTGCAATGTTTTCGTTACTCGTGGTTATTATTTTTTCATTCCCTTCACCCCCTGCTCGACTTTGGAGCGGTGCAGTTTCTCACACTCCGGCTATGTCCATTTATCGCTTGTGATTTTTGGCAGATGGGCAGGAAATGACTGAACCTGGCAGAGCATATCAACAGTGAGCTGCACAACATCCCTTCTATTTCCACCTCTCCTCCCTGTGGTCCCTGCCACTGCTTGATTTACATTAAGATAGACAAAATGTCATCAGGAAGGCTGTCACCACTTTGGAGCTTTCCTAACATCACAGCGAAGGGGAAACACATGCCCACGTCATGGAATTAGCCTGGAAAAGCCCACATTTCCCTTTGCTTGTGGGCTGTTGATCCTTTCTGCTTGGATAATTCCATTTGTTTGTGCAAGAAAAGACCATGCTGATCAAAAACAAAACTTCCTGTAGCTGTGCGCAGATTATTATTATTTTTTAAAAGTTTTAAAAAGATGAGTTTGTTTTTTTTTTAAAAAAGTATTTCATCACTATGGCACATTTTTAGAGAGAGAAAGCAACTTAAATTGGGTTCCAGAGTGGCATATGCGAAACTGGACTATGATAGCTTCGTACATCTAAATGCTAGTTTTCCTTAGGAAAATCTGTGTAAGGTATTGGGGCCCTTGAGCACCAGAGGTCAGCTACCTTATTAATCTGTGGCACCAAGGCAGCTCACGGGCTGAAAGGCTTACTGAACTGATCTTTCCTGTGCAGCAGCACCACAAACGTAATGGCCAGAGAAGGTATTGCAGGTTGCCAACCAAGCTGGGTCAGGTGACCTGATCAACCAATGGGGGCCTGATTGGCTCTGTATGACCTTTTTCTCTAGCTTTGCTTTCTCAGTGTGATCAGCTTGCTGCTTGCCTTGCCTGCTTGTCTGATCAGCTTGCAACACTACCTAATCATACCAAGAAGAACGCTTTGGTGAACAACCATGGAAAGTAAGTGATGTGGTACGTCGTACTGCATTAATGGAAAGTGCCATGAATGGTTCCTGACATCAAATCTTCTGAGAAGATGCTGCAATCGGGGGGGACACACGGCCGGCCAATCATCAGCAAATATTTGAGCCTGTGCACCTTGGGCCTTCTGACAGAACATTTGATTTGGGACTTGCTTTGAAATTCTATTGACACAGCACTTTTAAGCACCATTGTGGGTAGGAAACAGTTCCATTGAGTCACTGCTCCTCAAGTAACCTCAGAAGTCCCAGGCCATGTGGAAGAGTATGCAGCTTAAATCTACCACACACTGGTGTTTTGAGGACCATAGCTTGGTGGAAGAACATCTACTTTGCATGAAGGTCTCAGGTTCAATCCCCAGCATCTCCAGTTAGAGTTGGGCATAACTGTTGCCTGAAACCCTGGAGAGCTGCTGCCAATCTGTGTAGACAACATTGAGTAATATGGACCAAGGCAGTTTTGTATAAGGCAGCTTGCTGTTTCCAGAAACTGGAACAATGGTAGACTTCTTCCATATGGAGCAGGAATTGCCATGCCCATGAGAAGAAGCCCTTAATTGTATGTCCATACTTGAGGATTCCTTTTCAGAAGCCTGACTTCTGGATCTCAAGGGGCCCTACGGATTGGCTGTCATTGAGAATATGTCATGAATATACTACTGTTACTTTAAATACCCACCAACATCTGTTTGAAAACAAAAAGTAGAGTGGATTTGCTCATGGGTTGGATTCCCTTTATTAGTGCACTTGAAGTTGAAAACCCTGTTAAGCCAGATGAGGAGAAGGGGAGGGAATCCAGTTTGTTTATTTCATTAGGGTCTACAGCTAAATGTTGTATTTGATGTTTGTCATGGCATACTAATATTTCTTTTAAATAAGCAAAACCTGTGATCTTGCAACGGGGCAATGGGCACAGAAACAGAGTCGGAGAAAAGCTATTTCAAATACCCCTGAGCATGAAAAGTTACTCTTTTGTCCAAACAGAAAGCACAATCAGTAAACAGACAGTTTGGGGTCTATTCTCTAGCAACTGCCTGAAAATGTAGTCAATTTTAAAATTGTAGCCCAATTGATGTTTCAGCTGTTTTGCAGCAAACACATTTTAGATAGCTTAATGTGTAATCCTTTCTTTTATGAACTATCGTATTTCGGGAATGAAAATGTGGTTCAGTCACTAAGTGATGTCATTCACATATATATATAGATCTAGAAGCAAACAGGATAACTAATGGTTTGTTTTATTCTTTATTTTCATTTTTCAAGAAAGCTTGAACATTGCGTCCCAATGTCAACAGATGCAGGGATCCGTTCATAATTTTAAAATATTTAACAAACACCTCTTTCCACTTGCACAGAACCCTTACAGAAGCCTTACATTAGTGGCTTTTATATAAACCAATCTGGTTATTACATCTCTTTAAGACTGGGCTTCTCATCTTAACACTCGTTTTGCACGTGAGGTAACTTAGGGACACAGGCAGATAGCTGGCATGCTAAAAATCATACAAGTCAGTTTGTGGTCAAACTGAAATTCAAGACATAAACTTCAGTCTAAGATTATACTGTTCTTGGAGATGAGCGGAATCCTTCCTATACTAACCATTCGCACAGCATTTTAAAAATATGTGAGTTTTTTTTGCGAGCTTGCCAATTACACCTACAGTTTCCCAACATGCTCTCTGCTTAAAAGAATTGTCAGAGCGAAAGTTTCCATGTCATCCTCACTTTCCCACTAGCACCCTGCACCCTCTCTCTTTAAAAAAAAGAATCCAAAATAGATTTAAGAAAGGCAGGTTTGTCATGTGACCACGCTACCTGTCAAGGGACCTGAAAAATAAAATGTTCTGTCGTTAAACCCATCAGATGTTGCAGCAACAGGATGTGGCAAGACTGTGGTTTAATAAGGAGGTTTTTCTTCTGAATTTAACTTTAAAATGACCTTGCCATGGAAAAGTTTGCTTCAGGGTAAACAAAAGCATAACTGATAACAATAGTTTTATTTATTTCTTTTAGAGGCAACTATATTTCATCACATTAACATACAAAGTTTAAATACTTTTGGCTACAAGGCAAACTCTTCTGAAGTTCCTCCACCCTCCCCCCAATATTAAATTGGGTGCTCTTAGAATCACAAAGTAACCTTTGCTATAAAATAATGATCTATAGATGTAATCCTGATCCTATCAAAGCTACTATGAAAACATCTGTTAATTTTAAATTAAGCCAAAGCACAGACTATTTTAGCCAGAGATCAAAGCTTTCTTAAGGCTTATGACAATGAAAACAAATGGGAGATAATTGGCAAAAGAGAAAAGAATGAAATATTATTATTATTATTATTATTATTATTATTATTATTATTATGCCCTTCCTCCCAAAGGAGCCATGGGTGACAAACACAAAGAATTAAAACAATACAATTAAATATAAAATTAAAATGTCTTTTGTTTTCAGTACAAAATGTGTCATATCATATTAATGAGATGATATAAGAGTAGACCACAGACTACAGCACAAATGCTTTGGTGCATAGAAGAATGCAAGTTCAGATCTGCTATGACTTTACAAAGACATACATCATTTGCAAATGCAAGTTAAAGAACAGAGACTGTTAAACAGCAGAGGAGATAAGAATTTAAAGCATGGGCTGCAGAATGCTGAATCTGCAATTTAATGACCCAAGATTATTCTTATTGAAAAGTGAGTTTTTGAGCCTGCTTAAAAAAAAAAAGAATAAAGCAATGTTTAAATTAGCAAAACACTGCACCATATTCCACCTAAGAATATCACTGTGCAGCAGAGTGAATCCAGAAAGTATATTTACAGTGGAATCCTATATACTGTACATCTTCTCGAGCTCAATGGGACTAACTCCCAAATAAGTGTATAGACTTCTTAAGAGTCTACAACTTTCTGCTTGCACCTGAATCACAAGAACAACTGGTGTGAGAAACATTCACCTGATTGCTTAGAGAATACCACAGAAGAACAAATAGACATGAGCCCAGCCCCAAAGCTAAGCGGTGTATTCCAGGAAGATATGCAATTGTTAAGTTACCCATAATGGAGACAGAATGTGGGCAGATTCTGCAGCTGCAGCAGAGTTGTGCTAAACTGAACAACATCCTCAGGTCAGCCTCACACTGTAACATTTAGGACATCTTACCTTGGGAGAGAGTAGAAATGAAATTGTGTGTATCTCTGTCCCTTCTAGTGTTTGTGAGGAATGTAGAAGGGTGACTCCCTGTCTCCAACGAATGTCTGAAACCCTGAAGAGCTGTTGCAAGTCAGTGTAGACAGTGTGGAGGTAGGTGGACCAATGGACTGACTGAGCTAAGGTAGCTTACATTATGTGTTCCTATGAAATGAGGTTTGTTAAAACCCTCAGCCTTGAGCAGGGCTACACTTTCTTACTGGCCTTGATTTGGGGCCTCTAACAGATACCTGATCAGGTGAAGCTTTTACTGGCATGGAGATAAGTTACGTGAAACACTTCATGTGCTTTCTGTGTGTTGGGGTCAAATGAGATGTGATCCTAAAAGCACCACCAGCATCTATGTCAGGTTTTTATTTTAAGGATCATTGGGACCACAGTACACTAGGAGGGCTAGCCATGATCACCATGAAAACTGTCCCTGTGCTATTCTGGATGGTTGCAGCCTAAGTCTGCCCCCCACCAGTTTTGTTGAACTACAAAACTTGTGGTTCCCCAGAGTCTGATGACACCTCTCTCTTATGTGTGGGTGTTGCCAGTTTGACTACATAAGGATTGGCCCTAACCCCCCAAATACTGCTAACAGAGGAATGAAGGACTATGTAGAGGTGCATTTACACAGGTCTCTATAGGCCTTTGCAGTGCTTTTTTCTGGGGTGGGGACCATGTACCCCTAAACATTTTGTGAATCTAAGTTTGGCCTCATTGAAGGGCAGTATTTCAATATGAGGAGGAAAATGAGAGTACCCCTAAACATTTTTTTTAAAGAAAAAAAGCACTGGGCCTTTGAAGCTGGACTCTTCTTCACCATTTAGATCATGTATAGCCAATGTAGAGCCCTACAGATTTTGCTGGATTCCACCTCTCATCAGCCCCAGACTGTGTGGCCAATAGTCAGGGAAGACGGGAACTGGCGTACAACAACATCAGAAAGGCACCATGTTGGCTACCTCCACCAGATAATTCCCCATCATTCCATGAATGTAGAGATGACAATATAGAAATGGAGCATGCTTAGTTGCTACCATTTTTGCATTTTGCTCATAATTTTGTGGGACCCAGTGCTCCAGAAACATATAAAACACAGTGTTGGCTTTTACTTGTGCCTGACTTTTTGAAAACTTGGGTTCCATTTCAGGTGGCACTAACTTACAGTAAAATGCTTAATTTCTGTGAATCCTGGGATGGAAGATAAACTTGTCATCCTTGAATGTATTTCAAGAAAAAACTAATTATTTGGCTTCCTCTCTTAACAATGGGCCTTAATGTATAGAATTATGCCAATACAACATCTGACTATACGTGTAGGACACTGTTTGAGCCTTCTCAGAGCTGAATGCCCTTGGTTTCCATTGAATTCAGAATAAATTGTAAGTTCCTTCCCAGAGAATAAAATGCCCGCTGCTTTTTACAATATTGAATACATGGCCAACTCTCAAACAAATAATAAAAATGACAGCAATGGAGCAGATGAACATTTGTGCCAATAACGCAAAAGAATTCTGCCCAGTGGGCTATATATTTTTATTTAATACAAGTCGCTTGGGTCATTTACAATGTCTGCCTATAGTTTTCTCCTTCCTTTTCTTTTCCTGAGGAATTATGCCTAGTCTTATCAAGGAAAAAAACTGACAAATAAATGACATGAGCTGTAACGTTATAATATGAGGGCCTTTGACTGCACTCTAACAGAGGCATAATGATGCAAAACAAGGCAGATAAGAGAGTCATAATGGTAGCCAACCCGTAGACTCTTCGGGGGGAAACCCCAACAAAATGCAACCCAACTTTATTTTAAGTAGTCCTATTCAGGTCCTCTTATTATAAGCTGGTATTATTTCCTGTGCTACAGCTCAATGTGGGAGCACATCGTTAATGATGTGTGAGAAGTCATCCTTCTCCTCTGGGCTGATTCACGCTTGCGTTTACATCAATTGGTATCCTGTAACTTGAAGACTTGCTGCCGAAGGTGTGAGCTGCCTCTGTTGAAAAGGACTTGTGGTTGAGGCGATGCATGATGCAAGCCCTGTCTACGCCTGAGGTGTTCGATTTATTTTAAACATGCAAATCACCTCAGTGAGTAAGGGATATGTGACTCTGAACTCCTCCCAAGGGACCTTGTGCCGTGTGAGAGAGAGAGTCTGCAAAAGGCAGCACCCCTTTTAACTTGTTAGCTTTCTCACAGCCTGTGGAACAATGTGGGGAGAGATGAAAGTTCTTCTGAGAACGAGCTTAGAAGTCATCATCATCATTATTTATTAAATTCCCATATTGCCCTTCATCCAAGGATCACAGGGCAGTTTAAAACATAACAACAGAAAAAATACACAACACAGTAACAAACAAAAATAATAACACTCCCCCCCTCTGCCCAGTTTTAAATGCCATAGATTGCCAAAGGCCTGGGAGAAGAGGAATGTTTTTGCCTGGTGCCTAAAGATATGTAATGAAAGTGCCAGGCGAGCCTCCCTGGGGAGAGCATTCTACAAGCTGGGAGCCACCACAGAAAAGGCTTGTTCTTGTACTGCTGACCTTTCATGGAGGAGGCAAACAAAGAAGGGCATCAGAGGATGGTCACAGGAGTTGGGTTGGTTCAGGGTCCTCATCAATAAAATTGGAATTATACTCTAATGATGCTGTGGGGGTCAAAATAAGGCTTTGTTACTCACACCTTTACTTTAGAGAGGGTTATTCAAAAAGATGGGCACAAGAGCACACTGCTTTGCTACATAACAGAAGGTCTGAGTTAAATCTGCCTATAGTCAAAAGAGTTTTGATTTGTCTATGTATTATTTCAATCTTTCCTTGGCCCCCAATGATGCTTTGCAGAACTCAGTCTGAATGGATGGATGTCAAAGGTGGGAGGGACCCACTAAATTTGCATTTAAATTTAGACAGATTATGTTTGTGTATACTATATAGACTTTCCCCCAGCAGCCAACTAGTAAAAGCTTTGAGTTTCTAGAATAGATCACATTAACTTTGTATCATACCATTATCATACAAGGATATTTGTCTCAGATTTGAAATGATCTATTGGCCTAGCTGCATCCTTTTGCACAGATACTCATTCCTGGTCAAACGGACCTCACTTTTCTCTGCCCATTCTCTCCCTGCTCCCCACCCATTTATATTTTCTCTTTAAGATGCTCCTCTTTGCCTTCTCGTTTTGGCACTGTGTGTGTGTGTGTGTGTGTGTATATATATATTGTGTGTGTATATATCTATATCTATATCTATATCTATATCTATATCTATATCTATATCTATATCTATATCTATATCTATCTATCTATCTATCTATATATATATATATATATATAGCCGTCTTCCTCACAACATCCACATGCTACACTCCTATTCCTTCCTTTGGCATGTAGCTTTCTCAGATTCCCTAAACTCCTCCTGCTTCTTTCACCCCTCTTTTTAGACCCCACCTCTGCTTGCCTTGAGCTCCTTAAAAATTGAGCATCTCACCCAATGGCAAACACACCCCTCTGTAGCATTAAGGGTAACTCAAACCAGAAGAGATGTTGGAGATCTGTGATTGAGTCTGATATCCCCTTAATGCTTTACTTTATTTTTTTGGTAATAAAAGGAACTCTCCTTCCATTCCAATCAGGAATGCTATGCTGTGAGGAGGACAGCTGAGCCCCCTTCCCCTGTACCATCTACCTCCCCCCCCCAAATCCCCACTTTCCCTTCACTATCTCCTATGTGCTCTCTTTAAAAAATAAAATATCCATGCCAGTTTCTTCTAATGGGGTGAACAGTAGTTTCAGTGGTAGGGCAGGGCCAGAGAACACATTAACTCCTGCCCACCCTGCAGGGCCCTGGTGCTGATGTAACTCCTCTGTGCCCTGGTGGCTACAACAAAATCCCTAAATGGATAGCAGCATGGATTTATATTGCGAGGATTTCCACTCACTACTGATTAAAACACAGCAATCTTCTTTCACGTAAGAAAGGTGTAAATAGGAATATTACATAACCACAAAGGAAGAAGGGTGTTGTTAGGAACTCTGTCATGGATGGAAAGGCAATTCAGAAACTAGCAATATTTCCCTGAGGCAACAAACAACAGATCCAGCCGCAGAATAATAGAAATGCAAAACAATTAGCCAACAACAACAAAAAGGCTTATGGAGCAGTGGAAAATGTAACCATACATTCCATGAAGGAACCGGATCTTGTGTTACCTCAGGTATTCTGGATGTGTCTAAATCATAAATTATTTTTATCTCTTTCATCATAATAAGCCACTGCCACAGGGCATACTATTTTTGGAGCAAGAGAATAGGCCGGTGAAACACACGAGTGACAACAAGTAGCAGGTTTTAACAAAACATGATCCTCCCATATGTGAATAGGGTTTTGGCAGTGATGTTTGACAGCCATTAGAGAGGAGTAATTTTCCTACCTGAGATAGCCTTTCCTTTTCCCTTTGTTTGCTAGCTTGAAAAATCCAAATTGTAAATGCAAAACGGGCCTGGCTGGTAAATGTAATTTGCTGATGATGTTCCAGATGAAGCGCAAAGCCTTTCTTTTTTTTCAGTCAGCTTTGAGGGTGCAAATTATTATAGTCACCTGCTGCATTGCCAGCCATAGAACCATAGACTCAGGGTTGGAAGGGACCAGGAGGATAATCTAGTCCAACTCCCTGCAGGAATCTTTTCACCTAACATGTGGCTCAAACCCACAACCCTGAGATTAAGAGTCTCAAGCTTTATCAATTTAGCTATGGTTTATATATATATATATATTGGCTATTACCAGTATTGGCCTGCACACTTGGGTGGAGCTGTGGAGCCTTCTCCCTGACACCATCATTGCTGCAGCAGAGCAGTGAGGTCAGGTCTGCATGAGCCCAGTGGAGGAGTTAATCCAGTGCTCCTGCAGGCATGCCCCATGCAGACCTGACCTTGCAGCCACCATGCCCTGTCCAGACTAGGTAAGTTGCAGCAATGTTGGTGTTGAGAGGGTGGCTCTGCCCTACCACACAGACTACTTACTGCCAGTTAGTCATACCTTGGTTGCTGAAAGCCTTGGTCCGCGTACGTTTTGGCTCCCAAACGCCAAAAACCTGGAAGTAACTGTTCCAGTTTTCAAACATTCTTTGGAAGCAGAACATCCGATGTGGCTTCCATGGCTTCCAATTGAGTGCAGGAAACTCCTGCAGCCAATCGGAAGCCGTATCTTGGTTTTTGAATGGTTCTGGGAGTCGAAGGGACTCCCGGAACGTATTAAGTTCGACAACCAAGGTACCACTGTATAACTATGTGTTCCAAGCTTGTGAAATTTTGTTGTCTTGTTTTATTTTGTGGGAAGCCATCTTGAACACTGTAGATGAGGTACAGTATAAATATTTCGAATGAACGAACGCACACTGTACATCAATAACTAAGGTTGCAAAAATTATACCATGGATATGCTTTGGAAGGTAAACCAGGGAAAATTTCAACAGCGCTTGACATCTATGTAGAAGCCACTTGACTAGAACTCTTGCCTGGGTTCCCATCCCATATCAGTGTCATTCCTGGATTCATCCGCTCACCCAAGGCAAATCTCATAAAGTTCAATATTTTCTGCCAAGCACAAATGAAAAGCTACAATAATTTGGATTTGTTCTGCTGCAAATGGGGTCAGACTGGCTGCTGCTGGGTGTCAGTTTCTTCTGACCACTGTGTCATCTATAAATTGTTATGTTGATCTGGTCTATAAATATTTGACAAAATAATGATAACACACACACAGAGAGAAGCTAAAAGTGATGCTAAAGATGTCACAGTCATTTCTTAGAGACAGGTATCTTAGTGGGAGTTTAAAGGTACAGAAATAGCTGCCCAGCATAATGCAAGTTGCAACTGTCCCCTCACCCTTCAATTCACACATAAATATACATATACACTCAAAAAGAAGGAGGACTAAGGGAGCGAAAGCCACATTTTAACCAAAATTATGTATTTACATTCCTAATAGCACAAGTGAAGCAAAAGCTAGGCATGCATTCAAGTTTTACACAGAATTTCCATACCACAAAACAAAACAACCCACTGTAACCGTTATGTCAAATAAAAAAGCCAGTGCTAAAAACCTGAACTGTTAAAGGGCTGGAAGAAGAGAGGTGAGGTGGACCCCATGAATTATTGCTTCTAGGGACTTCTGGGTTGGTGCCTCTGGCAATGGCGGATTTCCTCCGATCGGGAGGAACCCGCTCTGTGGAAAACAGGGTCTGAACCGCCACGGCGAGGCGGAGACCCATTAAAAACCACAGGCGGGAGAAGCCTGTGGACGTGGGATTTGGCTGGCACCTTTCCACTCATGGGGAAACCCTGTTTTGGGGATCCGGAGCGACGTGGGGTGAGTGGCGCGGTGCTTTGAATCGACTGCTTCTTTCACAAAGTGAAGCCGCATTGCTGTTGCCGGAGAGCGCTGACTTTTTCCTGTGGACAATTGGATTTCAAACAACTGCCCGTGAGTAGAATGGAAAATTGGACTGTGAAAATTTTTAAATTAGGCACCGAAAGCGGAAGGTCTAAACAGGAAGTCCGCCTTCCGCTTTTTGTAGATAGATTGAAGCAAAGACACGGCAAGCTAGAGTTCAGAAAGACGTTTGTAAAGGACTAAATTTTCATCATTTAAAATTACTGAACACCCCTTGGAAGCAGGAGAAGAGGGGGGAACCTTTTTTAGACTGCTTAAACCTGCAGAAGAGAGAGTAAAGAAAGGTAATTTTCCACTGTCTTGAACCTGGGAGCGGGGTGTCAAGACAGACGTTTTGGAGAAGTTCATTGACTATGGACAAACATTTTTGACAGATAGTTAAAAGAATAGAAATATATTGATTCCATTGTTCCCTTTCGCTTTTAAAAGGAACAAAATATTGACAAAATATCTGAAAAAGGAAAACTTTGTTGCTAAATCTGCCTTAAAAAAAAAAAAGAGGAGGAAAAAAGACGGATACAAATAGAAATTGCTTCCCCTAGAGGGAGCTTGTGAAACTGTTTTTAAAGTTGAAATGGGGAGTTTTGCAGCTGTAAAAGATTAAAGATCGTGGGACCAGACTTCGACCTTGAACAAGAATGTGCTCAGAGGCTTTGGTGCTTGCCTTTTGCAAGACAAATGCTTTATTGGAACAGTTACATGAGAAAATGGATTTGATGACAGCTGCGATAGGGAATTTTGGACAGGCAGTGGGTACCTATATAGAACCCACTCAGGAATTAATCCAGGAATGCGCTTTGACAGATGAGATGAGGGAGGAGGCTGTTGCTGGACCTCGGGTGGCAGAGATGGAGGGAGCTGTGGCCCAGCAGGAACATGAGTCGTTGGACTTGATGAATGAACCTGGAAAGAGTCAGACTTGGAGAGATGGAGTTCTGCTTGGCTTGGAGATGGGGGGCTGGATGGACCCCCCTATGCAGAGATGTTTTGACTTTTCAAGTTTGGCTTTAGGCTGGGGGGAGCTCGGAGCTGTGGGGGCCCCTGATTTTGGAGGGGCCTTGAAACATGCCTTTAAATATCACATGGATTTCAGTGTTGACTATGGAAAAGGGGCTGACTTGTCGAGAAGGGACAAAAATATTGTCAAGTTGGAGTCTCCCAGAGTGAAAGGAGCAGAAGACAAAGTAAAGTACAGGTATAAACATGAAGAAGACCTGCGGAAGGGACATGGAAAAGACCTAAGAGCCTCGGATATAAGGTCACCAGGTTGATGGACTAGATGGATGGGACAGAAAGGACTGACAAAACCCGAGACCAGGAGAAGAGACGATGGATGAAGATTGGAAGAAAGTTTTAAAAATTTATTTAGAAAAGTATCGTAAAATTAATGAGTATTAGAAAAATGTTGGAATGAAATTATGTGGCTTTAGCAGAAATGTTAAAAAGAATTATGTAAGAATATGTTATGGTTAAAAGAATTCGGTATAAGTAAGATTTAAGTTTTAAGTTTTAGGGTTTTTTATGGTAAGATAAGGTTTAAAATAGATTAAAGTAATTTAATGACAGAATATTGCGAAAGATGGAAAGGATTTGCTGAGATAATTAACAACTAGAATACAAAAAAGGGAGGTGTGAGGAGGTCGATGAAATAAGTTAATGAAAGTTAAGGATTTGGGAATATTGGATTTGTTTTTAAATTTGTTGTATATTTTTGTTTTTTGATTGTGTTGTATTGTGTGTTTTGTTTTTTCTTTTTGATTTTGGTTTCTATTGATTTGTATTGTTTAATTGTTACTTTATCTACTGTTGTCTTTCTTTTTCTCTTTTTCTTGTTTTTTCCTTCTTTTTTTCTTGGTAATTTTAAAATTTTCAATAAATATCATTTTAAAAGAAATGAATTATTGCTTCTATTTCCTAGTACTCATTTAATAAATAGTAGTAGTAGTAGTAGTAGTAATAATAATAATAATAATAATAATAATAATAATAATAATAATATAGATTTCATTAGAATTTTGTCAACATTTGATAGCCTAAGTCACTGATGGCCAAAGGACAGTTTGCAGACCCAACATGCCCTAGTAGTTCCATAGTAGTAGAAAAGGAAAAAAAGAATGCTCCGATTAGCTTTCAGTACATGTGCTTCATAACTCTAAAGCCCTTCCTGAATGGGTGACGACCTTTCATTCCTCCAGAAAAGGCTGGCCATGAGGCACACAGAGCCATGTGACTCAGGCAGCAAATGGCGGGAAGACTGTGCCCTTGCCCATCTACAGCCCACAACCAGCCAGCCACTGGGATCCTTCCTCAGAATGAGGCACTGCAGGTGTGGTTGCTTAGTGTGGTTGTGCTATCATCTTGCAGTGCTTTAAGATGCCATGTTAAAATACAGTTTAAAATCCTCTTAAAACATAAACTGCGTTTCAAAGCTATATTTTCAAGCACCGCAAAGCAGTGTGCAAGTGCTCTCTGTGAAAATAGGCCACGCTGGTATAGACATAGCCTAAGTCATCTCTGTTTTCTTGGTTCCTTTTTTAAAAATATTATCTTTAGTCCTGTTTTTCGTAATAGAAGCAATAAACCCATTAAAAACATCTCAAACAGTTTTCTTGGTCCTAATTGAATGATGAAGGCTACCCCAGCATACCTAGTGGTCCTAATACAGGACTGTCATGAGAACAGAACGTAAAACAGGTTGTTTTTTTAGGATTGCTGGATTTTAAATAATTGACATTTTATGGTAAAAAACAAAACCAGATGGAATTAAGTGTGGCTCAAATTATGGTCAAGGACACGTCATCTCACTGCAAACATCTGGCAACAATTATAGTTCACACCAAATCTTGTCACATGACACTTAAAGACATATCACTTGTCAGCAGACATTTTGTACCCACCCACCCGCACAAACATACAGTATCTAATGATTTTACTAAGGGGGAATGACATTTTCTCCAGGCTTGTGACTGCAGCATGCAGTCTAATTTTATGGAAGTTCAATGGCAACTTCCACCATTAAGGCTGCAATCCTAAACACACTTCCTATGAAGCAAACCCCACTGAACACACTAGAACTTACTTCTGAGTAAGCATGAATAGGAATGCACTATTAAGTGCACAAGGATTCCTAAATGTTGTATAAATGTTTTCCTGATCCATGATTTCTTCAGGTAAGTTACCATCCTTCTTCTGTTTGGGAACAGAACCTCACTTTCCTCCTCTGAAAATCAGCTTTGGGAGGGGGCATTTTTCAGGAGTGAAATAATAGGTGGATGGATGCACAAACTTTATTCCACCTGCCAGTTTCTCCTTGCAACTTGCCTTCACGCACTTCAAGAGAGTTCTAGACATGCATTTGGTATTCCAGGAGAAGTGGCATCACCAGGGTTTCAGTATATCAGAATATGTCACTTTTGCCTCAAACTTTCCCTATCCTACACCCCAAATCCTTAATTTCTCCACATATACACTCTTACTTGTAAAGAAGTTTCCACTACAACTGTTAGGTTGTGGGTGAACATATCAGACGACACAGCGATTCTTCAAACAGCTCTTGTTTATTCACAGGCCAGGACAGAACTGAACTGAAGGGTTCAGTCAGCCTGCTTATATAGAGCTCCAGTACAACGTAACTGTAACAATTTTCTAAAACTATCCCATCACTGAATGTCACTTTCGATCCCTTATTTGCATAACTATCTACAGTATCCCCCTGCTGGCCCAGGGTGAGAACTTCAGTACATAACAAAAATCACTTGAGAGTTTCATCCATGAGAACAGGAAGCTTATTCCACCGCATCAATGACTTAGTGCCCTGATCAAGGGAAGTAATAGTCCGCCTTGGTCAGACCATATCTGGCACCACAATTTAAGGAGGATACTGACAAGATGGAACATGGAGGGCAACCAAGATGATTAAGGGTCTGGAAACCAAGCCTTATGAGCAGTGTTCAAAACTCCCATTCTTCTAGGCACATTTTGTGACAGGGAATTTCATTAGTGCGACCAGTAATGTGCCTAAGATTTCAGATTAAAATTGCAGTGGAAGGAAAGGATCAGCTTTTTCTGCCTCCCCACTTCCAGCCTCTGGAGAAGAGACCCTCTTAAGAATATTGGGGGTGGGGGATGGGAAGGGGAAGGACTAGACCATGTGAAAAACGAACATAATATTTTAGCTGCAGTTCATTCATTTCCAGCTCTGTATTCTTGTTATAAAAAAGTGTTCCTCGACATTCCACCCACAACCTAGGTCTGAGGTGCCATTTAACTCCTAGCTTTCACATCACAGTTTCTAACACTGCTTAGGAGGAACAGCTGAGAAAATTGGGTAAGATTATCTGGTAAAGAGGAGACTGAGAGGAGATATCACAGCCATCTTCAAATATTGAATGGGCTGTCACATGGAGAGTGGAACAACCTTGTCTTCTCCTGCTCCAGAGTCTAGGACCCAAACAAATGACTTCAAGAAATGAGATTCCAACATCAGGAATAATTGTCCGACAGTAAGAGCTGTTCAACAGTGAAGAAGACTCCTATGAGAGGTGGTAGACTCTCCTTCCTTGGAGGTCTTTAATTAGAGGTTGAGTAGCCATCTGTCATGTATGATCTAGTTGAGATTCCTAGATGACCCTCAGGGGTCCTTCAACCTCTACAATTCTATGATTTTATTAAAAAATAAATATAAGGTGGCACCTACAGTTTGCATAGTAGTATAGGATGCTTCAATGTGAATATGGCATGAGTAATTCTCTCTTCTTGTCTGCTTCTGAATAATCAATATGCCAGCAGGCACTCTCATCCTGATATAAACTGTTGTGATAGCAGAATTTAAATCATAAACATTTCTTAGAATTGCACAATGTTTAAATAATTCAAACATGCTGTGGTTGAAATAAAACCAGATGGCTTTATCTGGGTATAAACTCCCCTGAATGCCTCATAATGAATAGTTCACAAAATATCAGCCTTTAAAATGCATTAAACTTTGATTAATTTTTTTGTTAATGGCTGCTACTATGGTCTTCTTATGGCCTCTACACTTACTCAAACAACCCTTTTAACCTGGTACTTAAGGCTGTAGATTTCAGATTATTCCAGTCCTTATAGTTACTGCTGCTCATACTTGTAATTACATAAAATCAATTAGAGAGCGTACATGTCTGGTCCGTTGATTTGATTTGATAGTAACTAATGCTCCAGCAATGTGTAATTATAAGAAACCTAATGACCTCTCTCTACCGAATGAAACTATCATTACATCTAATATTCTTTGATGAATTGCTCATTATGTACAATGTTGAGAAATATTCTGTAATGACAAATACTTTTTTAATCAGTACCAAAATACAGTCTTATTTGTGTTCACAACCAGCTGATGCTTAGAATTATCCTGCCTCACTGATGACCCAGGTACTGTTAAATACAAATGTCCCAATTAAACATTTGCTTGTAATCTGGAGAGACAATTCCATGCATTTTTTTAAAATAACAAAAAGCAGAGTGACGTGGGTGTGTATTCTGATATCTCACACAACAAGCCATGATAACTACTATCTCCCACCAAGAAATAAACTAACCAGTGAGCTGAATGATATGAATTTTGTCAGGGACTCACAACTTTCCGCCCCACAGAAAGCCACATACAGTGCACTGTAAATAATGATGGTGACAGGAGTTCATTGCTACTTGGCTGAGGAAAGATTAATGTTTGGTGGGAAAAGGAGGAATGTGTGCATGAAGTGTACAGAAAAGCTGAGCTCTGCTGTATAACCCCTCACTATAGGCCAAGGGAAGGCACCCCCACCCTCTGAATTTTGCGAATACCTACCTGTTTTCTTGGGAGAAACCATCTTCTGCTCAAACTGTGGAGAGTTTATAGATTAGCTTCCCAGCCGGAGAGCCACATGTGAATACCCAAGTCCAGGCTCTCAAAGTGATCTGGCAGAATGCCTTGAAAGTGAGAGCTGTAGAGCTTCCATTTTTCACTAGAACTACATAAACACTTTGCATGCACTACTTCCTTCTCCTCTCATAAGAGATGCTACTCCCAGGACTAGCAGTTAGGTGAATCTAGGGCAGGGATAGTCAATGTGGGACCCTCCAGATGTTCTGAGACTACAGACTTCACAGCCAATGGTCTGCAGTGATGGGAGTTGTAGTCCAACAACATCTACAGGGCATCATGTTAACTACCCCTGATTTGGGGTAGTGGTTAATATAGTCCAACCAATAGGCCCCAATCAGATTATTCCTTTCTCCTCTTCCTTGGCAGGTGAGAGAACCCAATCGTCAGAATTTTCACTGTGGGAAACATGGAAGAATATTCTTTTTTTTTTTAACTCACTGGAATGACTCAGAACATTCTGCATTGTACTTTCAAAGCAATCAATAGCAATCTGCCTGTACGATCATTTTCTGTTTTCTCTTAAATTTCCTGAGAAAACACCTCACCATATCGGTATTTGGAAAGTTACGATGTGTCATCCTGGCTTGGGTTGTGATTCTGCAGTACATAAGAAAAAAAGATTCTCTGAAAGTTAGCTGTGCTCTTCATTCAATTGTTCAGCAGTTTAAATAATAAAAAGAACTGTAATAATCCTGAGCATTCAGCAGCACATTTTGCACACAAAACCTGTGGCAGACAAAACAGGCCGCCTCTATTAAAGCCGCAATGCTGATCTCCTTTGGTATCTGAAAGCAAAATCACTTGCAAGCTGCATATGCAGGAGTCAAGGGGTTGCTTCCAACTAAGTTTTACTCAGAACAGAGACAGTGAAATTAATGGGCCTAGGTTAGTCATGTTCATTGTTTTCAATGGGTCTTCTCTGCGAGGAGTAGCATTGGCTACACAGCACATGGTCTACTTTATTGGTACACACTGGAGGCCTTATTCTGCATAGCACTTTGTGTCTAGGATCTCTAAGAGAGCAATATAAATGGGGATATTCTTCAGTCCTTATGCAACTCTAAACTTATACCAAAATTTTACTGATTGCTTGAGCACACAGAGATATATTCACCCCATTAAACATGGCTGAAAGCTCTCTTGTGCCTTCTGTATGTTGTATTATTTATTCTGCAATAAGCTTGCCCTGCACTGGCTTTCTGAAGCATAGGGCATTAGTAAACTGACCACAGCAGTTATAGTTGTATCTTGGTTGATGGACACCTTAGCAGTCGAACGTTTTGGCTCCCGAATGCCGCAAACCCAGAAATGAGTGTTTCGGTTTGTGAACGTTCTTCGGAACCCGAACATCCAATGGGGCTTTGGCAGCTTCTAGTACAGAAGCTGTACCTTGGAAGTCGAACGTTTTGGAAATCAAAAGGACTTCCGGAACGGCTTGCATTTGGCTTCCAAGGTACGACTGTATTTAAAACAAACTTTGGATAGTTTAAGCCACAATCAAGGTTAATCTCTACTTTCAGGTAAATGGGTGCAGGACCACAGTCTTAAACTCATTCAGCAACATTTAACTACAGAAAACTATTGAAGGGAAGCACTACACTGGTGTCTTATATGCATGAATGCATGAATGTGCCCTAGAGAAAAGCTGAAATCCATACTACAGAAACCCATGACTATGTGCACATACATGCATGAATGTGTGTTTTCATTTGCAGAGAAAAACACAAAACAAATTGAACCCCCAAGAGAGTAGAATGTTCAACCTGAATAAGCCCAGATTTTATTAATATTCATTGGAAATTCTTTGGAGTATGTTCGTTGCAGATTGAAAATTGTAATTTTGAACACAAAAAGTGCCAAGTTTTTTGTCAGGAGTGTGTGTCTATTTTCTTAGGTTTCTGGTTCTTCAGCGTACATCAGCTACACATTTTCAAGGCTTCTCCATAACCATGAAGGCTCTAGTCATGTTGTGGCTCTTCGCAGCTCCATATACGCATGGGGAGGGGGAAGTAGGTGCACAGCTCAAAGCATCACTGAACAGCTAAACAGGCAAGCCTGTTTAAAATTTTAAAAGGATGACTTCCCAGTAGCACAATTTGTAGCAGCTTCCAGAAACCTCTCTAGCAGGTCTCCCCTGCACATGAGTCCGGGTTTGTAGGACTGTAGTCTTGAAGAAAGCGATTAAAGGCAGGAGTACTTGAAAATGATAGGGGCCCTAGACAAATTGTCCCTTTTATATTTCATGGCTAATCAGGCCCTGCCTAAAAACAGTTAACATGATTTGTTTAAAAGCTCTGACTAAACGTTGTGCATCCTGAGATTTTTCTTTGGACAGGTAGAAGTAGGAGCCTCTCCCACTTCACCACACCTTTTCTAAAGCAGCATTGCACAAATGATTATCTTGGGTAGCTTCCGTCTACACACATTTCTGAAATACTTTCATTCCAACCTGTTTTGGAAGGAAGTTTTAAGAAGAATGGAAACCTGGCATTTAACTCAACTGGGAAGAAGTGGTTTCCACTTCAGTGAGAAAGGGAAAATGCTTATAAAAAGAACACAGAACGTTACAGCTAAGCATGGAGATGGAAGATAAGAAAAGTTGAGAGAGGGAGAAACTCAGGCAATTACCTGTTTTTGTGTGGAGGCTGAGTCACTTTCGCTTGCCTTTCTCTTATCCAACTGTGTAAATATTTTTAACAGCCAGATGGACATTTTAAATCATTCTTTAAAAAATGTGGGCTGCCCTGATTTTTTCCTTAAACCTAATGGGTGGGAGTTTTGCCGGCCGAAATCTGGACAAATCGTAGTTCTGGATTGCGGAAGAGAAGATACCAACCTTCTCCCACAAGACTTTAACCTCCCGTTTGCCACAGAACTTAATCTATGAAGGGACCTCTCCTTCTGCCAAAAGGAAATAACTTTCCTGCACAGGGCATCTGGGAATACCAGAAAACAATCTTAAATCCATAAAGTAATTGTAGTGTAGTTTTACTGAGTTGTTCAGTTCAGTTCGGGATTTTATTACAATGTCAACAAATGTTTAATTTGTTTTAAAGTTTAGGTTCTTTAAATCTGAGTGATATATGGTAGTTTACAGCTTGCTGGCAACTGCTACTGTGGAGGAAAAAATGAAAGTGCATATAAAGGCAGTTCTACGTTTTGACATTATAAAGCAGGGAGCAGAGCCAAAAGCAGCAACTAGCACAGCTTTCCCAGTGCTGGCCAGCTTTAGGGACTGCTCGCTTATTGACATCAGTCGCTGTGGGATACATTTCTCTGCTCTTAACCAATCTCATCTGGAGAGCATAATTAAAAAAGAAACGTCTTAATATGTAATTTCTCTCCCCCAAACATTTACAGATGTTAACTAGGGAGTCAGTCCACAAAACAGCACTGCTCTGTCACACAGTGTCCATTAATTTCGGGAGACTGGGGGCAAGCTTAGGCAAGCAATGTGGGGTTAGTTCGTGTGTGTGTTCGAATTGTGCTCTTCACTGCTGGTGGCTGTGGGCTGACTCCCTCTTTATCAGCTCTGAGATGGCTTCTAGGACCTTATTTTGAAATCAGCAACTATTTTGTATATGAGAGGGGAGGGGAATCAGAAATTGATATACTATATGTATGTATAATGTCTGTGTTTTTTTGTTTTTTTAAAGAAAACATTGGCTACTTTAAAAAATGTACACCAATTGCTATATTTTCCTGTATATTTTATGTGCTTCAGCCCTCCTAAACATTGCTGGAGAAAACAGATAAGGCATCATCCTATTCTCCTGACTTCAAACAAAGAAATAACAGAATGCCGTTTTTAGTTTCAGTGAGTTTGCTCTCTATTTTCTGTCGGCCTCCTTGGCCAAATACTTTCCCCCTCCCCTTTCCCCCCCTTCCAGGTGCTGCTAAAAGCATTTACAGAAACGCAGTGAACAAACCTTGGAGGCGATGTACTTTTATGCGTACATTGGGCATGAGAAAGCGATAGCATTAAACAGAGTGGCTTTATAGAAGGCCCTGTCCCTGGGGAAATTTAAGAAAAAGGGGTGGGGGTGGGCTTTCCTCAGCTGGCTGAAAACTGTGCAAGCAGACGTCTCTGCTTGCGCTGGCTGCACACGTGTCAGTCCCACTTCTGCAATGTTAACTGAAGTGGAACTTTTTTCTCAGCGCCAAGTACTTCATGATTTACACAGCCGTATCAAATATCTCTGGAGTACCCTGCAAGAAGGTGATGGCTAAAACCTCAGTTCTGACATTTGCAGCCCAGACACAGTTGTCTGATTGAGGGCCTCTCTCTCTCTCTCTCTGGCTTTCGTTGGAGCCAGAGCCTTGAGTAAACCAGAGGAATTTCTCGATTTTTCTGAGGGCCATGAGTGCTAAGTGTTTTCCGGTACCCGCTTCCTGCCGTATCTAAAACAACAGCAGCTGCAAGAGCCTGATAGAGAAGCATCCCAGGGCACAAATTTTCATGAATCGGGTGGGAAAGAAGAAGGGCGGGGGGAAGGGTGAAAGAAGACATTTATACTGGAAGCTGATAACAGAGGCATACATACGGCATCAGATTTGTGCTTGCCGAAGATAGCCCTCTAGACCGAGGGCAGTGAAGTTAGAAGCAAACCCAGCCTTCTGCTGTGACCATGGGAATAATAAGTTTCCATGCTGGTTAGGATAACAGAGGGAGCCACTGCGCACTGGCCCTATTGTACTGAGTATCAAACTTTGATTAGCTAATGTCTCCAACGGACAGATAAGGAAGGACAAGTGACTCAGACACTAAGGCTTTCATGTCCTTTCTTTACCATGACCGTGGGTGTTTGAAAAAGAAAAAGTGGGTGGTGGTGGTGGTTGCATGCTTCCAATAAGAAAACAATAAGGAAAAAGGCACAGCTGCCTGGGAGAAACATATTACAGAACTCAGAAAGATTTCAAATAAATAGCACGTAGTTTCATGGAAAAATTGGAAGATTTTAAAAACAATATTATTGTTGACATTTTCTAGGCCACTGGTTTCCAGATTGTGGGGAAGAGCCCACCAGAGGTTGCTGGCAAGGACCTGGAGGATGAGTTGTCAGGCTGATGAGGAGCTTGCTCTGCTGCTGACAGTGATGCAAAGCGACTCAAATTGCAATGTGTTTGTACCAAATACACGGCATGGCTGCATTTGGAATACTACATACAATACAGTGGTCTCCACCTTTTAAAAAGGACGTTGAAGAGCTGGAAAGATTCAGAACAGACAATGCGCAACTAATTTATAGAATTAGCTGCCAGAAGAGGTGGCAATTGCCAGGAGCCTAATGGCTTTAAAAGAAGACTAGAGCCAAATTCAGAGAGGATACGTCTATCAATGTCGGCTAGTGTTCTCCAGGTTCGGGTTATAGCCACACCATACATTTAAAGCACTTTTATGGCAACTTAACATTCAGGGCTTCCACCAAAGAATCATGGGAACTATAGCTTGTTCAGAGTGCTTATTGTGGTTGGAAGCCCCTCTGGACTTCAAGTTCCATGATGCTCCACCAGGGCTCTTAGTTTCTTAGCAAGGGGATCAACACTGAGAGACGAGGATCTACTGCAGGTGTCTTGTCTAAGGACTCCTCAAACCAGCACTGGACGTCTGATAGGAACAGTAACTGGCTGATTCTCTGTTTTCTTTTGGGGGGGCTGACTCTACCTTCTGACAACTGTGGGCCTAAACAAGATGAACTCTCACCAATAGGAGCCATACAAAGCAACCTATCCAAAGACCCAGTGGGGGAAATGGCATGGGAAAGAATTGGACCTCGAGAAGCAAAAAGGACACTGATTAGAACATTAAAATAGACTTCTATGGGCAAGTCATATATATTTGCTGTGCTGCATCACAGCCTATCCCTGATGTATCATCGCCCATTGTCTGATACTCACTAACAAGTTTTAAAAGAAGGCTCCAGGTAACAGCAAAGGAAGCTGGCAGTCATGCTTCACTTGTTGGAGCAGGAAACAGGATGGTAAGTTTCCGCTTTCATTTCTGCCCAAAGGTTTGGCCTCAACTGGATTTATGTATATTGCGAAAAGGAAGAAAAGAAAAGAGCTGCACAGTGTTGGATGCAATCCTGAGACTAAGTTGCATTTCTGTAGCTCTAATATACTGAAGCAGGAAATGGAATGAAAACCCACTCTAGCAAAACCCTGTTTTGCATTTCCACTTAAAAGTTCATCACATTCATTCAGTTTCTGGGTTTGAGCCATATTTTGCAGGAGCGGCACACAAAGGAGGACATTTCCCCAATCCTTAATTATTTCTCACATAGTAGAACTATAGATCTCAGAATGACAAAAGGTTAGACTATTTTTTTATGCTTCTTTATCTTATAGGCTCATTTATCTCACATATACCACCAAAGTGAATGGTTATGAGTTATGCCAGGCAGCTTTCTTTTTAAATATATATATATAATGTTTTAAATGCAGCACTGTGGTAATTTTGGTCTGGAGGTACTTCGTAGTCTGAAAATTCCTTGTTGCAGGTGTTTTCCCCAATTAAAGTTAAATATAGCTTTAAAAACTTGTGCGGGTGGTTATGTTCTCTGCTTTCAGTTTCTTTTGTATTAGCCTGGGTTCCACGCACACCCCCATTATAAAAAATAGCATTAGAGGCATACACCAGATAGCAATCTACAAAATGCAGCAAAATATTCATTGCTATAATATTTTGATACATATTCATTAATTAGGCTTTTCTTTAAGCATCTTCTCCAACACTCCCTTCCAGCAATCCATTAAGCAAGCCACAAGCCTCATGTGAGCCACTTCTTGGATCTAGCCCAGGAATTTGGAAGCAGTTTATTAGTACTTCTTAAATCATTTCTATTAACTAGTCTTAAAACTCATGTTGGCATTTAATATGGGCTTTCCTATAAAGAACAGGACACAGAGGTCCTCCTCCAAGGGTCTTCTGGTGGTTCCCTTACTGTAAGAAGTGAAGTTACAGGGAGCCAATCAGAGCGCATTATCAGCAGTGGCACCTTCCACATGGAACACTCTTCCATCAGATGTCAAGGAGATAAAGAACAGCACAACTTTTAGAAGACATCTGAAGGCAGCCCTGTATTAGGAAGTTATTAATGTTTGACGCTGTGTTTTTTTAATGTGCTTTAAGCTGCACAGAGTGGCTGGGGAAACCCAGCCAGATGGGCAGGGTAGAAATATTATCATTATCATTACCATCTAATTATAATAAAATGTTCTGGGTCAATTCAGGCTTAGACATATATACCCATCAATGACTAACTTGCGTCCCCTACATACTACTACGGGAGCAATCCTAAGTATAGTATGTGTAGCTTATACCGGCTTAAAATAAGCTGGTGTAAAGTATGCCAGATCCAAACTCGGTTCGGGAGCAGGGCTACTGCCAGGCTAAGCCTGGTGTAGGGAAAACAAGCCTTTCAAATAGAGTTTGATATAGACCACTCTAAGTTCCGACAGCTTGCCACGTTACATGACCAAGACTGCAGCCTCAGGGAAGGAATAGCCAAGGAGAAAGGAGTGTGAAAGAATATCAGTCAAGGCCCAGAGTCAGCAGAGCTTGGGTTTACAGTGTAGTTAGGCAAATGTCCTGTATTTCTTGCAATGTGAGGCAAATGTCCTGCATCTGATTGGCCATTGTGAGAACAGGATGCAGGACTTCACGGGTCATTGACCTGATGCTGCAGGAGGTTGTTGCTTTCTCAGGAGCTGAACCACCCTCATTTTCTTCTCATACCAACCCTGTGATATATTGGGTGCATAAATGAACCAGGGTCTCACTGGCCCCGGTTTTTAGCTCTAACCACTATATTACACTATATCTTTGCAAATGCTATTTTTCTTTCTCTTCATTTGAAGGGGGGAAAAGTCAAGATCAACACGAATTCAAATATTACAACTGTAAAGAAACTTGTGAACATTTGGGGAAACTGGAGAAGCAGAAACGTAGCGGACTCCGAGTCACTGACTGCGGCTCCTTATATCCATTTCTCATAATAAGCTGACAATCTTTTCTGTGGTTGAGCTTGTAACCAGTCTTACGTTTACATAAAAGTGGTAACAGCTCCACACGCCACTATATCCCTACAGACTTATCCACTTTGTGAAAGATGACTATCTGGTCTTTTTGACTTTGCGTTGAGATTCAGTTGCAATACCTACTGGTATTATTATTCTTATAACCCTGAGCCATCTGATGCTATTCCCAAACCTCACTTCTATTACGAAAACACTTGTAAGCTTTCCTGAATTACATATAATGCTTGGAAAATCCTTCGCAGTCCGTTCCCTGTGATCTCTGCATTTCTGGAGAGCGCAAACCTGAACCTCAATTGCTGTAAACCGGCGGCGGAGGTGGGGAGCTGTTGTACAAGCAATAACAGCTCTTCTGGCTTTATGGATGAGGTGAGGATACAGCCTAAACATACCTGTTTTCAGGCAAACTTCGCAGCCGCCACACAAAGCCCTACTTTCTAGCAGTCACTGCACCAATCTGGAGTTGGAGAGGTTTGGGGGAACTCCAAAAGGCAGGGCTTTCAGGACATACTGCCAATGACCTCTTAAGCATATAAAAAGAGCCATGCTGGGTCAGACCAAAGGCCTATCTAGTACAATGTTCTCACAGTGGCCAGCTAAATGCCTACGGGAAGCCTACAAGCAGGACAGGAGAGCAACAGTACTCTCCCATCTGTCATCCTGAGCAAGTGGTATTCAAAGACACACTGCCTCTAGCGCTGGAGGTATAACACAGGCATCATGACTAGTAGTATCCTCCATGAATTTGCCTAACCAACTTTTAGAGCCATGCCAGTTCGTGGCCATCACTACATCTTGTCTGTGATGGACCTTGGAGTCTCATTCATTCATTCATTCATTTAGACAAAATAATAAAAATAAATAAATAAGAATAAAAATGTGCACCCCACCACCGAGACCATTCTATTACAACTATCCAACCTTCCAAAATTTCAACACCTCTTGCGATAGTTTGACTCCTTTCCATTTTAACAGTACAAATTCTACAAACACCCTCCATATTTCCTCAAAACCATTTCTCCTGCATATTCCCTGTCTTACCTGGATGGCACATTAATTTATGATTAATATCCCACACCTCTTTATACCATTCTTCCATTTTATATTCTGCTTTCCCCCTCTGCTTCCTAGCTATAATATTTCATGCAGCTGTCAATAAATTTGTGAGCAAGTCCTTCAGAGCCTGTGAACCTTCCACCCCATCGTAAATTGATAATAATGCTACCTCTGGACTTTTGTTCAGCTTTAACCCAGTGATTTCTGTTGTGTCCTTAAACACCCTTTGGAGTCTCAAATTTTAGTGGTGCCCCTCTACCTTTCGTACTCCATTCTGAATCATAGTTGCAGCCATGCATGCCAACTCTAGGGAGCTGAAGGCACCTTGTTTTAATGGGGCTGGCCCCTCTCAATCTTCAGGTGACCCCACGCACTCCACATGTCCAGTGGCCAGTTCCTCCAGAACGCTTGGCCTCCTGCGTCATGCAACACATGCCAGCTCCCATCTTGGGGGCAACCCAGCACCTCTGGTTGCAGTGTCCCAGCAATGCCTCTGAGGCTCCGTGCCCAGTACGACTGAACCAGCCGTGCTCCCCTAAATCCACCTCTGATATGGTGGCAGCAAACAACATGGCTCAACTGTGCATTGTGCAAGTACTTCCTTTTTTTCTATCCAGAATCTCCCACAATTCAGCTACATCTGATGACTTAGGGCAGGCATGTCCAAAGTCCATTTTGGGGGCCTAATTCGGCCCCCTGACCAGTTTTATCCGGCCCCTGTGTGGCAGTTATTTATTGGGGTCAAATCCTTAAAAAAGCTCAACAACTTCAATCCTAAAAAATGATCAACAAGTTTGAGCACCCCTGACTTAGGGCTTTAGTGTTATGAAAGAGGAGGGGGGACGTCTCTCTAGCCACATCCTACATACCTGCATACATCTCTCCTGTGCCTCCCCTTACTCACATTCTCCTCTCCCCCCCGCCCAATGACCCTGCCTCCCATATATTGCATCCTTTGCTGGTAGGTTTGTTGCACGAGCCCCTTGACCGCTTTGGTTGCCCTTTCCTGAATCTTTTCTAGCTCTACAACATCTTTTTTGAGGGATGGTAACTGGAACTGTACATAGTACTCCCAGGGTGGATGCACCATAGATTTGTATAACAGCGTCATGATAATGGCAGTCTTATTTAGCAAACATAACAATGGAGACGGGAGCAGAGCTGTACTGAAGTGCAGGCTGAATCTCCTTCCCATCCCAGACCTCTCCTGAGGATCTCACAGTACTGAGAGAATCTGGACTAGGGGTGGGTGAATTTGCCAATTTCACTTCCTCTCAGTTTCTCATTTCCCCAAACTGAAATTCAGTTCTTCATATTTCCACGTGAGTTTGAGGTTTTGCCCTTTTTTGTTTTTTAAGATCCTCATGAAAAATTTCATTTGAATTTATCCTAATATATATGCAAACACTTTTGCAAGCTATTTCCCCATACTGTGGTACCTCAGGTTACATACACTACAGGTTACATACGCTTCAGGTTACAGACTCCGCTAACCCAGAAATAGTGCTTCAGGTTAAGAATTTTGCTTCAGGATGAGAACAGAAATCGTGCTCCGGCGGCGCGGCGGCAGCAGCAGCAGCAGCAGCAGGAGGCCCCATTAGCTAAAGTGGTGCTTCAGGTTAAGAACAGTTTCAGGTTAAGTATGGACCTCTGGAACAAATTAAGTACTTAACCTGAGGTACCACTGTATATATATTAATATACTACTAGGTAGAGGAACTGAATTACAAAATTCAGAGAAGTTCAAATTTCAAATGATGGCTGAATTTTGGTCCTTCTAATGTTTTAAAAAGTGCAAATCAGGGAGGCTTGCTTTTAAATGAAAACTGAATAAAAATTCTTCCCTGTATAAGTTCCAGCAGATGTTTATTTTGATTTGCCGGAAAATCCTAAAAATGCCATGCAAATAAAGAGGATTCTTGCACTGTAATGAGCACTAATAGTCTCCAGGACACATTTCGTTGTTAACAATGCTTTTTATATCATTATTAATAATCAACCTTCATATGGTATATTGAACACCAAATTGATTCATACACATTATCATTTGAAATATGATACAAGCTCCCTTCAGGTCAAGTGAACACATTTCAAGTGCTGGCTACAATAGTTTTTCAAGATTACGAAGATTGATAGTCTGCAACAGTTCTTAATACATAGTCCAGACACTGTAAAGTGAGAACGATGTCAAGCATGCAGTGTAGTCTAAGATTAGGTTATGGAACAGCACAAAGATTAAACTCATATTAATTAACAACAGTAGAGAAATTAAACGCACGTTTCCGAGCACAATTCAAAGTGTTGGTGCTGACCTTTAAAGCCCTAAACGGCCTCGGTCCAGTATACCTGAAGGAGCATCTCCTATCTTTCCTTCCACTCAGGGCAGTGCCCAGTCAGGATGCCCTGATCTGTTCTTCATAAAACAGTACGCCACTAGGACTACTTTCCCTCACCACATTTGCAAAACTTATGCAATAGTCAGGAATGGCCAAAATCCTGATGAAAGAGACAACTGGCCCCACCTTGGCTTTAGGCCTAATTTTGAAAGAAAGAAAAATTCTCCAGAAGCATTTTTTGCAAAGACAGGCCAGGTCATTAGAGTAACAAGAGTTTAAGCAGCTCCCACAGTGGCTGTGGATTGATCTGCCAACACTGCACAGCTCTCGGGTGACACTCCCCAGAAATATTTCGAGCTAATATCATATTCCAGTGATGAATGCGAGCATCTGAACAATGCTTTCTCGGGACAGAAGGCTTCTGCACAATGTAAATTTTCTTTGGCACCAGCCCAGGCTTATAAGCAAACAAATGTTACTATAACTTATGCACAGCAGGGCCTTATCCACCGAGCAAAATTGCAGTTATTTTTTTTAAAAAAACCTTCCTATTTGGAATGTTGTCGTGGAAGGAAACGAGTGGCTTGAAATGTGGAAGTGACTCTCGTTGGTCTTTCCATTTGTTTGCACAAGACAAATTTGGGCTAAAAAACAGAGCTGGCACTTAATGTCATGAGGCTGAGCACATTCGCTTAATTAAAATGTTTAGTGCAAAAGGAACAGGATTCTACAGGGCTGCAAGTCGCAGCGCACTTGCTCCTATCTTTCTCTACTAACATATTACCATGTGTGGTGTGCTGAACTTAGCCCTTATCCCGTAAGAACACCTGCCCCAGCATCCTCCTGAAGTTACACATTGCAAGAGACAATTACTAATGGCAGAGAAGCAGCACTTAGGACCAGTTTGTCCATCACCAAAAGTCTTCACATTGTGGAACTTTGCAGGCTGTAGTTTGAAAATCATTGCCTTAGAGTTGATGTCAAAGAGAGCCTTTTCTAACTTAGCATGCTCACCTTTTATTTCTAAGCCTTCTTCTGGGGTGCTTCTTCTATCCATCGACACCATCATTATCCAGTCTACTGAGCAGGTATATTATCTTAGATGCTCCTTTGCTCCCCATATTGAGTGCTATCAATTTATGTAACTTCTGTCTGTATAACATTGTGAAAAACTCCTCCTCCTGCGCTCTCTCTCTCTCTCTCTCTCTCTCTCTCTCCAGTTAAAACTCTGGTTCATCTCTCTGGATGGGATGGAGATGGGCAAATTATATTCTGACCAGCTAAACCAAATGAATATATAAAACATGTTATATAACGTATGACCATAAAATTTAATGAAAATTGGAATACCATTGATATAGCACCATACCCCCTCCAAGGGAGACCCAGGAGAACTGAGAGATTGGAAGTAACTTCACCACCTTGGGGACACCTCAAGGTGTAGGGGAGAGAGGGAGAGAGACATGGAGAACCTTCACAAAGCCGGTAGCTGAAGCAAAAAAGGAAATCTTAATATTGTGACCTGACCCATTGTGGTTTCATTTAATGGTCCACCACTCAAATGTAGACATTTAGATACATTAAAGGTTTGACCCTGATGAATTATTTGAGTTCTATATTTTCCTCTCCTACCCATCGCGTCTAACCTTCATCTCCAATGTTAGCGACCCAGCATGTTTCAACACAGTAGTATGTACGCTTTCAATCATCATTATAAATGAGGAGGGGTCCTCAACCCAGGCGCTCAGCCAGGTTTACTAAAACTTTCCACGAGGAAAGCCTTTTGTTTTCCCCTCCAGAGCTGCTAGACTAGGCCAGGAGAGAGGAAGAGAGGGAGGGGAAGAGAGGAGAGGAGAGGGAGGGCATTATGGGGAGCTTGAAATCCACTCTGGTGTGTTGACAGTATTACTGGGCTTTGCAGAGTACCTGCATGTTGTTCTAATGACATCTGGACTACTGGAAATCAGTGAGCACACTCAGAAGTTTTTAAAAGGCATAATTGTGGCAGCAGCAGACTAAACTTAATGCCTCGAGAGCCAATCACTTTAATCACAAAGCTGAGGTGCATGAAAAAGGATACATTTCAACGCAAGAATAATTCTGTCTGGTATAGTTCCTGTTCAAATAAACTATATGACCAAATCATGTGCATTTCAAATTTATATATAAATTTGAAATACATATAACACCCCCGCCCTTCCCGAACATATGGTGTAGAGGCAACAGAATTTAATATATGCTGCATAGGAGAAATATGGACACGTCAGACATCTAACAGTTCGACAGAGTAAGCAATTCATGGGAAGGACATTAGCAATAGCTCATATTACCTCCATAAGTTACAGCTTTTACTGCAAAAGTTATTTTTAAGAGACACCTTTAAAACGGCTGGTTAGGCTGCAGCTTTCAATAACACTTTGCCTGTGGTTTTACCTTTTTTAACATACTTACGCGAGAGTTTAATACTCCCAATTTATCTTTTATTTTTTTAAGAAAGCCATTGAAATGTATGCATTCATGGGCAAAGTGCTATAAAACTCACAGCTGCACAGAGACAATTACAAGGGGCAGAAGCTGAATGGCATTGGGGCAGGGAAGCGGATGAGGTGTTTTTGATGCCTGCTGTCAGCCATGTTTAAAAAATCCAGGTACCTCTTGGTTTAGCACCTCCCTCTCTCTTTCTCTAAACCCACCTACCCAGACAGACAGACAGACAGACAGACAGAGACAACCTAATGGGCGGAGAATCTGTGGCTCTCCATTTGATGTTGGATGACAACTCCCATTATCCCTGCCCATTGTCCTTAATGTTGGGGCCATTGGGAGCTGGAGTTGAAACACAAAGGAGGCCCATAGGTTCCCCATCCCTCTTACAGATAAGATCATCCAAGCAAGCCTTCAAGTATAAAGAAAGGGGGGGGGATATGTAGTGCAATGAAAAAAACAGCAACAAGCATTTTAGTTCCCAGATTCCATTTCCCAAATTTGTTTCAGGTAACTCTGACTTCAGAGACAAATATGACACTCAGTTTGTACTGAGGTGCTGTGGGCGGGAAAGTTAATGCCTTTTGTCCTTGATGGGAATCAGACCAATGGGCTGTTGTAACAGGGCCTTCTCAGCAGTGACCATACAATTATGGAATTTATTTCCTATTAACATCAGGCAGACCCTACCTCTTTGAAGCAGGCCTTGGAGACATATTTCTTCTCTATAGCTTTTAATGCAGGGTCATAAATAGTGGTTGCTTAGTGGATGGTGGCCAAACTTTATTATTGTCTCTTTGCTGGTTTTCACTTTATTATTGTTGTCGGTTGCATATTTTAAATGAGCTTTATGAGTTGGATTTATATTGTAAACATGTTGTAAGCTGCTTTGTGGAGGACATCTCAGAAAGCCAATCATAAATCCCTTAGATAATTAAATTAATGTTCCCCGGGTAACAGAATATTGTGGGGAGATGATCAACAGTGCTTAAACCAATGATTTTCAGCACACATTCTTAGAAGCAACTTCCATTGGCTTCACAGATCTTACTTAAAGTATGTGCATTTTAGGTAACCCTTTTAATGGTTTTGTTTAACATTTTGGGAAATTGCTTCCCATTAAGAATATCATTCAAATGATCACACCTTGGCTTAGTTACGCCAAGATGTGTATGAACCTTTCACATAAACATGCAACCTCTTTAGTTCTTACTCTGCTGTGTGAAATGTTTAAACCAGGAAGTCTTTGACTAAACCAGAGACGCCCATTTTGGCATGAGTTGGTTACCAGCTCCCAAACAAGCCAAGATATTACACCAACTTCAAACCATTTTTTTAAAAATACACTGGCTTGATCTAAAGTATAACCATGATTTCTAGGAGTTGTGTCCAGTGAAGTAACTGCATGAGGAGAAAAATCTCTGCTCACATGACATAACTTCCCCTCCTTCATCTGTGTGCTGAAGCAGATTCGGGGTGTGTGTAGGGGGCACACAGTGGGGAGGAGAAGGAGATGTTCTGTTGAGCAAGACTGTTGGATTCAACTCCTGGTTCAGACATGATGCGAATCTATGGCTTATTCAAGGTTTCCTGATTTAATTGCAGCTCACACAGAATAATCTGAGTTATTTATTTATTTTTTGAATTCATAGACTGTCTTTTGGCAAACCTATGACTTGTTCATCCAAAGTTTAGATGGAAATAAGCCAACATTAGTTAAAAGTTAATATGCTTTATTTAAAAAAAAAGGTTTAGAACATAAATGTCTCTGGTTTGAAAAGCTATTGTAACTTGGTTGCTGGTTTTTTCCTTCAAAACATTATTTGTTATCAGTGCATTCAGTGAAACACTGACTAATAATATCTCTTAGCATAGAAAAGTTGGACCATCGGTTACTTTCCAGGAGTTTCTTCCTGTTGGTGCTGACTGTCACTCACAAAGATAACATTTCTTGATAACCCCCGTTAATTTCTTTGATGTTTTTAATGGTAGGAAATAACTTCACAATTGAATGGCATTTGCTGTAGGAAATGACCTTCCTTTGATACTGAAAATGACCAATTTGACTTTGCAAATTAGGAACAGTTAGAGAGTTTGCACATACTTTGCAAGGCACAAATTTTACTGAAAGGTGACATTCTGCTAGTGGCCAAAGAACTGCCAGCTTCAAGTGCAAGTGTGGTTCTAAGTCAACCACAGCGAATACTCTTCCTGATTGAGAAATGTCCTACAAACTTTGAGCCATTTTAGAAATATCTTACAGAAGACAGGTGGTGTGGATTCTATATGGATGTGCATAATTTTCACATATCTAAAAGTGTCTCACTTTGGTGCAATTTGATAATTTGATTAAACGCCATCTAAAAACAGAGAGCCAACCTTCTGGTGGAAGATTCCAGAAAGAGTGCCATTTTCCTGCTTTTAACATCACCATTTGAAAATAAAATTACCAAAGGAGAATGTTGTTTTTGAAGGAAGGAATGCATTAAAAAGTGTAAGGTAATCCTCAGATACCTTGATATAAAAACATGCAAAACCAAGGGTTTCCTTAGGATTTTTCCTTTTGATTAAATTAATTGCATGATTAAAATTTGCATTGTCTGCATGAGTGCCATATTAATTCCAGTGGTGGAGAAGTTTGGTATTAGTCATAGAATATTTTTGATTGAGTCAATTACTTTTGGATTTCCGCCCCCTCAGATCTGTAACATATCTGAACAGGTTGCTACACAACCAGATAACATAATATTGTTCAAGCTTAAAAATTCAGACTTTTAATCAGAATTCAGGAGGAGAATTAATAAAGTACTTCATTTTAAAAAAAATGTCATTGCTTTGCCCCACAAGACAATCATATTCATAGTTTAAGTGGAACAATTACCTTAAAATTGGCATCTGTTCAAAGGTCTTTCTATACCATGGTGCATTTATATCATGTTTTGTGTCACTGAAGTGGGCCTCCTCTTGCCTTGCTTACACGCTCTACGCGGCTCTTGCTTTGCTTGCTTTACAGCGAGCTGGGAGGAGCAAGGCAGGAGGAGGGACGGACGGGACCCATGGCTCTCGTCCGCCCCTGCTCCCAGCTCGCTATAAAGCAAGCAAAACGAGAACCGCGCAAAGCGGGACAGAAGCCATGTAAACAGCTCTCGCTTTGCTTGCTTTACAGCGAGCGACGGACGGAAGCCATAGCTCCAGTGGTGGAGGCATCCCTCAGCTTGGGACTGGAGCGGCAGCTGAGGGATCCTGCTGCCGTCCAGTGCATTGCTCCATAAGATGCACAGACATTTCCCCTTGCTTTTTAGGAGGAAAAAAGTGTGTCTTATGGAGCGAAAAATACGGTGTGTCTTATGGAGCGAAAAATACGGTAAATAAGGCACAAGTTCATATGAACTACCAGGGCTGTAAACACCACATCACAATTCAGTGAGTTAATAAAATTCCAGATTTTGCCCTTTATTGCTCTGAAGGAATAAATCTCTTGGAGTTTGACAAACTCATTGTAGCATTTTAACACTGCAGTGGTGCGTGCAGTGTGTGTATTAGCCAGCTACACATTTACAACAGAAAGTAAGGAAACTGGAGATGTGACTGGTGAAGCCGCCTTAACTTCAGATGTCGAAGAGTGAAAGTCACGATTTGATTTATAATTTGGACTTTTCTTAGCTGAAACAGAGCAGTTTTATCACTTAATTCCAGATAGCAGGCTTGCGCATTTCAACCTGCAGGATATGACAGGCAGTGGATCAATTCCAAATCAGCTCTCAGTGCCATTCTGCAAGCCACTGGCATCGATATAAGCCAAGACCATATGGTTAAGATTATTGCAATGTAGCTGTTGGACATGTGGATACTTCGGCAATGACTAACAGCATTTAAACGTTTAGATTATGCGCTTTCATTATTGCTGATGACATTAAAGGAATCTTTCCCATCCAGTTGTCACTCGAGCAAAATTAGGCAACACTCCGCAAAGCTGTTAACGGGCAGCTTCCCCCATCAGAACGTTTCAGGAGGTTAAAAGAACTCAATGGCACATCAAAATGGCTGAACATAAACCTCTACATCTGCAGGAGACTTACCATCGTCCAGGTATAACTGGTCCAATTCCTCGCGTTCTCGCTTGATCGTTACAGGAATAGGGGCCAAATTATGATTACTGTCCTCATGCAACTCGGGCAACGGCAGTGGCTGATTTGCTGGAGATTCATTTCTTTGAACATTCGGCAGTTGCTGCTGACCCATTACGGATGAGCGAGTTGGACTGCAGGACTGCAAATAGGTTGGCTCTTGGGTTACAGATGGAACTGGAGAGGAGGGACTGTTGGGATAGAGTGTTTGTTGGTAACCAAGGGAACAGCTACTGCTCAGATGTTGACTCACCTGCGGCTGCAGCATGATGTGAGATGACTGATCTGGAGAGCTTGGATGCACAACTATAGACCTTGGCACTTCCTGTATGGCGGGGACACCTCCAACCGTCTGCTGAAGTCCTAGGTGGCTGTGGCCTGGGTTGGTGATGCACTTGTAAGCAGGAGAGGAAAGATCATGCAGCTTAGGACTTGAGCTGGGAGACGATGACATCACAGCATTTCTCTGCTGACAGGAAGTGAAGCCAGTCACAAGGCACGAGCCAGGATCAGGAGGCATCATGATCTGCTGGCTGTAGTACGGCTTGGAGAGAGGGCTTAATCCTTGGTTCCTTGGTCCACAGGTTTGAGCAGGCTCATAGTCGTCAGTGGGTTCTGTTTTTATAACTGGAACTGTTGAAAGAAAAAGAAAGTGCTTTAAATAAACACGGAGTTGCACATTGGTATGATCAAGTTGGCTTGTGGCTAGGATACCCTTTGCAAAAACAAACAACGTCTTGAATAAGACTCTGTGTGTCCTTTGCCTGGTTCTCCCACCCCATAAAAAATATGAATGAGTCATCCGCACAAGAAAGTCACAGCTGGTTCTAATATTGAAAAAGACTATTTTCTTTGGACTCTCCTCCAGCTCTAATGTGCTATAAAAATCTATTTGCAAATAGCTGCGCTGCAGTAGAAGCTCTGGACCCAAGGGCTCTATGGATTTGTAGTAATCAAAGGAAATTTTTTAACTTGGATGTACTACCACATGTCTACTGCTACTGATGGCCCATTTGATAGATGTCTGCACAATGGGTAAATTCAAGCATGGGGATTCAGAAAAGGGGCTTCCAGAGTTCACCAAAACAAAACTTCAGGAAGAACGGCATGCTTATGAAAAATGATGCATTTAATCATACAGCTTTTTTCTTGAAAAAGCTAGAATCTGACTTTTCTTTTTTAAAGCAAATACAGTGGAACAGGGTCTACATATCATATTTATAGCCCACAGAAGAGCACACCAATATATATATGGTATGCAAGGAGCATCCAGATCACGGCTTACTTGATTCAGAAAGATAGAAACAATCCTTTAAAGCCCTTGTCTACATTCTACTATGCAAAAACAGGCTACCTTCTACTTGCTCAGTCAGGCAACAGCTCCTCCCACCACCACACCTTGTGGCTGTACTTGCTAATCAAGCACAAGTCACAGTTTCTAAAAATGCTGGGGAGAGAAGGCTGAAGGGCTTATTAAAACGATGCATACAAAAATGTTCATTTTAGGAAAACTTTGCACCAAAATGCAGATAATTTTGTGGTGACATTTTTTTTAAAAAAGAAGCAAACAGATGCAGAAATGTGGTGATCAGAAAATTATCAGATTCACCCACCTTTAGACATAGCATCAGCCAAAATTACATTAGAACCTAATTTCTGCAGCAATGCTAGCTATAAATCAGTGACGTCTCCAAATGGTGACATCACAGCAGTTGGATAAACACAATGAGCTCCTGTGTGGACACAAATGTGGTAAGGGTCATTTAAGTTTTATAAACTGAAATGAAGGCTCTGAATGAGTAAGATATTAACACATCAAACCTTCACAAAAACCTTGCTGAGGGAGGACAAGTATGGTTGGTTGTGTGTATTTTTTAAATGAATTTGCAAAGGTCCATTTAGAATATTAGAATCCAGAGTTTCTAACATTTATCTATTTTGGTTTGTAGCTATTATAATATGTAAGAAATATGGCACATACTACAAAATACAAGGCATTCAGCTGCCATTCTTCTAATTACCGTATTTTTCACTTTATAAGATGCACCCGACCATAAGATGCACCTAGTTTTTGGAGGAGGAAAACAAGAAAAAAAATATTCTGAATTCCAGAAGCCAGAACAGCAAGAGGGGCAGCAATCCCTCTTGCTGTTCTGGCTTCAGCAATAGCTGTGCAGCCTGCATTCACTCCATAAGACACACACACATTTCCCCTTACTTTTTAGGAGGGAAAAAGTGCATCTTATAGAGCAAAAAATACGGTAATTGGGTGACTGCTGTTAAACAACAACCAAAGGTTCTGTGTTGTATTAAAGCCTAGTTAGATTATTGTAATCAGAGCTGTTTTAGGCAACATAATCAGTTGTGCATGCTGCAGTAAACCAGTTAGTTGAGACGTAAGATGTCACAGCAGATTTTCTGGTCTTCCTATAAAGAGCCATGCAAATGCATAACGAGACTTTATTGGCTCTGACGTATGTACTTCTATGGCTCACATCTACACAAAGTGTTAGCCTGTTGGGTTATTCTACTAAAAACTCAACATTAAGTATAATTATATTTCCAAGTAATTCAAATTACTCAGTGATGTTACAATTCTCTTCTGTTTCCAAATAATTCAGTTATTCAGTGCTTTACAATTGCCGTTAAAATGTTTGGCTGTTCAACAAACACCAAAAGAGACAGGACACTGTCAAACCATGGGCATTCAAGTTCTTCCAGAGGAAAACCCTGGGGCCTCCAATTTGCTTATGTGGAACTAATGATGCTAGAACATGCATTTTCTATCGTAATACATTAAGCATGCAATTCTGAAAGAGGTAAACTGAGTCCAAATTTGTCTTTACTTCTAAAGAAGATTCTTGGACACAAGAAACACATTACAGTCCCCTCCCCCAGAGCAACAACAACAAAAAAGTGTTGCTTTGACCACTTCTTCATGGTTTACCAAATGCTAGTTTTATTGGTTTGAGAACACTGGGATGGGGTGGAGCCGAGAAGCAACTGCCCATTATACTTTAGGGAACCCAATATTAGTTTCCATTGAGTGAGTGTTATAAAGAAAAGAGTGGAAGTGGAAGGGATGAATCTGATTAAGATCCAGAAAACAAGGATATTCCAGTTAGCAAGCTTTTTTGCTGGGAGGGGGCTCCTATGCCTTTAACAGCTGCACGATAAATCGGACTTCGGCAGGTGAAGCTATTCCCATTACTGCATCTCTATGCCAGAAAATTCTTTGTCTGCTGAATCCATGCTTGCCATACAGCTGTTGAGACTAACTAGTTCTGATTATATGCTTAGGACAAACTGCATGCTGTCCTGTGATCCAGCATGCAATTTACTGCCTGATCCAAAAGAAGCAAAAGATTACCACGCATGCATGTGTGGATGTGTGCATATGCTGAAAAACAGTAAAAAATACAAAATGAATGTGAATGCCAGAAGAGGCTACAGATGCTAAACCAATAAATACTGTTATTAAAGAGGATTCCAATGCATCCACAGGGTATCTGTGAAGTGATATGATAAGTGCAATCTCTGGAATGCTGTCAAGCAAATCCCATAAATCCTCCATTGTTAGAGACAGTGGCATAAATCCATTAGGGAGATTTGGTTCATGTAGTTAAAATCTTGAGTCAAAATGAAATGCCAGACTACCCTCCAGATTCAACTATGCAGTTTTACTCATGAAGCCACACTGTGGAACATTCAGGGTTCTTCAGCAGGTTGTCAAGATCGGTGCTAAAACCACTGGATAACACATGTACTTTCCATCTGCAGCAAAATCCCAGGTACAAATGTAGGAAGGTATCCAATGAAGTTATACTTAAGAGTAGATGCACTGAAATCAATGAACTTAAATGAGTCACGACTACAGGAAGTCCAGTTATTTCAGTGGACCTACTGTAGGATTCAACTGGACATAACCCCAACTACTTTACTATTGTTTTTAACTCTTTAATCAGTGTTACAAGCCAATAATCCACTAACATTTTCACCACTGCGGATTAACTACATAATTAAAAATATATGATAAAACTGACAGGATTGTCAGCAATATATCCCGACTTAAGAGCTACCCTGTTCTCATCACTGCAGTTTGTAGACTAACTTGTCAACAAGCTTCTGTTGCTTTTAGAAAAAAACTAATGGCATGATCTGATTTAATCAACAACAACTGTATAGTGACTAGTGCTATGTCAGAATTTTTAAATGTTTGATTCTTAATGTGAAAGTTGCAATGGAGGGCAGGGGTCAACCTTTTCATGTATTCATAGCAATTGTTTCCCAGATTTGAAAGTGTTTGATTTCAGCCAATCCGGGAATCATGGTGTGACTGTGACAACTACATGGTATCACATAACAAATAAGTTATGATTTTGTGATACTGCCAATGCAGTTGGAGTTTGATATTTGGGCTGTTCTGGATAGGACTACATTTTCCCCTAAGGACTGTGTTTGCTGATTTTGGCTTCCTGGTCCAGCTCTGCTCCTGGGTGTCCAGGTGGCATCTACAGCCAGGAGTGCTTTTAATCCATTTGAGCTTGTATGCCAGCTGCAAACTGGGGAAAGAAAACATTGCTGCTTATAGCTACCAAGTTATAATATGCTTTATATGGGGCTGCCTCTGAAACACTTTTGGAAGCTGTAGCTAGTCCAGAACATGTCAGACAGATTATTAACTCAGAGCTGCCTCTTTGATCATATTACATCTGCGTTCAAAGTCTCGCATGGACTTCCATCTGGTTTCTAGACACAATATGAAATGTTGGTGCCTGCATGGTTGAGGTGCAGGGTATTTGAAAGATAGCCTTCTCTCATATGAACCTGTCCACGCTGCAGTCGTCACTTGAGGCCCTGCTATGTAACCCTTGTTTTCCAGTGTAAGGTAGAAGGGGAGGGGGCTATGGATAGAGCTTTCTCAGTCATGGTTCCCAAATTCCGGAACTCTCTTCTCAGGTTGGACACTTTGTTCCACTACATAATATGCTGTGGAAATTGAAATTCTCCCCCACAGCTGAAGAGTTCTCTGAGTTCTCTCATTTTTAATATCAGATTTCTGTCCATTTATCCTTTGGCATAGAAACTGATCTGTCTCGTCTATGTAAACGGTTGGCAGATTGCATTGTTGGCAGATGATGGCATATATCATATTAGAGGCTGTGCAGGTGAAAAAGCCCATAATTGTGTGGTTCATGTTGTTTAGTCCCATGATAAGAGTGAAGAGCTAACATTGCTGTTTGTAGCAAGGGTTTGTTCTACGGCTTATATGATTCAGGATGCACATTAGGTTAAGGCTTTACATTTAAAAGGTGTTAGGATATTTCCGTTCCACCTTAAAGGGAGCAGGCTTTGTGAGTAACAGAGTCTGCGCATGTTCTAGTCACAGGATGTTTATGTTCTTGCTGAGATTCCTTTCGTTTTCTCAGTTGGCCGAAGATGCTGACACAGAACGGTCACGTTTTCTTTTGTTCTGTTAAACGCTAATAAAGTCTGAAAATTATGCTCTTCTGCGGTGCAAGCTTTTGGCTGTGTTTCTGCTGATAAACAGTGTACACCCAGCCCTGGAATGTGGCTAGGAATTTCCAGAGGCTTCGTGTCGCTAACTGCTGGATCTGCCTGTCTACGGGAGGCCGATGGATCGTCCAGAACTCCGGCTTGGGGGCTCATGATGGACACTATCTCCCTGGCAGTTTCCCAACAACAAGGTTTCGGGCCCAGATTCACGGCACCTACAGGAGAGTAAAGCTGCAACAGACTGCGTAAGAGCCTCAGGAAGGTGAGATCCACCTGGCTGATGGAAGGACGTTGCAAATTGCTGGAGAAGGGACTGTGAAACTTGCAAGTTTGCGCACAACCATCAGCGGTGTACTGTATGTTCCAGGAGCTGCGAGCAACTTGTTGAGCGTCCCACAGCTTACTGGGCGTGGTTTTCAGATTTCCTTCAAGAGGAGCGTCTGTGTCATCAGTAAAGGCAAAGAGGACTATTTGCATGCAAAGTTTATGGATGGTTTGTTCCATATAACTTATGAGGACACTGCTGTTGTGTCAAATGCTGATTCTTGTTGTGTTGCACAAACTAACAAAGTTCTTCATGCAGGTTGCATTCATGATGCGCATCGAAGATTTTGTCACCTCTCTTGGAAGGCACTGGCCAAGATGCCAGAGGTGGTTGAAGGTTTGAACATCAAACCTTGTAAATTTCACATGAAATGTGTATCTTGTGCAGAGAACAAGGTGAAGGTTGCTCCAAAAGGCAAGGAGTCTAGCAGGCAGGCTTCCAAACCCTACCAGCTAGTGCATGCGGACCTGGTTGGTCCACTTGCGCCCTCTATAGGAGGAGCAAGGTACTTCATGATTCTGATTGATTCTTTTTCCAGGTTCATTCATGTGTTTTTGCTCGAACAGAAATCGCAAGCGTTTCCGAAGTTTAAGGCATTCTGTGCTTGGTTGCAGAATGTGCACGGTAAACGAATTTCTTGCTTGTTTACTGATCGGGGCGGGGAGTTCACTTCTCAGCAGTTTGAAGCTTTCCTGACTGAGAAGGGAATCCAGCATGACATGTCAACGCCCAGATCGCCATGGATGAATGGACTTGCAGAGAGAGCAAATCAAACATTGCTGCAAGGGATAAAAACCTTGTTGCATGATGCCAATCTCCCTGATAAGTTTTGGGGGGAAGCTTTGGGGAATTTGGTTTACAGTTATAATCGCAGATTGTCATCACCCATTGGTTGTACCCCCTATGAGAAGATGTTTGGCAAGAAACCCAACACCAAACACATGAGAATTTTTGGTTCGGACATGTGGGTACGCACACAACAAACCAACAAGCTTGGGAAGCGTGGGGCACATGGTTTGTTCATGGGGTACGAAAAAGGTGCATACAGGGTATGGATGACTGACTCTAAGTCCATTAAGTTCACAAGGAGTGTTGAGTACAATCCTAAGTGGGGGGAAAATGTGGGAATTTTCCAGAGTTACCCAGAGGAGGATGAAGGTGATGTCAAGCAAGCAGCTAAAGCTGAGGATGCTGCTGCTGATGATGAGGATGAGGATGATGATGAGGATGATGATGATGATGATCAGAGTTCGGATTCCAGTTCAGTGGGCGGCGCTGCTGCTGATGTCAGTGAGAGTGATGACACAGCAGACTACCAGAGCGCAAAGGCCTCAGTCAGACCATCTGATGCGTCTGACAATGAACTGGAAGAACCACTGTTCACCATTGGTCACTTTTCTCCTAAGAAAGAGGAGATGAGTCCAGAAGACTTGCGTCTAGTAAGCAGATCTGAAAGGGCGACCAAAGGCAGACCTCCAAAGAGGTATGCTGATGAGTTTGCTAAGACAGCAACTGCTGTTCTTAGTAGCTCAGAGAAGGTATGGGAACCTTCAAGCTTCAAAGAGGTTCAGGAGTTAACCTCTAAAGATGCTGAGCCTTGGCTTAATGCCATGAAGGCTGAAGTTGATTCCTTGAACAGGAACCAAACTTGGGAATTGGTACCGGTAGTCCCAGGAATGAGACTGGTTGGCAGCAAATGGGTCTTCAAGGCCAAGACAGACCAGAATGGCAAGGTAGTCAGACACAAAGCCAGATTGGTTGCCAGAGGTTTTTCACAGGTACCAGGACAGGATTACCACGAGACCTACTCACCCACAGTCAAATATGAGAGCATTCGGCTGATGCTCAAGGTCGCTGCGGAGGAGAAACTGCATGTTTCCCACCACGACATTAATACAGCTTTTTTGTACAGGATTTTGAATGAACAGCTGTTCATGCTTCCACCTGATGGGATGGAGATACAGAAGGGTATGGTCTGTAAACTGCGGAAATCCTTATATGGTCTCAAGCAGAGTGCCAGGTGTTGGAACACAAAACTCACTGAGACATTGCTTTCTCTAGGTTTTCACCAGGGCAAAGCTGATCCATGTGTGTTTGTCAAGGAGGAGGGGCAAAACAAACTGTATTGTTTATGTTTTGTTGATGATCTTCTGATGTTTTGGAAGAATCAGGCTTTTTACCAAAGCACCCTAGCTCAACTGAAGGAGCACTTTGACATGAAGGATCTTGGTGAGGTATCCAACTATCTTTCTCTGCAGGTGGAGAGAGACCAAGCAGGTAATTTTCTGGTACACCAAACACAGAAAATTGCTGATGTGTTAACCAGGTTGAATTTGGTTGATGCAAACCCAGCAGACACACCGATGGTGACAGGTTACCAGGTAGACAGTACTGCTGAAGCGTTTTCTGACACAACGCTATACAGATGCATTCTAGGCAAGCTGAATTTCATTGCCAGATGTTCAAGACCTGACATAGCTGTAAGCTGTAATCTGCTTAGCAGACATGCCAACAATCCTACGGTTCAGGATTGGAAAGCTCTGAAGCGCATAGCCCGCTACTTGAAAGGGACTATGCACTACAGGCTGAGGTTCACCAGTCAGAAGACTGGAGGTCTTGAAATCTTTGCAGATGCAAGTTTTGGAAGTGACACCACGGATGGTACAAGCACTTCTGGAGTATGCTACATGTACAACCACTGCCTGTTTGACTGGTTGTGCAGGAAGCAGACAACAGTGAGCCTAAGTTCCTGTGAAGCAGAACTCAATGCTCTGTCATTTTCACTCATGGATTGTGAATGGTTGATGCAACTGTTTAAGGACATCAGGGTGTCTGTGAAATGTCCTGTACAAGTGTATCAAGACAATAGATCGTGTTTGGCTTTGCTGAACTCCGAGAGTTGCAAGCAGAGAACCAAGTACTTGCAGATTAAGCTACATCGTGCAAGAGAGTGTATTCAGAAAGGACTGATTCAGGTGTCCTACATGGCAGGAAATGAAATTCCTGCTGATCTGTTGTCTAAGGTTGTTAACAAAGAACAACATAAGGTTTATGTACAAAGGTTGCAATTGAGTGAACCACAGGTACAACAGGTTACACGGAAAGGGGGAGGATGTTAGGATATTTCCGTTCCACCTTAAAGGGAGCAGGCTTTGTGAGTAACAGAGTCTGCGCATGTTCTAGTCACAGGATGTTTATGTTCTTGCTGAGATTCCTTTCGTTTTCTCAGTTGGCCGAAGATGCTGACACAGAACGGTCACGTTTTCTTTTGTTCTGTTAAACGCTAATAAAGTCTGAAAATTATGCTCTTCTGCGGTGCAAGCTTTTGGCTGTGTTTCTGCTGATAAACAGTGTACACCCAGCCCTGGAATGTGGCTAGGAATTTCCAGAGGCTTCGTGTCGCTAACTGCTGGATCTGCCTGTCTACGGGAGGCCGATGGATCGTCCAGAACTCCGGCTTGGGGGCTCATGATGGACACTATCTCCCTGGCAGTTTCCCAACAACAGGCAGAGTAATAGAAATGCTTACAAGAGGATCCATGAACAGGATCTGGAATCTCTAACAGGTTTCTGAACTTTCCAATTGTATATACATTATTATTTTCATAACATCTTTCTCCCATTTTAAATTTATGCAACATGCATTGTTCAAACTATGTATATGATTTCTCTACATCTCCACTTGTACAGTGGAATCTAGAATATATGCCAGGATTTGCATAGAGTTAAGTGTCTCGCTACAAAGCTAAAATATTTCTATTGTCCATTAACTGTGAATTGTTTAACTACATTCCAGAAATTGCATTTAGAAGACATCTGAAAGCAGCCCTGTATAGAGAAGCTTTTTAATGTGTAATGTTTTATTATGTTTTTGAATATGTTGGAAGCTCCCAGAGTGGCTGGGGCAACCCAGTCAGATGGGTGGGATACAAATAATACAATTGTTGTTGTTATTGTTTTTGTTGATATTGATGAAATAACATATGGGTATATTTTAGTCATAGTGATGTGGGTGGCACTGTGGGTTAAACCACAGAGCCTAGGACTTGCCGATCAGAAGGTCGGCGGTTCGAATCCCCGTGATGGGGTGAGCTCCTATTGCTCGGTCCCAGTTCCTGCCAACCCAGCAGTTCGAAAGCACATCAAAGTGCAAGTAGATCAATAGGTACCACTCCGGCGGGAAGGTAAATGGCATTTCCGTGCGCTGCTCTGGTTCGCCAGAAGGGGCTTAGTCATGCTGGCCACATGACCCAGAAGCTGTACGCCGGCTCCCTTAGCCATTAAAGCGAGATGAGCGGCGCAACCCCAGAGTCGGTCACCACTGGACCTAATGGTCAGGGGTCCCTTTACCTTTACCTATATTATAGTCATCTTTGATATCAAGAAATATTTATGACATTTGTAAGACTCAGGCCCTTTCCCCCCTTTGCCATCCGACAGCTCTGCTAACCCAGCAAGGTTAAAGAGTTTGCTCAACTGAGCATGAAAGTTTAAAGCAGAAACATCTCAGGAGAGCAGCAATAAAAACACAGATCTGTGTCACAATAAAGGAAGCTGTAATATATTGCATCTTGGTTTTACTACTTTCACCTAGTAAAAATAGCTTAATATTTCAGTTTAGAAAGTGAGCTAACAGTGGGTGGAGGATGCAAAAAAGAAAAAAGCGTGGCTCTTAAATACCGCTAGAAAACTATCACTATAAATAGTCAGTGAATAATTATAGACACTGAACAGGCAACAGAGCCCAACGCTAGCAGAAGTGGTCAATAACCACTATTTGAATTGCACCCCGTAGGAATTGGGCCAGTGCAGACCCAGACCATGTCATGATATGGACAGCTGTGTGGTTGCATGCATACGTCAGCAATTCTGAATTGCATCGTGGTTAAGAGGGTGAAGGTTTCTGGCTGAAATCTCAACTCAGCCATGAACTCACATGGTTGCCTTTGACGAGTCACTATCTGCTAGTTCCTCCCCGATCCCGTCCCTATAGCTAACGTATAGTGCAGCAATAGGGAGTACTGAGCCCTTAGTAAATGATACGAAGCAGCTCTCTTCCATTTAAAATGGCTTTTTGCCGCCATATAGACAGAGTGGCCTGATACCTATTCTCAGCATTGTGGACAGCTGGGATCACATTTAGAAAAGTTAGGATGCCACAACCTGAGAATTGGCCCAGCCATGGCTGTTTATTTTGAATAGCATTTTATGATTCTCTTCATGAGTCTGCCATGGTTGATACTGTTTGCATATGAGGAAAAAATGGTTGCAAGATCCAACTTTAAGTAGGCCCATCACAACTTGGCAGCTTCCTGCTCGGTTGAAAGATAGAGTTGACCACTTTGTCCAGCTCCTCATACATTTTTGGTGATTTTTCAGGTCTAATAATGCTATACAATAAAGTATTTTCATAAACTTTCTGAGTTTTTAGTTCATTGTCCTTGCTTCCTGTCACAAAAGTTTTAAGCCATAAAACCACCGCTGAGAGGGCATTGATAGGAAATTAGAGAGTGCTGTGACACTGAGATTAGAATATCAAATGGATTGAGCCAGGCCCTCAGTATTTAATAAAAATGGACACTGCCAGAAGGGATTACAAGCAACTGAAAAAGAAAGAAGCATTGTTATCTGGAAAAATATATTTGGCAGTCTTTTAACTGACACTCATACCATTGGCATGGGTTTTAAAGCAGAGTGAATGGTTTCACTTGGCCTTAAATTTAAGTTTTAAAACAGATGTTGGTTACTGAAAGTACTATAAAAAATTAGGAACCAATTCAGTTTCACATTGGTGGATTTTAAGAGAGTATGATCTAAAATTACTCACTGCTATTAGTAGTAAAGCTCCTGTCAATATGATGGGTGGCAAACGCCAAGCATCTTGGGGGGTAGCGTCGTTTGCTTTGCTTTTCCAGTACATGGTGCTAGGGCTCACTTGCCTTCACTCAGTTCAGCCCTGAAGGACTGGGCTCCATTGGGTCAACAGCAGAGCGTGGCGAGGTAGTAGGAATGCCCACACCTCCCCACTATACAGTCCTAGGGACTGATGCTTAAAGAATCATGGGAAGATACAGGCTTCTGCCATGTTTAGACCACACAGCCCTTCGTCAAAGACCCTGCTGCCATGGTGAAGCAAGCAAGAAGACTCAGAGAATGAGGCCTGTTGTACCCTTAATCTACACTCTGCTAACATCATAGATTGTTGTGCTATGGAGCACAAAGGAATGGCCTGCATGATATGGGCAGATGGTGAAGAAAAACTATCCTCCTCTCTCTCTCCTCCCCATTGTGTCAGGATCAGGCCTTGGGTACCCTTGACAAGACAGAGTTTGGGCAGGTGGGAAACAGCCCTTTGTTGTAAAATGGCTCTCACAGGCTTTGTTTATCCCACTCAGAACAATGATTGCTAGATAAGTTGCGTTTCCTATTTTGCAGTTGGAAAAACGAGGTTGAGAGATAGGAACTTGCATAAAATCATCCATGATCTGAAGGCTGAAGTGGGACATGAACTCTTATCTTGCAGATCCATGGTCCATTGTATATATTGGAAGTCACATTACCTCAGCAGGATTAAAACGGATCACTAGAAATCTGCTGCCTAAATCAACCACAGTTAATATACTTTTCATTTTCACCATAATGATCCGCAACCTTCACAGACAAATACGTATATCAAATAATATTTGGGTCCCGTTCAACCATCACAAAGGCGCCCCACAGTTAGCAGGGCACTGCTGTATATGATTATGGTTGCTATTTTCACATTCTCTTTTCCTTGAGTATATTTTGGCTCCAGCCCTCAAGCCACTTCCTCTGGAGCAGCCCCAATGACTTCTGTGGGAATGTCTTTCTCTCAGGAATTGTATGTGTGTATGTCTATGTAGGTTTAAGGATTATAGCCTTTTGATTCTGAAATATGGATTACCATATTTACAATAGTATACTTCTTACACCACAGAAAGGTACAGGACGCTGTTCCTTTTGATGTGATGTTAAAAACCAGGACTCCCTTTAATGTAGAGTGAAGTGAAATTAAAACAGCAGGTAAGTTTGTTTGAAGAATTTCAGGTTTTGCTACAGATGTTTCAGCACAAAATGTCTTCTCCCCTCATGAAATCCATAGTATTTATTTGTTCAGTAAGCAAAATAATTTCTCTGCAAAAACATGACACATATGCACACACAATGGGTAGTCTGTCTCCTCTTTAAAACAGCCTGCTTTATTTTCACCAATGAAGTCTAAAATAAAATGTTTAAAATAATGTTTTGTTTTTAAAAGGTGAGTGAATCAGTTGATGAAACAATGGCTTATAAATAAGGTCTATGAAGCTACTCTCATAATTTTGTTACATTCAGGGGTGCAATAAAAAACATAAGTGTTTTGTTCTTTGCCAAGGCTGACCTCTCTATTTCCACTTAGGCCTGTTGAGCAGGGGAAATGACTGTGGAGGTACAATGTCAATATAATCTATTTCCTTCTTAGCTCCAGGTTCTATGAGTAGCATCTATTCCAGTGTTTCCCAAATTTGGGTCTCCAGCAGTTTTTGGACTACAATTCCCATCATCCCTGAATACGGGTCCTCCTAGCTGGGGTTAATGGAAGTTGTAGTCCAAAAACAGCTGGAGACCCAAGTTTGGGAAACACTGATCTATACTCTACATTTGATGTTACTCAAGTAGTTCACAGTGGTAGTGGATTGATCTCAATGAGCTAGAGGAACTTTTGTTGTGCTCCTGGTATTATTTTGCACCAAAATTAAGTCCTACAGAGAGGTCTACTGAAGCAACAAAATGATGATTATTTTTTTTGCACAAGACATTCCCCTGCCCGCCCCAGATTATTCCACATATTGACATATCAGTTTACTATTTAAAAGAGTGCTGCACAGTTATTACAATCATTTTTTAAAAATTAATACAATACTTATTCTCTGCAACTTGAAGCTAGAAATATGTTGTTACCATTAGCAGGAAGGTAGGTGAAAAGCTGGTACTGGCTTCTTTTTCTCTTTCCATTGCAGACATAGAAATTAACTTGGACGGGACTTGTAATTCTCTGATTGCGGAATGGTGGAATCTCAATCACCAATGAAGTCTAAAAGAAAATGTTTAAAATAAAAGTTTTGTTTTGAAAAGATGAAACAATGGCTTATACAGAAGGCCCATGAAGCTACTCACATTCACGCAAAACTTTAGGGATAGGCCTCCAGAGCTTTGCAAGAGTATTTCCTACACATTTGAATTTTCTTACAGTGTCTTGGGCCATGGGTAATCTGAGCAACTCAATGAGAGGGTTTTTGGTCTGTTTTTGCAGTCATGCACTTCAGTACAAAATGCACATGATGCAAACGTGTGTATTTATTTATTGCTGTAAATACTTAAGAATATAAGAAGTGCCTGTTGGATCAGGCTGATGGCCTTTCTAGTCTAGCATCCTGTTCTCACAGTGGCCAACCTTATGCAACACCACTGTCTCCTACTGCGGCTTCGAGCACATGGTATTCAGAAGCATACAGCCTCCAATTGTGGAAGCAGAACATACCCATCTTAGCTAGTTGCCTTTGGCAGCCTTATCCTCCATGAATTTGTCTCATTCTCCTTCAAAGCCACCCAAGTTGGTGGCTCTAACCACTTTTGGTGGGAGTGAATTCCATAACTATCTGTCGTATAAGTACTATGTTTCGGCTGTCCTGAATCTTCCAACATTCTGCTTTGCTGGATTACCAGGGGGAAAAAATCTCTATCCATTTTCTCCATGCTATCCATAATTGTATACACATTGATCATGTCAACTCCTACACATCACAAAATTAAGATAACTGCAGATTTCAAACGGATTGCTGCGTTCTGCTTTGCATATTGTTTCAGAAAGTGTAAATTTGTTAGATTTGGCTTTAAATGCATATTGACTCAAATTTCTCATCTATCCATAACAGTTATTCAGAGTGTCTCTCCCACATCCGTACACAAACATACAGTGTGTGCACACTGTACTTGATATTATGCTAGCTGAGTGATGAACATGCATACACACACAGAGAGAGAGAGAGAGAGAGAGAGAGAGAGACATTATGATGTTTCTCAAAGGGGAGATACTTACTGGCTTACACAACTCTTTGTCAGTTTTGGCTTCCATTTCCCACACGTGATGACCATCTAAAAAACAAGAACATGAAAAGAAGTTGTCTAATTCTGCACCGTTATTTCTTCACAGGTGTCAGAAATGAAAAGGGGGTCTCCCTTTTTGAGACAGCCTTAATTTAATATCACAAAGAGAGGATGAAGTTGAAACAGGCACTTTGCTTCTTTTGTAGTTTTTGATTCTCCAGTGCAATCAGCCTTCCAAGGTGATCCTAGCAAACATTTTGCAGGCTGTACAGGAAAGACAAATTGCAGCAATAAAAGTGCTAGCACGTTTGCAAAGCTAAGGAGGATCTGGTATGGTTTCAAATTGAGTGGGGGACCACGTGTTGAGATTCCTGCATTGCAGGGGATGGGACTAGATGATCCTTGGGGTCTCTTCCAACTCTATGATTCTGATGGACCATGGTGGCTGGATCCAAAGGGAGTTGAAATCCAACAGCATCTGAGTGCCTTTGGTTTCCCCATCCCAAGGCTACAGTGTTGGACTTAGGAGAGTTGGCTTCAAATTCTTATCCAGCCATAAAGCTTTCTAGGTAACTTTGGACCAGTCATGATGACCCCCCCCTCTCTCTCTAGTTAACCTGTGTCCTAGAACTGTTGTGGGCATAGGAAAGAAAAGGAGAAACTGGACATGAGAAGTCTATTAAGGGCAAAGGGCACAGACTAGATCCCACTCATTGTTTTATCAGAGCTGAAAATAGGATAGAATGAAAATGCTATACCTAGAACCGTCTGAGCTGGTTAAGAGTTTGTAGTCCTTTCAGCTTTGTAAATGAATTACCAGAGCTTCAGGCTTTTTCTATATTCAATCTATTCTGAAAGATTAATTACTTGAATTGGGATTCTGTTTTACAGTTCCTGCCAACTCATCAAATCTTTCAGTTATTTTTTACAGTGCCATTGCTGTATATTACTTTTTCCTTTTTTCCTTTTAGGCTGATTACAAATGTGTGTCTGTTCATGAAAGTTTTTTAGGTGTTACGTTAAAGGAAGGGGTTGTATCGAGTCCTTTGACTATCTGAGAAATAGCAAGAGTTAGTGTTGCTCCAGTACAAAATTCTCTTGAGACTGTCCAGACTTTAGCTGCTGCAGAAAAGTTGAGGGGAACAGATGACTCAATAAGAGTTAGTGACATTTCATTTAACAAAAACATAAGGAGGAGAAACTGTTATGAAGCAGAGACCAAAAAGCAAAGAATTAAAAAAGCAAAGAATTAAAGAGGAAAAAAAAGCAGGCAATTCCTCATGTTACGTCTGGTGAACCAAGAGGGAAATCTCTACACCCACGGACTGGGATCAACTCCAGGAGAGAAACCTTAGAGCACTACGTCAACTTCTTACAGTAAACATGTTTTGTAGGTTTATCTGGATCAGCTAATTTTGTTTTGTTTTTTTAAGGGGGGAAAAAGTTGGGAATGGATGGAATAAATTTTAGGGGTCTCAAAATGCTAAAAGACTTGCTTATACTGGAGAAAAAGGTCTTATGTCAGTACAACATTTGCCAAGTATCCTACCCAAGTATGCTAGATGCCGTCTCCAGTCAGAATGTGCCGGAGGAGTGAGGAGTGATACACCACAAAAGTTTCCATTGTAAGGCTGCCACATCTGCATCAGCCTGGCTGACTCACAGCCGAAGGCAACTCCCTGCCTGGCCGAAGTCCAACAAAAGTACACCAGAGCAATTTATACCTTTCCAAAATGCAAATAATTCAAATTACAGACATAACATAAAGCTGAAACAGACACATTTCAGGCATTCCCTTTAAAGTTTAACTCACTCAAGTGATTCTCTCCAAATGGACTTTGTTATTGTTGTTGTTGTTGATATTGTGTGTAAAAGAAAGGGAGACGGAAACCTAGCAAACCACTCATATATGTTCCTCTCATCTATCCCCAGAATTTTTTTTTTGGAACACATAATGTTTCTTCAGTGAGGTGTTGTTACTTTCTGTACTGGAGCAATTAATCTAATATCTGACCCTTTAAAAACCTGGCATTAAATTTGTTTTGATTTCTTTCTTTCTTTTACAGTTTAACTTTTTGCCCAAAGGCTTAAACAGCATTTTCAAAACTGAATTTTAAAAGAAGCACATAGACAACTGAAATGGTTCATAGCTTGCCTCTGAATGTAAAATTCTTGAATTGTTTGCAAACAGACGAATTCTAAGATTGTATCCATTGTGGGATTGTTGCTGACACTGTGAAGCCTATCATTAGTCCCCCTCTCTTTTTTTTTCTTTAAGGGAAACAGACTCACTAAACAGCAGTCCAGCTTTCCTGTTTATACAGCTGAAAGGGGAGTGGGAGGGAAATCCCAGAAGAAGCAAAGGCCACTGATATAATTTGAGGCTTCCACCTTCACATTAATGGGCTTTCAATAAAAGGCACTAAAGAAAACAATGCAGATGAGGTGTGCGTTCACACATTCACTTCTTTGTCAAAGTCCCCATGTTTTAGTGTGTGTGCTTTCTTTTCAGCACACATGTGAAAGGGTTAACAGGACTTGTGTTTCTAAGACATGTCTGTGGCTGGTTTTGTGTTGGCGCAATATCAAAAATAACCACAATTAACTCTTTCGAATGTGCACTTGTGCATGTTCTAAAGAACAGCACGCCGTTATGAAGAAACACAATTATTATTTTTTGTGCGTGAGGAGATTAGGTGGCCATATCCAAACAATGAGAACTGTTTACAATTTTAAAACACCACCGCCAAACCCTTGCCATGTTTCCTTGTGGCATAACAGATAGGGAAGTTTCCACAGAAGGAGTGAGGTAAATTAGTTCTCTTGCATGAAGGCAAGAGCTTCAGTCAGAAACTCTGGCATTTGGAGATTGATAACAGTGGTGGCCAATTCTGCACACCTACCGCATTACTATATAGGCTGGTTTTGAATTCCTAAAAATATAAGCGGGGTTCTGAAACGGAACGGCTGAGCGCTGAATGGGCCTTTGTAACTCACTCTGTATCAACTGCTCTCTACGGAGTTAAAAAGGAAACTCTGCAGAAGTCAAAAAGTAAAAATATTCCAAAACCATTAGGGAATTCCCTGCAGCATGAGTCACAGAAACGGCTTCCCCACCACACCCATCTAGAAGATTTCCACATAAAAAAGGCATTGTGGGCTTGTTCTAACACAGCAGAAGCAAGAGCAAAAATATATTTTGTATATCTCACCACTTCAGTTATTTCTATTGAGATATTGTTGCTAATTTTACTTAGCTTTTTTCTCCTTATTTATTAGAATGTGGGAAAAGAGGTTTCAGAGGAAACAGGCTAAATCCTTAATGAATGAGTGCCATGGATTATGCTTCAATTAAGATGTAATAATATATTTAATATGAATGCAATGGGTTGTGCTTCAGTTAACGTGAACATAATTAGTGTGCATAGTCTTACCAAAACCCTTATCCCATTCTTAGTACAATCACATTAACTATGGTTTGTTGGAAACATGAAACATCAAGCATGGATTATTAAACTATCTTGTTTCAACAAACCATAGTTAAGGTTAAAGATTAAGGTTTCAATGTAATGTGATTACCTGAAATTAGAAGCCAAGGCAGCAGTACTGAAAGAGGAGAGGAGATTGCATCCTCCTGAAGCCTACTCATTTCCATCAAGACAAACCATCGAGTAGTTGCTAAATGAACATAGCACTTTTAGGTCCTAATTTCAAGACAACACAGCCTGCCTTTATTTTTCAAAGATTTAGATAAAATAATTGCCTCCAATGTGGCTGAGTAGTGATGAATTTATAGTACCAAATTATTAATTAATCTGTATGTATAGCTTCCAAATTATTAATTAATCTGTATGTGACCAGGGGCTTTCTACGGTAGTGCCAAAAATTGTGGAAACCCCTCCTTTAGGAGATTGGTCAAGCTCCTACCCTTTCAGTGTTCAGGTAGGAACTTAAACACATTTATTTAAGCAAGATTTTGATGCTTAGCAATTTGTTGCCTCTTCAAGTGCTTAACATGTTTTACCTTGCTGCTGTTGTGCATCTTGATTTGATTTAATATTTGTGTGCAGTTTTTCCAACAACAAAGTGGAGCTTAAAACTTTATTTTCTTTCAACTATTAGGAATGGCTATTTATGTTTTTTTGTGGGGTTTTTAAAAGAAGCTTTGTGGATATTTGCTACATAAAACAAAGTAAAAACGTCAAATTAAATAATTCGTTTTGCTTAATTATATTTTTCTTATTAAATTTTGGGGTTTGAATTCTGCTGCGGTTGATCTAATACTTTAACCACATGTTCAAACTTCAAACTGAGATTATTGGTAAATACCCTAATGATCAAGGGTCTGTATACCAAGTCTTATGAGGAACTGTTGAGGGGTTGACTAGATGGCCCTTGGGATTCAAGATGACTTTAACAGATTGGACAACTGGGTCCAAACTAACGAAATGAATTTCAGTAGGGGCAACAGAGGAAGGCAACCAAGATGATCAGGAGTCTGGAACCCAAGGCTTATGAGGAACGGTTGAGGGAATTCGCTGTGTTTATCCCGGAAAAGAGGAGATTAAGAAGAGCTATGATAGCTATCTTCAAATATCAAAAGTGCTGTCACATGGAAGATGGAGCAAGCTTGTTTTCTCCTGCTCTGGAGGGTAGGACTTGAACCAATGGATTCCAGTTACAAGAAAGGAGACTCCAATTAAACATCAGAAAGAACTTTCTGATGGCAACAGCTGTTCAGCAGTGGAACCGATTCCCTCAGAAGGTGGAGGTTTTTAAGCAGACGTTGGATGGCCCTCTGTCATGAATGCTTTAGCTGAGATTCCTGTATTGCAGGGGGTTGAGTAAGATGACCCTCAAGGTCCCTTCTAACTCTATAATTCACTGAAAAAGTAAGTGCAAGGTGGTACCTACAATTTACAGAGGAGTATAGGATGTTCCGATATGGATCTGGCATAAGTAATCTCTCTTCTTGCCTGCTTCTAGGAGTCACTGGTGAGAGCTGAGTGCAGGGTAGGGAAGAAAGGTGAACAAACTACCCCAGGAGGACCACCAATGATACTACCCCTCCCCAACACCCCATACTTCCCATTGGACTACAGCTCCCATTATCCCTAACCACTGGCTATGCCAACTGGGGCTGATGTGAGCTGGAGTCCTATACAATTTGCAGGGCACCATGTTTCCTACCCCTGCCAGAGCAAAATTGGGCTGAGGTGGCTCTGAACATCTGCCAGGAGTGTAGGAGTGTGAGTGTAAGAGACTCCGGGTATTTGGGGGAGGGGGATTCTCCCAGTTTCACCCCATTAATTGTCCACCATTTGTTTGCGGTTCAACTCTGGTGGTATTCCAGTAGAACTCTGGGGTTTGAAATGCCAATAATGGATTGTGGGGGGGGGGGCCTCACGCACCCTATTTAGTAATGGCCGCTTACCCGTTTCAGCGGTGAGCAGCAGTTGCGGCCTACCACAGCACCTCAAAATCCCACGGAGCCTCACCATGTTGTTTTGTGACCATTGGCTCGCCTCCCTGGCCACCATGGAGCACTGTGGGCACCACCAGACCCTCTGTTCAAATTCAGCCAATCTGCGGTGGCCTGGGAGGTGGGGCTTGGGGAGTGGACCTGAGGAGATCCAGGTTCAGCACAACCAACCTCACTGTGAGGTTGTGAAGCTAAACCGTCATGACTTCCCCCAAATAATTCAAGGAGCTGCAGTTTAAGGGTGCTGAGAGTTGTTAGGACACCCACACTCCTCTCCTAGAGTGACAATTTCCAGAATTCCCAGTGAAGAAGGATGGATTGTTAAATGATGATGATGATGATGATGATCTTATTATTTGCATTCCGCCCATCTGACTGGGTTGCCCCAGCCACTCTGGATGGCTCCCAACAAACCACTCTTGGAATGTGGGAGAAGGGGATTTGTGGTTCTGTGGACAACTTTCAGCACCCAGAACAACCTACACTCCCCAGTATTCGTTGGAGGAAGTCATGTCTATTTAAAGTGCTTCAAATGTGTGGTGTAAACTTTGCCTCTAATCCTAAACATACTTGGGAGTAAGCTCCACTAAATCCAGTGTGGTTTATTTCTGAGTAACCATGCATAAGGTTATGCTGCAAGGCTGTGATTCTAAGTATGCTTATGTGGAACAAACCGTTTGAAACTGTACACAAGTATCTAAGGGACATATTGACCTTAATAGCCCTCATCGAAATACTGTATGGCAAGACTCAGTAACAGTGATACCGTCTTACGTGGATGGCATGCATCCCATACTATCTTTGCCTTTTCCTGTGCTGCAGCGTTAGGAAAATCTGAAATGTATTTCCTACCAGCGACGTCACAACTACTGTGTGCTCGTGAAAGGATTCCGCACTGCAATGGTTCCATCATCTGATTAAACTCCCTGCTAAAGATATCTCTTTCTGGTAAGTGGCCAGGGACCCCTTTATAAAACCAGCACCACTCCCGGAAATAGGGACAAGTGACCTTTCCATTAACTCTTGTGCTCCAAACTGTACAATTCTCATGTTTCTAGCCCCTCTTGACGGCAGAGGCTTTCCAAGTTCCTTGCAAACGAGCCGACACAGAAATGGATGCAGCAAGCAAGTGAAATGGGTGTGGTGGACTCTGAGAGATAGGCAGCCACAGAAAACAACATTATGCAGAAGGCATGTGACCGAGGGATATTCTCCCACTTAAGTTTATTACGTGAACTGCAGCTTGACTACCAATCTGAAACTTGACCCTTTTCTGGCCACTTGCCCCTCAAACTGCGACTGCTGCTGGCAATGGAAAGACCAATGGAAAGATCTCGGAGAATGTAAGATCTTTTACCAAATGGAGTTCAGCCAAAAGTCTGCTCACTAGTCTCCACGTCTCATCTCATCGGAACAGACGCCAAACCTTGAGCCTTCAAATGCTGCAGTGCAAAACGAAATGTCTACAGAAGCAGAGCTCACACCCAAAGGTCCTTAAAGTATCTGAGGGACGTGTCTGTTTCAGGACCAATCCCTGCCCCACTTCTAGTAATCTTTTTCCTGAAGATTCTCCTGATCCCCCCGGACAATTCTTTTAAAAATGCAAGTGATATAATTCAGCTAAACTACAGTGCTATGTGAATAGTTTAAACTGCCCAAACTCAGTGACGACTTCTTATTCTGTACATTACAAGATGCATTAAAGCCTTCCACGTTCTAGGAATGTAATATAGAAGTGGCAACCTTCCTGCACCTAACTACCCTGCTTTTCTATGAAAACTCATGGGATTAAATACAAACGCTTCCAGAAAATATAAAGCAGGCTATGTTGCTTGCTAAAAGCAAATGTAGAAACATTCTCCATGGGAAACTACCAGGAATATGATTCTCAATACAGTTCTTTCCCCCAGCAGAATTCCTATCCCCCCCAAAAATTAAGAAAAACAACAACAAAATTAACTCATATCCCATCAAAAACTCATACGGAAGAGCAAGGAAGAATTGAAATTGGTGCTTCTTCCAAATAAAACATTATTTAACAAAATGTCTGTTTGCAAGAAACTTATGATTATATCCTGAGGGCAAATTAATATAATTGTGCATGTGATTATAGACGTCACTTGATTAGTGCAATGTGTTCTGTCACTGTGATGGTTATCCTTTACCCATCACATTGCGTGCAACAAAAGGTGAGCCAAGCAATGCCAAGCTTATCATGTGTTTGGTGGTATGCACACTGATTGTGTCAGATCATCTTGAAGATACCCTGAACAAACATGGAAGTGCTTAAACAGGGATGTTATAAAGCCAGGGATCTCCAGCCTTGGGGTCTGCTGGCACATCTGCAAACTGGATTAACTGTCCTGGGCACTGCACACACCAATTGTACACTCAAACCAATTATATTGGCTACAATAGAATGCTTCTTGGAAGTCTAAGCAGGAAGGAGATTTATTGGGTTCCAGGGAAGAACTCTGCAGCTGCATGTATGTTCACGGATACCACACAGGTGAGCCCTATATAGGCCTTGACCATCATAGGAAGCATGATTCTCAAAAGGCATCCCTCAGGCATCCCTGAGATGGCTTTTGAAACGATGTCTGCCATTTTTCTCAACTAAGATTCCGTAAATTGGATTGACAGGGTCACCTACGAGCAAACTACAGTTTATACATTTGACAAAGCATCTTACCAAATTATTTTAGTGATTAATTATGAATTCTGCCATTTCTTTAAACACATGTCACATACTTCAGGAAGAATGTAGTCAACATTCCTTTGAGCTCGCGCCGCACACACACATTGGCCAGTGTAGTTAATGTTAAGTCTGAAGACGTTGAAGATTTCTCCCGAAAAAGGACTCTTATTACTGCTTCTCAAACTCTCTTTATTGAATGCTAACCCAAATTGAAAAAGCAAGATAAATCGAAAGACGGTCCCAAACCACAACTCTTTCTGTGCAAAGAGGAGTTTGCAGCAGCCAAAGGAAGTACTGGACTCACTGCTACAAGGAAATCTTGAATTTAAGAAGGCTGAACCTGTAAAATATAGCTGACATCTTCTTCTTTTTTTAATAACTGTGTGACTGAGTGTCTTGGATACACATTTAATATTGACTTTCACTTCTGGAGAATATAGCTGGATGTGCAAGCAATAATTTATTGACAAAAAAGCCCCTGAAGTAAGGGCTTACTTCAACACTTTATTTTTTAAAAAACAGCCTTATAAAATGCCTGAGGAAATTACAGTACACTTCTGAAGACAGCATGCTATGGCTCTTGAAAGGAGAGCAATCTCAATCCTGGCTCTCACTACTGCATAAAGAATAACTCTGCTTTCAGAAAAGGTCTTTGCACAATGTTTCTCCCCCAACAAGCTATTTAGATAAGTATGCTAAGCAGCTAATAATATCCTCCCACCTAGCTTTTCCTTTCAGCATTAAGAAACACAGACACAGAGCACTGTAGGTGAGGCTAACGTCTCATACATCTTCTCATACTTCTTTTTTTAAAAGCATTGAAGAGGGAGTTAAGTTGAGACCACAGCTCTGTTTCTGGCTTGAAGTTCAAGAACGGACTTGATGATTCTTCAGGGTTTCCCTTTCATATGAGTCATTGTTAAGATAGGCCAACAGTGCCTCTTCTCCCGCCGTTCCCATGCAAGGACAATGCTATTTCTCCAGATCCTAGCAACTGAAAGCTAGCCCTTATAGGGAGGCAGAGTTCACAACATTCAGTGAATTAATATATTGGAATGCTTTGCATAAGCAAATGCTATTATATTTATAGATCACATTAATTAACATAGACCTTATTAAAGCCTTTGAGTTTGTCCTTAGGGATGGGTCACAGTTTTGGTAACTCGGTGCAGAATGTCAAAATAATATACAGATATATAAATATATGGATACATTCTCTGATATAGTGTTATGAGTTTGAGAGAGGTAGGTTGTATGCCCAAGCCCCCTTCTCATTTCTGAATCCAGCATAGATTCAGTTCCTGGAATAGTCCTGCTAGCTTCCGGGTGAGATAATGGCCCTCTAAACCCAAGCCATTAAGGTAACAAAGGAAGCGGTTCTGTGTCAGATAGCAAATGGGCCTGTCCTCTCCCCCAACTTGCTGGTAGTTGGAAAGACAAAGGCCAGAGTTGGGAGTGTGAGTTTGAGTTATGTGATCAAGAAGCTGGCTGCAGGCTGGGCAGCTGAGAGACAGAGCCATTGCTTGATTTCTGCTGGAATCCAAGGCTGTGGCTATGGAAGAAGCAAGACCCTCTTGGAGTGTGAATGCTCCGAGGCCCTCCATTGTAGGCTCAAGTTGTGTATGTGTATAAACCATATATCATAAAGACACCACAATCTCTGCTGTCCTTTGTTCCGAGGAAACCTGGAACCCCCTGGCACCATACGTGGCTCGTAGATAGGAGTGGCATGCAACAATATAATATTACATTGCCATTAGCCATGCCATCAGCTACACTGGTAAAAGAAGAAATTGCTCAGTACGCATAGAGTTGTCAACCATTTACAATGTTAAAAGGCATGCATTAAATTCTAATACTTCCTTTAGACTGCAATCCTATACATACTTACCAGAGAGTAAGTCCTACTGAAACCTAATCTTGTGTAGACATGCATACAATTGCAATACTAGTAACATTATATAGCCACTACATTGCCTGACAGTAAGTTCTTATGCTCCTGGTCAGAATGGGAAGCCCCAGTTCCCCCATATGTGGACTTCAGATCACATGTTTTTATTGTAGTGTGTGTTCTCTTAAAACTGCCTGGATTCTTTTCTCCTGGTCTGCTTCCAATGTTTATTTTTTTGTCAACAGTTTACTGTTTTGCGCATCCAGCTATATTTTTTCACACTGAAAATCAACATTAAAGTGTATCCAACACACCCAGTCACAGGTTTTCATTTTTTTTTTAAAAAAAGGATGCCGGCTCCATTTTAAAGCTTTAATCTTGAATTCAAAATGTCCTAATAGTTCAGTACTTACTTTGACTGCCACCAACTTCTGATTGCACAGAAAGTGTAGTTTTGTACAGTTTTTCAATTTGCGCGTTCAGACCCAGAGACTTCCCCCCTAAATAAACACACATTTGACTCAAATATTAGTTTTGGCAGAATTTAGGCCAAAACCTTATTGATTACAGAAAAGTGAGTGGTTGCATATGCTCTAGTTTGACTAGCTCCCTGCACCCTTGCAGGTAGCACTGACCCAGGGCACCAGCATAGGTCAGCCAAGGATGAACACCTGAGGTAGGTGAAAAGCCCAAGAACAGACTCTATTTACACCCCAGATGCTCCCCTGGACTCAGGCACGGGCACAACCCCCTCTCAGGGGTTGACCAAACCAAGTTGAGTCCCTGGATTCCTTTAATGGAATGCCCTTCATATAGGGATGGTGAGACCGTTCTCCCATCCCTATCACCTGAACCAGTGCCTATCTGCAATCTTACAAGTTGTGACGATTTGCTATGCGGCAGGCAAAACCCAAATGGCAACAGCCAATCAGTCAAGTGGGGAAAATTCCTGCCGTGCCCGTGTCCCAACGACAGATGACACACGACGGCATAGCAAGGTCAATCGCAAAAATGCCCTAAAAGTAGGGAGAGGTGGGTGGGTGTTCAGATGCAGGACCCATAAGAGGAAGCTCTGGGTCACGTGCATAGGTATATATAGGTCCCTTGATCCGTTTAGACTGCACCCCATTGGCCAGATTAAACCCAGCAATGAGGGACCTACCAAACTGGTGTTGTGGCTATCCAATTAACCCACCCACAACCAGGAGGCCAGTCTCCAGGTCTCACCGCAACACGTGCCCTCTTTTAGTGAGGACACGATTTATCTCACTACTTTATTACGGGAGATCTCTTTCACAGCATTCAGTGGAGAGAGAGTTTCAAGAGCAATAATGCAGTTCTTCGTAGGACAACTCTTCCAAAAGATGTCAATGTCTTAAAAGTTAACACTAACTATTCTGGCCAAGTTAAATATATGTATTGCACAAACTCAAAGACACGTTGAGTACATTCTCCCAGAGGCATGATGGCAAAGAAATCACAGAATCCAGAATTTAATGGCCAGTTCTAAAATAGGTCACACCTAAAGCTCTCCCTTCCTGCTCTTCTCCATGCAACCCACTCCGCTGGATTTCTAGTTTGAAGGCACCCACTTTATGTATTTTATTCACTTCTCCCAGCATTGATCACGTGGAAGACAGCAAGGGAGTCTACGAGAGGGCATTTGACTGACCCGGTCAGTTTGCATCTCGGTAACTGTACTGCAGTTGGATGCGACAGTTGCCAGAGACTGCCTTACTCAGCAAAAGCGCATTGTGCTGTTAGGGACAGTCAGAAGATTGCAGAGCGAAACAGCAACCTCTTTGGAACTCGGTGAATGTCGAGGGTTAAACGGCCATGACCATCAAAGCCTCCGTTTGAACGGCTGGGAGACGTTAAGTGCGAGAATTTCAGGAGACAGCTTAAATTTCAGGGGGTTTCAGCAAGCAGCTGTGGAATGTCTCGTTTGTGCCAGCACCACGGAAACCTTTTCTAAAACAAGAAGGCATTTAAAAAGGAACGCTACTCCTCCTTTGCTCTCGCCTTCACTGACCCTGCCTTCAGCTCCCTATCTATTCTAGCCTCACTTGTGATCTCAGGTTTACTCTGAATTATATTTACTTAACCCCCAGTCCCACCAGTGGTTTGAAATAAAATGGGAGATCCAGAAAGATGTTCCCTCATCCCCTCAGCCATTTGCAGCTTAATATAGAGTTGACTCTACAGCACCTCGGAAGAGGAAGAGGAAGTACAGGTTATAAAAGGACAGACAACAAAAGTGGGCTTCTTCAATGGTAATATGTTTTATTTCGTTCCTGGTCTTCGCACAGCTGTCAGACATGTTTTGATCAGCGCTGGTCTTCCTAGATGAGCACCTACTTAAATTTACAAAGCTTTCGCACACCCCTTACATTTACTACAACAATGAGAATGTAATTCCCCGGTGCGCCACGAGAAATGTTTTCCAATGCTTGCTTGCTGTCAGTAGTGCGCCTTGCCAACTAATTATTAAAATAATGAGGGGGGGGGGGATGAAATGAAAAACATAAATGAAGCAAGAAACCCCAAATCCTCGTTTTAAAAAATGGGAATTGAAATAAATCATCTGTGAAAGAAACTATAACACTCCCTCTGACTAGGACATAATAAAATCAGCCACACACCATCAGAAGCTCCTTTACAGATTGTAGAGCTCTGTCCAGCAGTTGTTATAAACATTATGTGCAATTACATCATTTGCACTGGCGCCCATCATTGAGAAAGGTTTCATCAGTAGAAGGTCATTATTGTTTTAACAATATAGGCTAAGGGCCAAAGCAGATATAGCATGGGAGATCAACAAGTGGTATCTGAATTTCTCCTTCATACATCACTAGCTTCTGCAGGTAGCCATAGAGCAAACCCTACTTCCTAACTGCACTGGTAAGAAGAATATTACAGGATCTAATCAGAATAGCCAGGGGCTTATTTCTCTATACACCCTGCAATACCATATATGCCATTACGTGAAACAATGATCTGTTTATATAGGACAAGCAGGTCAGTCTCTACACAAGAGAATAAATGGATCCAAACCTGATGCCAAAAATTGCAACTTTCTTCCCCACAGACCCTGCACAATCCCACCCACCTCCCACAGAAGCACCAAATGTCCATTTAATTACGTTTAATTCATTTCAGTTTTTAAACAAAGTGCTCACTCCTGCGTTATTTGCTTATGGGGGGGGGAATACATTTTCAAATGATGCAGAGACAAGCATTAAGCTTGAGCTATCTTTCACTGAAATTCCAGAAGTAGCTTCCACATTGTGTGAAAGCTGAAATTTAATACATGGAAATTAACAGTAAGGAAAATGTTGGGGGAAATGGAATAAACTGCTGTGTGGATGCAGTTGAGGTCTTTAAAGTCCTAGAGGACTCAGTTGTTGTTTTTGTTTCCAACAGACTCACACAACTAACACTTTGGAATTCACACAGTGAACAAAAGGCTGGGCAGATGCTGGTGAATCTATCTCTTCCTTCCTCATCAGTTCCCCTAAAAAATGCCTCTCCTCATTAATAGGGTGGTCCATAATGGAAGAGAAGGAGTTCCAAATCCTTCCATGAGCCAGTTGCAAGGGATGAGGTGGCCCATCTCCTTCTGCCAGCACCCCTTTGGATTCAAGTGTTCATTTAGATGCAAGCACAGAGTGCTTTCCCTGATATGTAAATTATGGAAGTAGAGAAGATGAATCTCCAAATGTTATGTGTAGGTACACATCCTGATGTGTGCATGTTAGTTGCAAACACATGTTTGCTTCTTTCACTAGGTTCTAGGTTTTTTTTAATGCATTTAAGAAAGGATAGTATTTTTAGGCTTTCCCACTGAAGTCAGTGGGGCTTACTTCCAAACATGTTTAGGTTCAGGCTATTAGTGCCGCCTCTAAAACAGTAGTGTGATGCCTGTGACCCTAGAGGTGTTGGACTAAGAACTCCTATTATCCCTGAGCACTGGCTGCAGCTGATAGGAGCCAGGCATCAGGCCTCGTCCAGAGAGTTGCAGGTTCCATACTTCTAAAACTGTCTGCATTTTAAAAAATAATGGATAGGGGCATGTGTAACTTTTACTTGTCATGACATACAACCAGCAACACACAAACACAGATCTGCACTCATCTGTAGGCCAGTGTTTTAAATACCTGGAGCTTTCTCCACAAATATGACTTTGGAGTCTTGAAGAAAGTTGTGTCCGTTCAGTATCATTTTCTTTCCACCCATCACATGATAACTATCAGCACTTTGCTTCTCTACCAAAGGCAGCTCCTGAGCAGATCTTTGAGCTGATGAGATTGAGAAATAAGCACCGTTATTATAAGTACAAATCAAATACTGTGAACGCACAAACACATACACAGAGGTCTGAAGGATTTCGTCCTGATATTCAAACCATGATCCTTCTAGCAAGCCTACCTAAATCAAGATATGCCAATTTCTGCTGGAAATAATTTTAATTTTGGTTTCAGTGATGCAATGGCTGAAATATGCTTTGTCCTGGCTGAATTTTAAGGATGGAACAGACAAAGCAGAACATATTGATGCTGAGCATGCACATGAACACACACACACACACACAGAGAGAGGGAGAGAGAGAGAGAGAGAGAGAGAGAGAGATTATACTCACAGCATTCAATTGGGTTGGATGCCACTTGTAGAGAAAGGGTTCTCCCATTAGGTTGGGGGATATGAACGCGGAAGACCAGTCGAACCCGTGTATTCTTCCTTCCAATGTCAGTTTCTCCTTTCCTCAGCTCTATATCTGAATTTCTGAGTTTCAGTATTCCAGCACAGTCAATGCTGTCCAAATATAAACAAATAAAAAACAAACTTTAAAACCAGCCTTCATAAGCTTCCAGAACAACTTATTATTATTTTTTTGAGGGGTGGGAGGGGAATTATAGTCTCACTGAGGAAAAAGTACCACATAGTTCCCATTCACAGAATTAAAATCCCTCGGGAAGTCCTTACCCAATAGCTTAATCCACCCTTGGATCAATCCAGAAATCAGTTATCCAAACTATCAAGAGTGCCGCCTCTGGAAAGGAGCTAACATGAGTTGCCCATTGGCCCCACTCTTATCTTAGCACTGCTTGCTAATTCGCCACATGGCAGCATGAGGCCTACAGAGTTGCTAGGCAACCGCTACCTGATATCCCTTCCCTTTTATGGGACATTTGGACATCACAGAAAGGATCATGGGGCTCTTTTCCCACTTCCATTCACCTTCTGGAAGTAACTCAGTGGAGATCTGGGGGTTTTGGCTCCAGCTCCAGGGACTAACAAAAACCCTATGATCGATGTCAACAGGGTTGGACCCACATCATTAATCTTCCTGGCATTTCTCTGACAAACAGGAATATACTGTCCCTAGCACTGCAGTTAAGAATCCTGAGATGTTTTTGAAACTTCATTCCACGAATATTTATTACTGAATGGTTCTCTTAATGCTGTAACTCCTTGCTCTGACACCAGTGGACGGCCGTTATGTTGAAAATTATTTAAGGGTAGGGGAATTTTGAGCAATTGGGTAAGAAAAGAAAAGAAAAACAGCTTCAGGATTAAGATTTATGGATAAAGTTTAAACCAGGTGCCATTTTGAAAAAGAAATGTTACATCCTCTCCAACATTTCTCCAGTGAAAATAGGAATGTCCTATTCTATCCCTTCCAACATTTCTCAGGTGAAAACAGGAAACTCCTATTGATGTTTAAATCAGCAGCTGATAGAGTGTTTCCCTTTTTGTGGAAAGGCTCCCAAACCACTAAACTGATATGTACCAGAAAGCGAGTCCAAAAGCTGTCCATTAGGTAGGAGCCCCAGACTCTGAGCTCTCATTTTGAAAAATGAAGCCTCTAGGTAGAAAGTTATGCAGCAAAATGTGCTGTTCCCTTTCTAAGGCCCCATCTGCACTACAGCTTTAAAGCAGTATCGTACCACTATAAACAGCCATTGCTTCTCCCAAAAATGGCAAATGCAAAATCTGGAAACTTTGCAAAGAGGCTCAGTGATGACTTCTGCTGTGTTCAGGCACCCCTTAAGAATTCACTATATACTTAACTTAAAGTACAGTGGCATACATGTCTACTTAGAAGTAAGTCTCTTTGTATTTAATGGGGCTTTCTCCTAGGTAAGTGAGTATGGGATGGCAGCCTAGGTTCTAGTTTAGGATTGGCACTAGGGGAAAACAGGGTTACTCAGCCTTTAGCAGCTGTATGGCAGGCAGCAATTCAACAGTTTAAGCCTTTTCTAGTATGGAGATACAATTATGGGTAAAGCTTCACCATGACAGCACTGTAACTTTGTGTTATGCCATGCCCCCATGGCAGCCATGTTGTGACTGGCACCCACAGCACTCTCTCAGACATTAGTTTTAAAAGGTTGGCGACTGCTGCATTAGTTAAACTGAGTTAATTGCCTCAGGTGGTGGTCACAGCAGTTGATTAGCCCTTTCCCCACTTGCCCCAGCCCTCCACTTGCTCTCCCCAGCCGCCGCCACCCTCCTGCCTCTTGAGGGGCTCTCCAGAGTGCCTGACTGCCCCATCCCTGGCTCCAAGGAAGCACTAGCTCTCAAGTGGATATAATTTCAAAATCCATGGAATCTAAGAACAGAAGTCGTAATTCCAAAGGATTTTCCTAGAAGGAAAATAGCAAGAATGAAAAAAAAAAGGAGAGGAGAAAGGTGGGAAGGGCAGGAATATCAGAATGGAGAGCCAACAACACTCACATCACATGGTACTAATGGACCCCTTGATAGGTAAATGTACTATATTTTTGAAGAGTCAGCTAACAGCAATCTTGCTTTGAAGAAAATCTTAAAGAAATGAAATCTTGGGGGTGGGGGAGGTGATGAAAAATCTCCAACATCATTTACTCTGGAGTATCATCTTCAGCAAAACGTACTAAGGGAAATGAATGGGACTTAATGCTGGAATTTAGATCCCTGAGTTAGACATTTGCTTTACACTGAGTATGTTAGTATTTTTCTTCCTCACTGTAAACATGATTTGCAGAATTAGGACTTAAATGCAAAGTACAATAATGGGAATAGCTTTTCTTCACCCTGATCCCATTGTTAAGCCCATATTAAGTGTGAGGTTCTCAGCTCACAGACATAAGCAAGCCTTATAGATGTCAAACACACACACACACACACACACACACACACACACACACATATATATACAAAAACCTTGAGTGGAATGTTTGATTAAAATTTATTATAACTATGGATATAATACTGTCATGAAAATTTATAGACTCTGGCTCAGAGATCCACTCAACCAGTCTTTATTATAATGGAGGATATAAAATAAGTTTGTAAAATTAGAGCAACTTCACCTCTTTTATTATCTTTCTATCTCTGGGGCTTTGGGCTGATTCAGACAGAATATGATTAGATGCCATGAAAATTAGTCTTCTAGATGCTCTACATTGCACATTTCCACCTCCCCTTTACAACAATTTCTTTCCTGGTTTGGGGGTGTTTGTCTTCCAATCCAAGATAGACAGACATAGTTTGAACTTGGCTTCCAGCCCTGGTTTTGAGAGTTTGGGTGAAGCAACAAACTATGGTTTACCTCAGACTAGGAAAGAAGGAGGGAAGTATCTGGCTCCAGAAGATGAAGAAGGAGTGTGTTGGCCCCAAGGCTTCCTGAAGGCTTGCTCTCATCATGCAAACCAATGGTTTGGCTTTATATCTCAACCAGCCCTTACTACTACTACTACTACTACTACTACTACTACTACTACTACTACTATTACATGACACACAAAAATTCAACAGGTAAAACTTGCTCCCTTTTGTTTAGTTTTAGCACCAAGAAAAGGAGCATGCAATCTGCATAAACAAACTGCCATTATGTTTGTCATTATGACGCGAGTTATGGGGAAGACTAATATGCTACGTGCTTGCCAAAGACAAGAAAGGAGTAAATTTACTTCAGTAAAGTGGGAAGAGGGCTGGCCATATGCTCCATTTGTATAAATTGATTGCATGCCACCGACTTCAGTGGAAGAAAGCCAGTTTCCACATACATTTTCAACTAGAATTTGGCACAACTCTCCTGCTATAAAATATCAAAAATGGTCAGAGCTGTCTCTGTCTTGGTTTTCGGTGGGTGGGTGGAATTCTATGAGATGAGCTGCTGTGGTGGCAGGCAAGTATGTCCAATTAGACACAGAGCCAGACATCATAATCCCCAATGTTGTTCCTGTGTTGCAAGCAAACCAGAGATGTTACACATCTCAAGACCATGCAAGGAAGCTGGCATTGGCCCTCTTTTGCCGGATTCAGCACAGTATTGATAAAACCCTTACAAAGCCCCAAAATGACTGGGACGGGACCTAAAACACATACCATTCTAAAGTCCATTAGAACAATACTATATCCCTGATATATTGTAATAAACTTTTACTGTATGCTTGTAAAAGGCAAACTGCAGGGGAAACACCAATTTATTTATTTATTGATTGATTGATTGATTGATTGATTGATTGCTAATTCTACTCAGCTATTGAGTGTCCCATATAGGACTGAGGTTTTTCCTGCCATATATATCTATGAAATCCTCTTCTTAAATGTAATTTGGGGGGGGCAGGTTAATAAGGCAAACCCCAGCAAATTAAACTCTCCAATCATGGAGCTTCACAGTTAAAGCCTCTCTTTCCAGGTCTCGGTGGAATAAATCTACCGTAATTTCTGAGAAAGATCTTACAATAAATATATGTGTAGCATTGCCTCATTGATCTAAATGGCTTGGCAGACACCAAAAACATTTGATTAGTCTCAGCATTCAAGTAAACAGCTGTGATATTTACACATAATTAAACTGACACATTATGTAGATTGATATAGCAAGACCTAAGCGTTTCAGGTTAGCTGAGATCTGAGTAATCAAATCATCATTGTAATTATAGGGTCTGATATCTTGCAGGAGCACAGCAAGGGAGAAGAGAGAGAGAGAGAGAGAGAGAGAGAGAGAGAGAGAGAGAGAGAGTTATTTATCTCCATGTTCACTTAGTTGGATTGCTCAAAAAGAAGAGAGATCCCATATTATCTTGTGTGTGACTCTCCAAAGGAAAGGCTTGGCTTTGCACATACAAGCCGGCCTTTTGCTTCAAACTGTCAAAATGCAATCCCATGTATATTAACAAAGAACTAAGTCCCATTGTAACCAATATGCACAGGTGAGCACGCACAGGATTGTAGCCACAGTGAATTAGTGCTCAATCTTATACACAAGAACCTGGCATAAATTAAAGGTAAAGGTAAAGGGACCCCTGACCATTAGGTCCAGTTGTGACCGACTCTGGGCTTGCGGTGCTCATCTCGCTTTATTGGTCGAGGGAGCCGGCATAGAGCTTCCGGGTCATGTGGCCAGCATGACTAAGCCGCTTCTGGCGAACCAGAGAAGCGCACGGAAATGCCATTTTCCTTCCCACCGGAGAGGTACCTATTTATCTACTTGCACTTTGACGTGGTTTCGAACTGCTAGGTTGGCAGAAGCAGGAACCGAGCAACAGGAGCTCACCCCGTCGCGGGGATTCAAACCGCTGAACTTCTGATTGGCAAGTCCTAGGCTCTGTGGTTTAACCCACAGTGCCACCCGCATCCCTGGTATAAATTAAGCTAGTGTAAATTAACCTGGGATGACATGATATCAGATATAAGCCCTACTTTGGTCAGCTGCTGCTGCTGCTCTAAGCCTGACAGTTTGGGGGGACAAAACAATAGTTCTTTACAACAAATGCAGTACAAAGTGTTGTTATCTACTAAGGTCATCATCCCTGACCACTGACCATGCTGGCTACAGCTTGCAGGAGTTGTAGACTCCAATATCTGGAAGGCACTACATTGGCTATCCCTGGTTCAAATGCTTCAGGCTGAAACATATATGCCATGAAGTTGTGTGCATGTTTTCTGCAACTTTTTTAAACTACCAAAAACAGCTGCAAAGGCTACAATCTTCAATGAAGGACTGGCAGAAGGCACAATTATTTGCCCTCCTATCATTTTCCCCACTCAAAATCATTTCCTGCTAACTACCTTTTTTTTCCTGTGGAGGCAAAGTGTGCATAACAATGCAAGCATTCACGAAAACAACATGCAAAAGTACATTGTGGTAGGTAAAATTGTTAGCAACGTGTATATTAGGTAACACTACATAAGAATAATTTGGGCAGATGTACACTACAATGATGACAGATTTTAAAAAGGACTTAAAAAACACTTCAAACTAATCCAGAAATATGACAAACTGCATTTAAGACTGAAAAAAAATGAGAAAATGAAATTGACAAGTTTGTCCATCTGTCTTGGAGGTGGGGAACTGGCTATATATATTTTTCATATTCAGCCATTTTTCTTCCCCCACAATCTGTTGGTATGGTTGGTTACTTACATTTTCCCCTAAGCAATGCATTTCGTACCTATTTTTGGTTGGACAAGCACAGTGCAAAATTCAGAGAAATGTGAATTTTGACGGATAGCTGCATTTCAGTTTGCAGATTGTTTCAAGAACCGTGAATGAGCTGTTCCAAGTTTCTCTCCTATGTACAACCATTCTTTGCTCTAGTTTTCAACCTCCTGTGGCTCCCTTTTTTTTGAAAATTAAAATTAAGAAGTTGAAAAAAACTTACCCAACCTTTTGCCTCATTTAGCTGCAACCTCAGAAAGGACCTGGACTAATTTTTTCCTAAATACATACATACACAAACACACTCCTATTTTCTTCTTCGTAGGAAAGATTCAAATAGGTCCTTTATTGCAGAATAGCCTGCAGGAATAAGGTGGTGGTGTGTTAGGAACTTAAAAGCGGGAGCCGAGGCTGGAAATATTTGAGGCACTGTAACTGATATTCAGATTTTAAATGGCAAAGAAGCACATTGTCGCTTTCTATCTAGAGTTTCAACCAATCAGTTGTCCTAAATAAATATTTGTAAATTTTAACTGAGGCATTAAAATGCTGCTGAGCAAAGCACACATACAAAAACTAGGGGGTTTTTCCAAATGAGAAAGATATTGTACAGGATTCTGTACCAGGGGCGGGTAAGTTACATACAGTTGGCACTCAGTTTTAAAAAGGGGGGGAGAAAGGAGAAGACAAAAAGCAGAGGAGGAAAACGCATAGCACCAAAAGTGCTGGGAGGATGTGTGCCTTACATTGCTCTCATGTTGTTTTCGGGAAGAAGTGGGATTTCCAAAACTTTGGTGTTGGAAAGTATCGTTTCGTGGCTGGTTGTGGAGACCGTCTTCCCAGTGATCCGGTGAACCTGGTAGAAGGCATGGGGTCTCAGCAGGCGGTCGTCTGCAGTCCCGATGAACAGCTGTAGCGTGAGCGGTTCACTTTCTAAGTAACCGTGTAGCTGGCAGGAGAACAGAAAGAACTCTGCATAAGCACCGTACACATAAACTGCAAGGAATCTATTAAATTTTTATATGCAAGGGAGTCTAATTTAAGGAGAAACCTTGTGACAGGTGCTAAGTGTTAAGCTCTCCTCCCCCTCCCCTCCCCCCCACGTACACATACTCCTTTTTTGTGGTAACATAATATAGGGACAATAAAAAGGTACACTCCGAGAATGTATCATTATTGTAGATGACCTAAGGCACTTCAGACAGATTTGAGCAGCACAGATTCATACATTTCATGGAACAATTTTCGACAGAAAACAGCAACGACGAGAGTCTCTGTTTCTCTGGAAAAGCAAATAGGTAGCCGGAGAGTGAAAACCAGGAGGATTAAGTTTCATCACTTTTGCTGTCAATATCGTGTGTTGGCGTTGAGAAGACACCCTCAAATGTCTAGGAGGCAAAATACTATGCCTAGGTACTCACACAGAAATGGGGGCAAGGGAGAAAGAGAGAATCCAAATAGGAGGAGGAGGAGGAGGAGTTTGGACTTGATATCCCGCCTTTCACTTCCTTTAAGGAGTCTCAAAGCGGCTAACAATCTCCTTTCCCTTCCTCCCTCACAACAAACACTCTGTGAGGTGAGTGAGGCTGAGAGACTTCAGAGAAGTGTGACTGGCCCAAGGTCACCCAGCAGCTGCATGTGGAGGAGCAGGGAATCGAACCCAGTTCACCAGATTACGAGTCCACCGCTCTTAACCACTAAACCATGCTGGCTCTTATAGCTGAGGAGGTTGTGTGAGCATCACAATTTAAGGAGCCTGAGCAACCAAGTTCTTTATGATAAGTGAGCATATTTGCAGAATGATATTTTATAGCGTGCCTAGGCTGAAGCCTAAGATACATATTCTACAAGCACACAGCATATACAGAATGATGTCAAGAGAAGCAGTTTTAGCTCATCTCCTGCTGCTCTGGCACACCTGATTCATCAGAGAAGAGAGGGGAGGAGGGGTTCAGACTGTAGTTTCTGTAGTGGTGACATACAAGATGCTGAAATATAACAAATCAAATCAGCGGATTGGAAGAGGCAGGGAAGGGGGGGAAACCTCAAGTTAAGTAGTTCAATCTGCGCTAGTGTCTGGCTACCTCTTGGCAAGCTGCACACCAGGCAGAGCTTCTGATGTGCACACCACTAAAACTCTGCCAAAGGGAGCCCTTCTGCCGCACGCAAGGCCCATTATATCTGGCACAATTGGCATTCCTTCCGTGTACGTTTGTGAAATGCCTTAGCTAGCAAAAAAAAAGAGAGAGGGGAGTCACAAAATGTGCTGTTAAAGCTAAATGAAAGTTAAGGAGTGATAGTTTTTGTTTCAATCTGATAAAATCCTTTAAACAAACCTTCAGTAGGAATACAGCTTGGTATGTGGGGCAGAAGTAATATCTGGGAGTGCCTTGCTGGGAAGCACTGAGACTGCTCTAGAGGAAAGGGTCTCAGAAGCCCCACTGCTGGCACAGAGTCCACCAGACTGTCCTTGCTAGCCAGGACAAAATAGCTGGCGCACAAAAGAGGGATGCTGAAAAGCAAGCCACTACTACAATTCTGTGTCTGAAGCATGCAAAGAATACTAGCAGAACAGACAAGGAGGCATCGTATTAGCTTCTCCCTTTCTGGACTTTGCATGTAGGTTCTTTAGAAAGAACTAGGTGGACCTTCTGAAACCTGTGTGAGACCCAGCCTCAAAGCACTGAAGTGTTTTCAAGAAGTGTTTTGTCACTGATGGTGTATTTAAAAAGAAAAGAAAAGAAAAGACATTATTGCATGGAGATTGCAGATATTGAGAAAGGATCGCCAAATAAAAGCCTCCTGACTGATTTGCTGGCTTTTGTCGTGCTGGAAGTCATGGGACTGATAGGATACGGGGGGGGGGGCATGGCTCCTTTTTATGAAATACTACATTAGGCGCCTCCAGCCCTACCTCAGAAGTAATGCGAGCCAAATTTGTTTAGTACACCCGATAGATATAGAAGAAGACTGAAAAGCTGCTCACTGGTTCAGCTCTCCCCTGTGTCCAAAACATGGCATGGCAATGTCTGTTTCTGTTAGTTAAAAGGTTCACAGGAAAAGTCACCACTGATGGCTAAGAGAATAAAATATGGAAAGGGAAGGGAAGGGAATAGTTATACTAGTGTGTAATGAAGAATCTTTGCTCATCTAGGCAGGGTCGGGATTCATTAGCACAGCGGCACTTATTTTGTCAACTACAGGAGGAACTGTCGGGAAGCAGACCCAGCCCAAGACACTTTGCAGCCTAAGGCAAAGGACAAAATGGCACCCCATCCATTCCACCTGCAGAAGCCAACCAGCCTGTCAATGGACGTTTACTCCAACACTAGCAGCAGTGCTCTCCCCTACTCCTAAGGGCAGCAGGGTAGTTTACGGGGTGCAGGACAGGGTGTGCGTGTTCTGTCCTTAACATCTGACACCGTACCCAACAGCATCTGCCTCCTGATGTGGCCACCTCATTTTGCTAATGGTAGGACTGACCCTGTTGGGAAGTCATCAGAAATCTCAGATGGTACATACAAAATGCCCCATTGAGGGCGTGTAGCTTGAGCTGGTGTCTTGTTTATAGCTTATTTGCATTACTGCAGCCAAACAAGGAAGCTACAAGTAGACTGTTTTGTCTGTCCCAGATTTTTCTGTCAGCTTCACCCTGCTAATGGATGGGACTTGATAGCTTTGTTCCTCTCAAAATGATTTGCATATCAATGCATAAGTGGGCAGCGCCTTATCTGGAAGCAGGCATCAACTTATTACGGGAAAGATTGAAATGAAAGCAATATTGGTTTAATTAACTTCTGCAAACCTCATAGAACATGGCGCCCAGCCAAGCATTACACTTATAGGATAAAAGGAGTCCTGAGATTTCACCCAAGTCTCGCTCTAGACAGGTGTCTTGGTCTATATATGCTAACTCAACTCAAAAGCTAGTAGCAGGACCTAAACTATTACTGCACATTAACACCTTGCTTCTGATTTGCTGCCTGGAGTTGTGATCAGCAGTTCTAGGATGCAAAGTTACATTTTCTGATCAAGATTTATAGCACTGATCCACAGGTAGGTTTTAAAAAACAGCTTTACACTCTGAGGCACAACTTGGAGGTCTCACCATCACGTTGCTTCACTTCACTTTGCAGCTTGTGGTGGAATCCAGAGTAATTGAGACAACACCATTACGTCACAATTACATCACCAACTATTGATAGTTGGCCTACTTACATCACAAAAAGCAGGGCACTGAAAACCCACTTTGCCCTATGGCAGCGATCAACTCCCAAACTGATATGTGTCTCCCACCAAAGACAAGCAGGCAGATATTGCCCCTGATTTTCACACCTATGGTACAAATAACTTGATCAGAATTTCAGGTAAGGCAAGTGGGGCTGATCTGTTTGGTTCTGCCACGGCAGTCAGTTCCTAACATATTTTCACCAGCACCATGTAATGACAGCATGAAGGAATGGAGTCTTTTCCAGGGTCCTTAGGGCACCATGACTGATAAGGCAAGAGGCTTTGGTCCTTCTTGAGTCCTACATGGGACTTTTCCTGCCAATAACAATTCAGTGTTGCCAATGACTGCAGATGTCCGGCACAATACTGGCTTCCACCACAGAAGCAAAGGCATTTTGCACCCGTGATGAAGTCCTGTGGAATAGTCCAGTAGCTGTTCCTGGATTCCTGCTGCCTTTGCACTGCAGTGCAGAATACTGAGCAGTTAAACTGTTAAGTTCTTGCCTAAGAAAACTGCAGCAATTTATGGACGCATTTTTCTCAGACGTTTGTTGCCACGCTCCCTCTCATTCTGCTTGTTTTGAATTGGAAAACAGATATTGCAATTCCTCAGGGTGATTATTCAAGCCAGATGTTTGCTGACAAATGTATCGTGTACTTAGTCACCCACTTATGTCAGGTCCAGACAAGAGGAAAATAAACAAGTTGAATAAAACTGCACACACGCACACACAACAAAATTTTGTGTCTCTTTGTGATGGACAGTTCTTACTGCAAACACAAACCATATTTCCCCTTCTAACACGCACTGTGCAGGGGACAGCCTGGGTCAAAACGTAGGGTCTAGCCCCCAATACAAAAACACAGGTGTTGCTGTCCCAAAGCTGTCATTTCCTTTTCAATTCCATCAACTGAATTGCATTATTTGCTGTTTACATTATGTCACCCAAGCCTCACTATGCCATCCACGGCAATAAAACATGATGCAAGGATTAACATTTTGAAAGGACATATTCAGCGCTTGCCTAATTTTAGATCATGCACCTATTTCCATTAGCTATGCGACGGATGTAGCTGTACCAGCTTTATAAAAGTAGACAGAATGGAGTCAACTTTTGCTCCGGAAGGGTCATCTACACAAAACAGTTTGTGTCTTGCTAAATATTTGAAGTTGTATTTTACAGAGTTGCTGTAGATCAAAGTTTGGACCAAGGAAACGGAGCTGCTTCTCTCTGCTCCCTGTCAGCTGGACACAGGCAGGTAAAGAAACAGATATGCATGTTAACTGTAAAAACAGGAAGGGGGGAAATTAGCATTCCAAATTATTAGGAAAAAATGTGCGCACACACATGCACATGTGCATATTTTCCACGCATGCTCTGGAATACTGTTCCTGGCTGGCAGCATGGGAACCATGTGTCACAGACCCTATTTTTATCCTTTTCTTTCTGTAACATGGTCCCAAGGCTAAAGTGCCACTGTCAGCCCCGCTGCAACTGAACACTACTGACACAGAACATTCTCGACAACTTCAGGACAAGAATTAAAGGATGCATTTTTGTGGATGCAGTTTTTCAAATATATATGTCTAACAATATACGGCTCTGCCAAATCTGTGCTGATAAACATTATGGTAAACAAAAATCAAGCCAAAAAAACCCCCAGTATCTGGCTTTTCTTCCCTCACCAGAGCTCTTTTGGTTATAGGTAGGATATCAGTACAATCTATGCTCAACCATAGATGATATTTAGCATTGCACTGTATGTCTAAGTCCCACAGAATTTCGGTGGGGCTTACATGCAGGTTAAGTGTGCATCAGATTGCAAAAAAAAGTTTTCCAAGTGTAAAGGCACCCATAGATGACCCACCTTTCCTGCACAACAGTATTTCTAATATGGAGGATCTTAAGAAACTCATCTCACCATACTGTGAAGCCACAGGCCAAACTCTGCAACTCAAATGAATATGCCTAATCCAAAAATATTTTAAATCCCAGTGAAATGAAGAATTAGATACAGGCCTGGTTAGTCATTCATTTTATTATGCAATCTAATCATTTACAATGAAAAGCAGAGATGATGGTATTTCGTAGATAAGGGAAACCCATCCATAGGTCAAATTGGTAATACCCTGAGCCCCAGTCCTTCAGTGCAGTGGGGTAGCATGGGGGGTGCAGGGGGGCCGGCCGCACCGGGCGCAACATCTGGGGGTTAGGGTTAGGGGGCGCAAATCCACGGGTTAGGGGGCGCAAATTACTTGCCTTGCCCCGGGTGCTGACAACCCACGCTACGCCACTGCTTCAGTGTACAATGTTTGGACAACTGCTTGGCACTCCTGCTATTTGTGAGTTCTTCAATGCAACTCTCTGCAGCTGCCCCAGCAAATCTGTGCTTTTTAATCATTCTGCCTTCCAAATGTTCCATTTACTGAGCACCTCTGACCTCATTTCTACTCAAAGAGTGACAACCTAGTAAGGCTTTGGATGTGGCAGTTACACCATCTTCAAGTGCCCCCCCCCAAAAAAAATTACAATTGCAAGTTTACTCAATTCAGTCACATCCTGTCTGGGAAAGAGGAATGCAAAATCATTTCTCAGTTGAGAGTAAACCTGACTATTCTACATGCTAGGCTGGGGATTTGGAGCAGAACCTCATCCAAATCAAAATAAAACAAACCTCTCTCCATACATCTTCTTGAGCCTCAAATGAATTTGGATAGTGAGCTGAAGCCCAGAGGAACAGGTACTACACAACCTCCCTCAAAATTAACAGGAACCCCACAAGACAATGTGAGCCTGAACAACTCCTGTGGGTCACATGCAAGAGACATTTCCACTGGTTTGTGCTCACTGTGTGGAAGAACAATTGTGGGAAAGTCAAAGGAACTTCTGGAAAGTGAAGAACATTTCCCAGATTGCTACTCCATGCCTATCTTTCTTTATTATAAAGGGAAGAACAATTTATTGGTGGCTGGTGTCCATGAGGACCAACAGAGCAGAAGGTAAGGAGAGCCATTGACAGGCAGAGACAAAGGAGGAGGAAGCTAACAGGCAGGTCCATCCCCTGCTTGGATTGCAAGTAAGAAGGCAGGCAGGCAGGCAGGTGCTGGCTGGGAGCAAAATAAAGTTGGTTAGGAGGTTCCCCATTCAGTCTATGACAGCACAGTGCAATGGAAAGAGAAATATAGTGTAGTTTGGACAAACCTAGTTAAAAAGAACCCCCCCCCAAAACCCCTATCTCTCTGCTCTCCTAATAGCACAGGCCTGAACAACAAAACTTCAGGCACCAATCCTGAAATAAAAATATAATTGGGGGAGGGTTTTTTTAATGGCAGGAACTGAGGCAATAGAATTGGGATCATTAGTTTCTCTCACCACTGAACTATCCGGAAAGTGAGTGCTTCCGCCAACAACCCCCCCCCCCAAGACTCGTGTTAAATTATACTGTTTCACATGGCTTGTTTGTAAATTTAAATAAAAATGAAAGATTGTCTGCATTAAAAAATATATGAGCAAGGAGGCTCATATCTTGTATCCGCTTCCTTACGCAATGCTATAAAGCAAATGTGCATTGTCTCCCAAGCAGTCTAGCTTTGTGTTAGTTCGAATCTCCGTGATGGGGTGAGCTCCCATTGCTCGGTCCCTGTTACTGCCCACCTAGCAGTTTGAAAGCACGTCAAAGCAAGTAGATAAATAGGTACCGCTCCGGCGGGAAGGTAAATGACATTTCCATGCACTGCTCTGGTTCCCCAGAAGCGGCTTAGTCATGCTGGCCACATGACCCGGAAGCTGTACGCCGGCTCCCTCGGCCAATAAAGCGAAATGAGCGCCGCACCCCCAGAGTCGTCCGTGACTGGACCTAACGGTCAGGGGTCCCTTTACCTTTACAATCTGGATTATTTAATATAGTTTCTTAATATAGTTCTCTCTGTGATGTGAGAAAGGGTAAGGCAGTCTACATCCATGTATGTGTATGTGTGCATGGTCACACACTTACAACATGTCTATCTGTATATATCATATATATCCATGTAGGAAAAGGTTGTCTGTGCCTAGCTGAAGTTTGTACAAGAATGTTGTAAGGAATTATTAAATTTATAGTAACAGAGATGTTTTGCACTTAGTGACTAGCTTACCAGGCATTTGGGCACTTATCCAGAACAGAATGCTATTTACAGCTGCTGTCTTGCACCATACTCTCTGTCTTTAGGTCTATGCTGTAGCACAGGAGCAGAAACATATCTGTTGTTCTAAAATGTTCCTCCCTCCTATAAGACAGAATCAGGAAGCCACCCCATCACAAATACACACAATTAGATCTATTGAAGTGGCATTCAAGTGTTTCTTATGTCATCTGTGGAAGCATTTTTCTTGAACAAGACTAACAAGAATTTCAGACTGTAGAAACCCCCTTTCTGCAACATGGCATTTTGGCACTATTTTATGATATCTATTCTCCACCCCCCTTCAAATAGTCCCTTAAGAGGAAAGAGATATTGTAGAGTTGGAATGTGATGCAGTTCACACTCACTCCTACCTGAAGAAGCTTGGTGTGCCGGGAAAAGTTTGACAGCTTAATCCATTGATTGACAGATTGACCCAGTTTGACTGAAGCACTTGAGCTGAAGCCCTTCCGTCAAACTGGCTTCTGGATCATGGCCAAAAGATTCCGTAGTTGAGTCAAGGCGTTCTGGTGGAGGGGGACTCCCAGTTGAACATTACAGAAAACTCTATATGCTGCACTTTCTTTATCACAAGTGCAGAGTACTAGTGAGAAGGAATGGGGGGGGGACAGGCTTCACGGTGGGATTAATGAACAGTGGTTAAGAAATGGGACTTTAAATGGTTAGTGGATAGTTCGGCAGACTGCATTTCCTACCACAAATAATACTTTAGATGCTTGTTTGTACCAGAAGATCTGCTTTAGTTTTTAACAAGCAGGAGCCCTGTGACACCTTAAAGGCTAACTTTAATATACCAGCTTTCTCCAACTCGCATCAGCCTCAACCAGCAAGTCAGAATGTTGGGGGAAATGGGAGTTGTATTCCAAAACATCTAGAGGATTCCAGGTTGAGGAAATCTGAATTGTGGACTGAGCCTTCATGGACTAGAGTCCACTTCATCAGGCGTATCTGATGATCACTGTACATCACAATACATTTGTTAGCCTTAAAAGTGTCACAAGAATCCTTCCTTTTGCTGCAACATAATGTCAAGAGCATCCCTCTGGAAATACTAGTTTTGAATTTGGCTTGGATCCAACCACGCAAGGCTTTCAAAAGGCCATTATGTTGAGATCTCCCTTTGTCTATGAGAGGGGTCCCCTCTGTCACTAAAGGACGGAAACAAACCAATCCAGTTGATACACTGGCGACTTCATATGTAGGGTTGCCATATGTCCTCTTTTCCCCAGGACATGTCCTCTTTCTCATGGGTATGTAAAATGAGAATCATCACAGCAATCCATAGTTAAAAGCAGAAGTCGACAAATGTGTCCTCTTTTTTGCTCTTCAAAATATGGCAACCCTATAATCATCAGGCAAGGGGGGAAGCTGAACTAGAAGGAAGTGGCCATGTGGGCAGGAAATCAACAGCCCCCATGAGATCCAGCGTCGAGGGCCTTCTGGCGGTTCCCTCATTGCGAGAAGTGAGGCTACAGGGAACCAGACAGAGGGCCTTCTCGGTAGTGGCGCCCGCCCTGTGGAACGCCCTCCCATCAGATGTCAAAGAGATAAACAATTACCTGACATTCAGAAGACATCTGAAGGCAGCCCTGTTCAGGGAAGTTTTTAATATGTAACGCTGTACTGTTTTTAACACTTGATTGGGAGCCGCCCAGAGTGGCTGGGGAAACTCAGCCAGATGGGCGGGGTATAAATAATAAATTATTATTATTATTACTATTATTATTATTATGAAATGATGTTTTTCCCCCCAAGGAGGTGAAGGCAGTTGGGCTGAGCAGACAGGCTGCTACGGTCTCTCTCTGCAGACCCACTACTTTAGGAATGAGGAATCTTTTCCAGCACAGATTCATACTGGCCAACCTTCTGGGGGCCGTATGGGTCAGGGACAGAGGGGAAGAGAAAAGCTAAAAAAAAACCCCTAGTCTATTAATTTCCATTGCATTCTCCCATTGCACCTTATTAGATTCACTGATTATTGCTTCCCATCCTTTTCTCCCCATTTCAGTATTTATTTCCACTCCATTGCACCTTCTTAATTCATTCCATTATTACTGGATTACTACACAATGCCGAAGCAGAGTCTGCCTCTTAGGTGATAGCAAGCCACACCAAATCCTTACTATGCCAAAGTGGTCAACATGGTTTACCTGTGGATATTTTTTTTTTGGGGGGGGGAGTTCTAAAAAGCTTATCCAAATCTCCCTACACACGAAAACTGCCAGCAGACAAAGTTGTGAAGCAGCCTGTGCAGGCAATCAGAACAAACTGTAAGTACACCTGGGAATTCTTTCCTGATCCTAGTTAAGAATTTGAACTTGGAAGTCATGACCAGTCCCAGACACTGGAAACTTTTACCAGGGAGGGGGGCGCTTCCAGTTGTTGTTCCAGTCACCATAGCCAACGGTCAGGGTAATGGGAGCTGCAGTCCAATAGCCTCTGAAGGGCTGCTGGTTCCCCATCCCTGACAAAACCTTCTTACATTTGAGAAGTAAAAATAGAGCACCTTTTACAATATGGTCATGAAAAGTGCTCAGAAAAGGAGTAAGCAATTGATATATTTAACAAAGGTATTGAGGAAAGGAAAGGAAGAGAGATATAGGCGGGTGGGGGTATAACAGACACAGCCAACATGATGTCAACATATAGTTTCATTTCTCTCCATTTAGATATTGCAAAAACATCTGGACTCCAGTCAGAACTCTCATTTTGAATTGGAAAAGCTTTGTACTAGAGACAAGAGGAGAATTACATGCGTGCTTTTTATGATTCCTGATGAAGAAGGTGACGAGAAAGACTGATGAGTAATTTACGGGAGTTTTGTAGAATTCGGCTGAAGCAGCAGATGCTGGCTTCCTGGGTGTGAACTCAACTACTGCGCTAACATTACCACACATAGAAATAATGAAAGCATATTTCATCAAAACTGGAACGTTGCCTTTGTGCAAGTATAAATATGTCTCGGAATTTAATGCTCAACAAATGCTTAAATAAAGGCAGCACCACCAGCTGGTTAAAGAATGCAGTCTAGGCCCAGGTCCTACAAAATGACAAAAAGTGCCCCAACACCTCCCCCCACCAACACCCCACGCTGCAAGCTTTGCAGTGTCTGGAAAGAATGTGTATTTTTTATTATACACAAGAAGTTAGAAGGACATACGGTACAGTTCACAGCCATTAAAATCAATGGGAGTTTTGCCATTGGCTTCAATTTGATGTGGATTAAGGCCACCATTCTGAAGCTTCTCTGGGCTGCTTGTGGTTCCACTAATATGTGCCATTACCCTTTCTGCATACATGTGCTATGTGACCCATTAAGTTCAAGGTTTCGCTATCCAGATGGCAGTTCATCTTTGGGAACTAGTCGCGGGTGTTACTAATTCATACAATATACCTATGTACATGTAGACAGATTGGGGGGAAACATCCAGTGTCTGATTCTTTAGCAGGGCAGGGGTTGGGGAGGGAGAAAGGCAAGTATCTATCTATATCTATATCTCCATGGCCATAATGAAATAGCGTTCAGTCAACTTCTGCTATTTTTAATACAGAAATTTAATTGTGTGCGTACTCTAAAATAGTCCGACATCTTCCTGCCAAGAGGAAGCTTGGTTTATTTAACAGTAGACTGTCGTTTGAAGAGATAGAGTAAGGAGCTCCATTTAAAAGCTTCATTTCTGTAAATATTTGGAGAAGGGTAAGTACGAGGAAATATTGAATCATAACCATAACATTTTGCAATGGATGCCTGAAAATGAATGGAGAGAAAAATCAGACAAATCAAATGGGGATTTGGAAAGAACTAAGGCATGTTGAAGTTAATGTATTTCAACAACACTTAAAAACAAAATTGTAATTCTAAGGATTAAGGTTAGAAGTTTGTGTGAACTGCGTAGTGAGGGGTGATAGAGTGCTTTCATGCTCATGCTCATGCCTTGCTTGTGGGCATTTGGTTGGCTACAGTGAATAGAATGCTGGACTACCTGGCCCCGGGGCCTGATCCAACAGCACTCTTAAGTTTTTTACCCACCTTCCACAGAAATCAATGGCATAACACCCAGTGTTTTCAATGGCTGGATTGCTATCTCCACACACATACACAGTGCCACACATATACACAGATCTCTCAGATCTGAGTCCAGTACTCTAACCTCTACACCACAGTGGCACGCACATCACTGCATACCGTGGTGAACACTGTGTCAGCCAAGTGGAGACATGTGCTTGTTCATATGCAATAGATATATAGAAGGGATCTGTCAGGAAAAAAAACAGGTTCCCAGTGCTTAGCCTGTCATGTTTACAGAGACACATCCCACTTTCACCTTCTACAATGTTCACTCTGTCAATCACTGGTGTACACTCAGCAAACCCATATAAGGTTTGAAATCATAGTCGCATACTGTGAAATGCATGTGTATTCTCTAACTGCAGTTGCAATTGGCAGAATTGTTCACAAAGCATGCTGAAAATACAGTAACTGGCTCTTTGAGTTCTCGTCCATGATTTCTACTCCAGCCAGAGGAGTGTGCAAAACCAACTGAAAACTAGGAAGCAATGAAGTTTTGGGTTTTTTTTGTTTTTTTGTTGTTGTTTTTTGCAAGGCAGCCCTAAGACTTTAAATTGCCATTTGACAGCAGGACATTTTGCTCTGAAAAGCCAAACAGGCATTTTCAATTAAAAGCATGCAGCAAAACTGGTACCAGGGACACTCATATTAGTGATAGTTCTTCTTCTTTTACAAACTGGTCAAGCAACATTCAACAAAGCCATGGCAGAAATTGTGTTTCAAAGCATGGAAAGGCATTGGGATTATTTCCACAGTAATCGGAACAGCTTCATGCCACCATTGCCACAGCCTCTGTTTAGTGAACTTTGAGACCAATCCTAAACTTCTGAGCAGGGCCAGCCCAAGACATTTTGGCACCTGAGGTGAACCACAAAATGGCAAGGAAGAAGTAGTGAGTGAAGATCTACATCAGGAACAAGGGGAGGAATAAAGATCCAAATTGGGAACAAGCGTGGGAGGAGATCAGCAGTACCTCCTATTCATCAAGAGGCTGCTGCAGAGGTGACATTGGAAGGGCGGCCAGGTAGGGGGCAGATGCAGTCCACAAGGAGGATGCTGCAGCTAACACTGTTACTGTGGCAACAGAGGGAGCAGCAGATGAGGCATTCCTTGGAGGCCAGTGTTGAATGAAGTATTGCCCTTGTGGGTCTTGATGCCCGAGGCAGTCGCCTCACTTGCCTCATGGGTGGGCCAGCTGTACTCTTGAGCTTTGCTGCTTGAGGGAGTTGAGGGCTATGGCTGAGACACTGGTTCACTGACCTCCACCAACCTGTGTTGGCAGGGCAGAATGGTTGTAGACTTTGGCTTTTTGGAAGAACTTGCTGCAGCCATGGAAAGTGGACCAGGTAGAAAGCTACTGCTGGGAGTGTTCCTGCTAATGTCAACAAGAGTAGGGCCCAGAAATAGGGAGTTATGGAGGTGGAGGAAAGCCAAGCATTGATTTGTTGGATGCTAAGCCTCACAATTCTTCTAGAGCAGCCTTTCTCAACCTGTGGGTCCCCACATGTTGTTGAACTACAACTCCCACCACCCCAAGCTAGCAAGGCCAGAGCTCAGGGGTGATGGGAGTTGCAGTCCAACAACATCTGGGGACTCACAGGTTGAGAACCGCTGTTCTAGAGCCAATGTAGTGACAATAAAGGGAGGGTGGGCCTTTCCAAGCTGGCATGGCCTGGAGTGTGGCAACAGATCTGCTACCCTCTCCGCCCTGCCCTGCCCTGCCCTGCCCGTCTAGGATTGCTCTTCCTGTTTATCCTGTAGAACTCCTATAAGTTGAACTTTCCTGAAAATGCAAATATGCAGACTAACTGTACCACTCCTAAACTAATAAAGAGAAAAAGAGTGAAAGCAACCAACATCTCTTCCAACTTTGTATCAGTTAATTCAAGTGGACTTTGTGAGAAACCAACATCCTCTCCTGCAATTATTCATAGCATTAGTAATTTAATTTTTGAAGTGTCCACAGTTTCCATGCAAAAAAAATGAAGGCACGAGGGAGGGAAAGGTGAAAGGAAGGATAATCACAGATAGGATTTGTGTTAGATAAAATGCAGTATGTGCTTCATTTTTCATATGGTAGTATCCACATTCCTCCTCAACCCCTCCATTTTCTCCCAATCTCTCCTCCTCACAGCTCTGTCAAATGGATGAGAAGGAAGAAAATGCCATGGATCGCAAGAGCAATGCCACTGTTTTTGTATGTGTGATCAACACCAGGCATTGCTTCTTCAGTCTACGAACAAATAAGGCAATTCACCTGATTCTACACCTTTCTCTGGTGATGTATCGGCCTCCTCCATCATGCCCCATTCCGAGCTTTTATATGGCCAGTCACTGCCACCCCCTGTCCAATTGGGTCCAAGCATTTAAGCCAATTAGGGATATGAACACCTGTGGTTCTACACAACCTTGCATCTAGCCTTTATTTCTTGTAAGCTAGAACAGGTATTATTTATGTACAAACATCTGTCGGTAGTCTCTCTTTTTGCTGTATTGAAGCCAATGGAAGCCAATGAACATTTAGATGAGTCAAACTACAGATCTATCTTATATCAGCTTGGTATTGTTTACCTGGAATAAGCCAGGCAAGGACTCCTAGCTAAAAGCCACACCCAGTGACTGTAGACAATACAAAGCTCGATGGACCAGTGGTCTGGCTCAGTTAAAGGAGATGCCAGCAATTTAACCTGGGACTTTCTCATTGAGCTATGGCCCTTCTCACGAAAATGAGAGCTGATCTAGTTTAGTGGTTAAGAACATGATCTACAGTCTAGAAATTACCCACCCCCACCCCCAGCCATGACCTCAATGGCCTACTCCCATATTGTCTCTCGGTTCTCCATCTCCCTGGAATAGGTGGGTAATGTTACCCTGCCCACCTGACATGGCTGCTAAAAGGGCAGTTAACAGGATGTAAATGTGACAGGCTCCCATGTACAGGCTGCCAAAAAGCATCTGGCCATGTTGGCATTTGATTTTATGCATAATGGTTCAAAAGGTTCCTTGCCCATGAGTATGCAGCTTCTGCGCATTACTCTAAAAAGCCATCTGGCCACACTGTGCTGGCAGAGTCCAGAGCAGCCAGCCAGAGCCTTGTAAAGATTAGAGCTGTCGTGCAGGATGCCAACAGAAGTAAGTACAGTATTGTATAAATTGGCTCTAGAACTACATACTGTATGTGAATGTAGAGTCTAGCCCTTAGAAGAAGAAGAAAACACCATGTCAAGAACTACAATACTGTTCAAAAAGACACAGGCTCATCTTTAACAAGGTTGGTTACAAATAACACAGTAAAGCTCATTATCACCCCTTTTATCACACCATTTCCTGAGAATTTGGCACTGAACATGCAGAAGTTTCAGGGAATGTATTGGAACTTGTGCCTTGCCAAGAAGAACCCAAAAGCCCACCCTGCTTTTGACTCTGAATAGGGATCAATTTCAAATGTTTATCTAAGACGGATGCTGCCTACAGTATTCTAGCTGGCATGGAAATAAAAAAAAGCAGTCTTGCTGTGGCACCGGAAAATGCACTGATTAAGAGCTTTTAAAACAGAATTACCCAAAAGCTTGTAGAGTAGCTTACGCTGCACTGTATCTTTTTATCAGATGGCACTGATCACTATCAGACTACGAATAGTCTGTTAAAAAAAAAAAAAAGTCTGAAAACTCTTCCTGCCTTAAACACTTAGTAGGCAGGACAGGAGTTAAGTGAAAGTATGTGAGAAGTTTGACTTGCATTTATTTGCATGGTGGATGTTGCAATGAATGATCTCTCTACTTATCACCAAGATCTCACTCTCTGCTTCAAGAGAAGATAAATGATGAGCTTGTAGTCTAAGCGAAAAGCAAGGGAACATAGTTTCAGCCTAGTGGCAACCCCATACTCCATTCTCACCTTTTTGGGTGGGGACTATGAGTCACTAAAGTGGAAACATGCACAGTTAATATGCATGGTGTATATCGTTATGCCTTCATAACTTTCTAGTCTCGTAACCAATGGAAAAATGTACATTATAAAGAATGACAGCAGGTGAGCTGCTCTTGCTTAAAAACAAATGAAAGAATAGAATTCATTCTTCAATACATAATGGCTCCAATCCATAGAAAACTGGTAGTGATTATGTTTAGTGGGCATCTTGACTACTGCGTAAAAAAACAACAGGATGGAAATGCCAAGAACAAGAGAAAAATGTTATTCAAAAGTGATCTGAGGAGGAATCCTGATCATAATTATTTCACATTAAATACCATTGATGTAACTGAGAGCTAATTTGGAATAGGTTAACATGCGAGGGAAGTGAAGTCCACCAGTGTCAGTTGCAAACCCTATTAATATCAGTATTACTTGAGCACAACTATCCCCCCACCTGAGAAAACAATTAATATTTGTGTGTATGCTCTGCAAAATATATATATTTTTCTGTGTATGCTTTGCAGAGTTCAAAGACTGAGTTTAAAGTCACTGGCATTATTATAGAAAAGAAAATAAGGGACCACAATTGCCATCATCGCTGACATGCTGGCTTCCCCAACCCGATGCTCTGCTAATCTAACAAATTAATCAATCCTACGCATGGTCACTTGGAAGTAAGGCTAACTTACTTAGAATTACAGCCCAAGTCAATATCATTAGTAGTCCTGACAGAACCCTAGAACTCTGCAAATTGAAAATGGGAACTGGTCGACATCTTATGGCACTGCTACAACATTTCAAGACCAGTTAACATGTGAGTGGGCCCAATAATGTGGGTTCTCCTTACCACCAAAGTGTTGCCTCAGCTGTCAGTAAGAAGAAGTGCTGCTCAAGGCACAGATGGAAATTGGTCCATAACCAACCACTGTGATCAGAGACAGAATTAAGAGGTATCTCACAATGATGAGCAGATGGCTAAGAGGTAATGCAAGGGCAACGGCAACAAATTTCTATTTAGTGGCCCCTTAAGGCTCCTGGCTTTCCAGGCTGAGCAGAGACATTATAGGCTGTGCTCGTAAAATGCTAATAAATCATCATTCCACACAGAGAGTCCCAAAAAGTGTTCCCTGCTTCTGAAATGCTGCAGCGTGAAATTTTGCAAGAGAGAAAAGGGTTCTTCTACATCTCATTCTCTACAACATTCCCGCCTGATGGTCTGAGAGGGAAATCTGGTCATATGCACATAACAAGTGATCAAAAAAGACAAATGCAGATTTATCCAGGGACTCACAGGGAGAAAAATGTCTCTCAGGCAGTCCAGCTATGCTGGGAAGTTTCCACTGAAACATATAAAATATAGAAGTGATGTTGGCTATGCTTTGTCTCTCATCTATCAGCAACAAAAATCAGCCAGAAGCTTCCTCATGCTGCATATGATGAATTTGGTGGTATTTTGCTTTGAAACCTCTCGTTTAATCTCCAGTCAGAAAGGACACCATGAGAAGATAAGGAAGAAGAAGCTAGAAACAGAACATTTTGCCAATTTTTAAGCCAGTCAGTTGAGAAAACAGAGGGAAACAGTGCAAATTTTTGCATCCACTTAATCCTCCTGTCTTCTGTATGTCAAGTGCTGACCTGTCCCATTCCAGTGGTCTCTACAGGCATGATAAATGGATTTTTGGAAGCTCACTATTTCCTAAAGGGAGAAAAACACCTTCTTCAAGTGCCGGTCCTTATCAGTCAAAAGAGCGCCATCAATGTACAAACACAGGAACAAAACAGGAAACTACTTTATATCAAGGCAGATCATTGGTCAATCTGGCTTAGTAATGACTCTTCGGGGTTTCAGACAGGGCTCTATCCCAGGCCTACCAGGAGACACTGGGGGCTGAACCTAGAACCTTCTTCAAGGTTTGCAGAAGTACAAAAAATGGGGGGGGGACTCTTGGAGGGAAAGAACCCCCACAAATCAGCCCATTGACTGACTGACTGCTGGAGAAGCAGAGGAGAAAAATGTGGAGAGGGAACAATGGAGTATCATGGAAGAAGGCAGTTCCAGCCAGTGAGCATGACTCCACACGGCAACATTTTGTTGCTGATCCGTACCAGTATTCAACACCTAGCATCTTGTTTTTCTTTCTTCTTCAACCCACAACAATCTGAACATTTCAACAACTGAGAAACTATTATTAATGGTGTGTCACAGCTGAATCCACCCTGTTAGGACTTTTGGAGTGTCAGTTTTACTGTTTGGAGGATATAAGTGCATTCATAATAATAATAATATTTTTTGTTATTTATATCCTACCCATCCGGCTGGGTTTCCCCAGCCACTCTCGGCAGCTTCCAGCATATACAAAAACATAATAAAACATCAAACATTTAAAATTTCCCAAGATGCCTTCAGGTGTCTTCTAAAAGTTATATAGTTATTAACCTCCTTGACATCTGATGGGAGGGCATTCCACAGGGTGGGTGCCACTACTAAGAAGGCCCTCTGCCTGGTTCCCTATAACTTCGCTTCTCGCTGTGAGGAATAGTTCTTTGACCCAGTGGAAGCTCCCGTGAACAGAAAGCAGGGGAGACAAATTTCACTGATACTCCTCTTCTTTCCATTAAGACCCTCCAGAACATGAGGGGCAGTAGAAGAGGGCTTTTACCTGCAGGGGTTGCAAGAGAAAGGGACATTTGCAGATGTCACTTCTATCCTCCCATTCACCAAAGCCCTTCCTAGATGAAAGAGCCTGTTATTAACAGAAGGGACACCATTACAGTGGTACCTCGGGTTACAAACACTTTGGGTTACAGACTCCGCTAACCTGGAAGTAGTACCTTGGATTAAGAACTTTACCTCAGGATGAGAACACAAATCGCGCGGCGGTGGTGCAGCGGCAGTGGGAAGCCCCATTAGCTAAAGGTTAAGATTGGTTTCAGGTTAGGAACGGACCTCCGGAATGAATTAAGTTCGCAACCAGAGGTACCACTGTACATACAACAAGGGATGTTGGAGAATTCCATGAGAAATGGAAATTGCCACAATTTGCATGTTTGCATGAGGCCAGGAATGGAAATCACACAAGTAAAAATGAGCACTATTTTACCGTGGTTGTTGTTGTTTTTTAGTCAAAGACTTTATGTAAATAATTAAGTTATTTTCTGCATTGTTTTTGGCATCTCCCTTCTGTTGAAATCTATTAGGTTCATTTAGGCTGTAGCAAATGGCAAGACAAAAGTAGGTTTTCGTGGAAGACAAACTGCAGCGGAACAGAAACAGCTCTGGTTGTAATGAGAACAGGATGGGATGGAAATCATTGCCTCCTTATATCCCTAAAGTTTGGCTACATTTCTTTGCAACTTTGATTCATGAGTCAGGTTTTTTTCTATTAAGATCACATCCTATATATTTCTTTGAAGAACCCAACATCAGTTGCATTTCAGGTGGCCAGTATGCCATACATCTCTGTTTAACCCTACCATCAGCCATCTAACTTTCTAATGTAGTATACGCATGAGAAGTTCCGCAAGGATGAGGTTCCAGGAACAGCCCTTAATATCTCTAAATACTATGTTGGGGGGGGGGAGCGGGAGCACAGAGAATCCATAGCCTCCTACCTATTCCCATGGCACACTCTGCCCAAACTGCCCCACCCTAATTATGCCATCCAGATTTCACTGATACATATAATTAACTATGTGTAATAACATACACTTTCAATTTATTTCAGTCATTCCAGCCCTCCCCCACCAGCCCAACCCTAACTAGTAATACCATCCGTTCCTGTATCATTATAAAATGGTTTGAAAACATGCCCAAACCATCTACCCCATCCTAACTTTGGCTGTCATAGAGACAAATTCTCCACCTTTCTGGAGATGCTAACACTTTTTTTACTAGGCCTGCTCCTATGTGTTTCATCGCAGCACTTCACGCAGAAATTAAGCCGGTGAAACTTTTCCCATCAGTTAGTACATCTGCATTCCAGGAGAAGTTTCACCTGCTGAATTTCTGCAAGAAGACTTACTTTTAAACACACAGGTGTAGGGCCACCAAAAATGCTGGCAAGCCTAAACCTATCCTAACTATGCACAGTCACCCTACTAATTCCACTTTCCCTTCAGAGCAGCCATTCTGGGCCCCTAGCAACTAAAGTTGCCCTGAGGATAGGAAAATAACACTGGCATGTTATAATGCAGCCATATTTTAGAAAAAGTGAGTCACTTTTGTAAAGAGAATGCAGTAGAACAGTAGCTATGGATGATGCTTCAAAAACAGAGCTAGATGGGAAATACATTAAGGTTAAGATACGCACCACAGTTGACCTTTTTTATTTAAAAAAATCAATTTTATGAGAGTTTTCAGCATAAAATACAATAAAAACCAAACTAATCTGAAGAAGATAAATAAAACAGAAGCAAGAAAAAGCAAGAGAAGGAAAAGAAAAAGAAGAGGAGGTAAAAAAACAAAAACAAAAAATAAGAACAAGGTCCTCTGTTATAATTATATATTAACGCTTGTTCCACACACAGAAGAGTCAACCTTCCCAGCTCTCACCTGGGAGCGTCCCCCTCTTCTTCCAGCCTCCCACCCTGTGAGATCCTCTCTACCCTGCCTCTCACTCAGGGCCCCTGATCTTCCATCCATCAGCTTCCAGTGTGTATCTTCATTAATCCAATAAAGAAAACTTCAAAAAACATAGCATAAATCTATATATAATTAACAGAGAGCAAGCAAAAATGAAAGACCAAAAAGAGGGTCTTCTGATTCTCTGTCTGCCTATTGTATTTATAACAATTATTTAAAGTACTCAAGGTGACTCCCAGATGACTTTTAGCTGTATTAATGTCCAGTTTTTTCCTCAATCTGCTAGGTTTTATATTTTCAATCTTCACTTCCCAGTTGTATTTTCAAGGCTGCAGTAGCAGTTGCGCACTTCAAATGTGTGTTTGGGGAATACTTTTCTGCCATGTCTAGACGGCAGGGCTGCTCCAACAGAAGCTGTCAGGCCTTTCAGCGCTTTACTCTGCTCAATTCATATTACACGGTAAACAAAAGGACAGAACAAATGACAGGTGATGAGTAAAAATATTTCGAGCAGCATAGGGGGGGGGGGTGATAAAAAATAAAAAGCCCTCTCCACTCACAGCCTCTGAATCAGCAAATTCTGCCTAAACTTGAGAGTCTGAGTGACGATGCCTCCAGAGCACACATAACATTTGTGGCAGCAATTAATTTAGACATTTCCAAAGACGGATTTGGGATTCAGCTACATTAGTAAAAAAACAACAACCCAGCATTTTAAATGTGTTATAAACATGCAACACCAGAAGGCGCTGTAGAGCACAAAACTTTTCTTTGTGATTTTACATAGGGTTTTCTTTTCCTTTGGTTATAATGATTTTTAGCAGGGGTTTTTCCTGTGTGTAGATCCACCCTAGAGAAAATGATGTCAGTATGTTGATGTGGTTTATGCTAAGCTCCCCCTTATCTGCCGTCCTTTCTGATTGACTCTGTGCCTGTACCATAATTTCATGACTGGTTGGCTTCAGTAATGTTCAGCCTTCTCAAGTATGTCCTGGTGTAGAAAGTTTGAGGACCCCTATCCTAAATCATTATTCCAAAAACAGAAGATAGGCCCCCCTTTTTTTTGTTACAGCGTACACACCCCTACAAGTCACCTGGTTCAGTGTAACATGTACCAGCAATGAAATGATCAAAAGCAGCAGCACACCCTGTTTCAGGGCATTCTATTTTCACTCTGAGATGTACTGTTCTTTTTGTGATCCAATTGACTATCTAAAATATATAGCATTTTACTTATAAGGCATTCGGAGAGACCAACACAACACACCAATCTTTCAAATCTCAGCAGCCTTTGTGATAGTAATCCTGAACATTTCTATTTTCTGAAGAATGCATTTTTGGGGAGCGTAGATGGCTACCTTGGCAGCTCTGGTTATACAGTAATCCTGTGGAGCTGGCTGTATGTGAGCTAACAAACTTTCCCCGCCCTAGATAATTCACTAATGATGCACAGCCCTGCTCCCATTTTATTAGATTTATGGCAGCAATAATATGCATAAAACATCTGCCAGGCTATTCTCCTTTTCAATTTTGATTATCTGTCTGCTACTTTGTGGTTAGCTTTAACTATGCAGAGGCAAGATGTGTGAAAGCTATTCAGCTTAGATTTATTCTTTAAAAGTACCGTCTGTCTAAAAGCAGAGCTATAAAATTTAGGCTCCCTGTCTGGACTGTAGTACAGCTCTGCGGCTGCATGCTATTAACTGCAACCTGGCTAACAGGTGCTTGCCAATTTCTGTATATTCTCAGTGTGAGACGGGATTACAATTCCCTCTGGTTGAAACGGTAACATTTTCTTTCAAGGGCCAGTTACCAAAAAAAGAAAAGAAAAAAGAAAAAAGCATAAAAATGAGGCCTGCCATATAGGGATAAACTTAATCACAGCGTACCAGTAAGTCTCTATATTAAAAACTTTTGTCTTATCTATCCTCTTGTCAAACTGCACTTCACTCAATACTTCCCAGGTCACTTGGGTTTCTATGTCTAAAAACAGGTTTCACCTCACTTCAGCGAAAAACAGTGATTAGCAGCAGGTGAGCAGGACAGTCTCTTTGAACATCACAGGATGGTCCAATGGGTCACTTTCAATTATCCCCCAAGTTATTTGTCGGGCTATGAGGGGTTTACAGAAGAGGTCCTGTCTCCAATTGTACTTTCAGCCAAACCACTAAGTCCAGCTTTTCTGTTGATGTTGAAGGCATTGTTCAAAATTAGCCAGGCACATTTTGCACCTGACTATTTGCCACTTAGGGATGTGGGTGGCGCTGTGGTTTAAACCACGGAGCCTAGGGCTTGCCAATCAGAAGGTTGGCGGTTCGAATCCCCGCAACAGGGTGAGCTCCCGTTGCTCAGTCCCTGTTCCTGCCAACCTAGCAGTTTGAAAGAATGTCAAAGTGCAAGTAGATAAATAGGTACTGTTCTGGAAGGAAAGTAAACAGCATTTCCGTGTGCTGCTCTGGTTCGCCAGAAGCGGCTTAGTCATGCTGGTCACATGACCCAGAAGCTGTATGCCAGCTCCCTCGGCCAATAAAGCGAGATGAGCGCCGCAACCCCAGAGTCAGCCACAACTGGACCTAATGGTCAGGGGTCCCTTTACCTTTACCTTTATTTGCCACTTGTGACCAAGTGTCGATGCCTGTGTGCCAGGATGGTCCATGCCTGGGGATCATTGGATCTTGCCTGTTTTCACACACTAGCAACATATCCTGTAGAATACTATCAGGTATATTTTATCTGCACAGTCAAAATGAATTTCAAGAACAAAATGCTTTTTCTGTGCAGCCTGAACAGGAGCAGTGGACACTTGTCTTCACTTACCTCACCCCCCTGCCCTGCTCACAGTTGTGAATAATATGTATATATATTCTCCAATGCTGTCCCTGGATAAAGTGACTTTTATTCTTTCAGTTCTCAAAATTCTTAAGCTAGCTCAAGGATGTCATCTGAACTAGCCAGATGTTTAACTGAGAATCAATCACAGTCAGTCCATCATTTGAAAAATAATACTTTAGAGCAGTCTTGCCCCAAAATGGCAACTAGGCATTTCATTTTGGCAATTGTAACCTTGGTTTAAGAAGCCATTTGGTGCCTTGCTTATATATCTGAGTTTCTAGCGCTGGTTGAAGGAGCATTTAAAACACATATTTCCACACACACCCTTCATCTGCTATTGTTTTAAACTCTTTCACTATGTGCAGCAAGACTCCAGTTAAATTAACATTTGCAATCCATTGGTTTTTTAAAAAAAGTTTTTTAACTCAATGGCTCACAAAAATGATTAAAAACATAATGAAAAGTTACTAGAATTTAAAACCTCAAAAAAACTGTCATTTTAACAAGCAACAGCTTCAGTCATCTAACGAATAGCAAATGTCTGACATGCACTGGACGCAATAGTTGTTGTTTCTGAGTAAAGAGGCATGGAATCATGTTCCCCCAAAGAGGCATCTTCAGCAGAGGATCCAAATTCCAAAAGAGCTAATGACACAACCAACTAGGATGGACTGTCACACTTCTTTAGAACTTGCTGGGTTCCTTCTAAAGAGACGAGCTGTTCTCTTATTTGTGTGGCAGAGGAGTGACGCCATCACAGGGGAGTTCTATCAAATCCCTTTGCACACTGGGAAACGCATGAGGGGTCTAGGAGTTCAAACTGAATAGCCACAACAACTCATGTTCCAGTCATTCTCCCACTACTGCATGTTCACCGGCAATGTGAAAGGGTCCTACACATAGACAAATGCACTTGTGCACAACTGCATGCAAGGGGAGGATTCTGAGTGTACACACATTGCTTCACCTTCAAAAACTGAATGCATATCCATTAGGGACAAGTCTGGTATAAACAGCAACCAGAGAACAGTGAACACAGTGGAACAATGTGTGAAGGGGTTTGAGTTAACCACATAGTAAACTCACTGTAAGAAGCCCTCCTGAAGCCAAAGATTTTATTCCTCTCCTCCTCTTCCCCCTCCTACAATTAATAGGTTTTGAACTCAAAAACTGGGTGAAACGCTGGCATTGTCAGTTTTATGGAATGTTCTGTTACACCGTATATGCTTTTATCAGTGTTTTTAAATGCTTTAAAACTTCTTCAGTATATAGACTTCCAAAACATGTTATCTCTCCTTTACTCATTGGAAAAACAAACCACACTCCGGAGTTAAAAATTAAGATATCTTATCTTTATTATTAAGTATCTTGTGGTGATGTCCATGCATCCCAAAGCACTACAGGCACAACCAAGAAATTGAATGGACATAACTGAAAGCAGTTCGAAAGCACGAAGTACAAGTAGATAAATAGGTACCACTCCGGCGGGAAGGTAAACGGTGTTTCTGTGCACTGCTCTGGTTTGCCAGAAGTGGCTTAGTCATGCTGGCCACATGACCCAGAAGCTGTACGCCGGCTCCCTCGGCCAATAAAGCGAGATGAGCTCTGCAACCCCAGAGTCGGTCATGACTGGACCTAATGGTCAGGGGTCCCTTTACCTTTAACTGAAAGTGAGCGCACCAGGACATGTCTAAACAGCTGTTTTCCCCACTATCAGCAAATTAGTATAAAAGGCAACAACAAAGCGGCAAAAGGACAACTGAGCAAACAACTTGGGAAGACTTCCACTAACCATGGTTTCCCATTTTGTCCCAACTGGGAAACTGTGGTTAATGTCTTTGGAACGAACCTGGATATTAACAAAGCCATGGGGCTTTTCTATGTTTTTTTGGACAGGCTGACCAACAAGTCATATGGACAAAGGACAGAGAAACGCTGACAGATAAAAGGTGAAGTGGCAGGCAAGTCCAAAACTTTACAATTTAATGCTGTATTGTGTTTTTAATATTTGATTGGGAGCTGCCCAGATGGGCAAGGTATAAATAATAAATTATTATTTATGATGATGGTGATGATGATTCTATATCCACTTGCTGCCGAATGGAGGGGTTTGTCAGCTCTAACCCTCGATTACCCTTTACTTCCTCTTCTGTTTCCTGTGTACAAGGCCTCTAGTGCTGAAATACCCCATAGCACTTGAGAGTGAAAATATGCTGTATGTGCTCAGTATCAGAGAAATCAAATCAGTTGCCTAGGGCCACACAGGATGTTAGTGGGAGGGAAGGATTTGAAATCCAGATTCTTCAATTCCCAGAACAGAAGACTCTTTTTCTCCCTTTGCAAAATACTGAATATAGAAGAGTCATTATGATTAGCAACACAGTTTTATGAGACGGGGCATGAAACCCTTTGCCAAGCATTACCTCACGGTGGCCAATTAACCAGCACCTTTGATTAGCCAGTGTTCTCAGAACATTTTTAGCTCTTTCTAGGTGTGTCAAGCTCATCTCACTCTCCAAACATTTAGAAATCCTCGGGATAACTCAGGGCTGCCATGGTAGCTAAACAAGTATACAGCAAATGTGTAGGAGTGTGGGAAGTGAGATTAAGCGCTCAGGTGACTTTATGCATATTCATTCTGAAGGCGGCAAAAATAATAAGTCACAAAACAATTGAGTGTGTGAGGCTGAGGTCCCTCCCTGAAAACAGGTGACATCTCCCTTATCACTAATTATCTCACTTGGTTGAATAGCGCTGGGGGGAAGGAGAGAAGGCTAAAGAAGGAATTGAATGAGGAAAATGAGGAATGAAGCCCCGCACAACTAGATTTAACGTTCATCCAGCCAATGCTATATCTGTGTTGTAACAGACCACCCAGCTGTGCCAACTGCAATGACAACATACACATGCGAGTGCTGGTTCACACTGGCAATTGTAGTGAGATGAGAAAGGAGTAGAAAGCCTAATAATATACAGCTCAGAATATGTTGAACCAACACAGAAACTAAATGTGGTGAATGAAATTGTGCATCAGATAGAGACTGCTGCAGGGCATGGCTCCTGTACATTTTGCAGTTGTGCTCATGAGGAAATTAACAGCAGGCAGATACACTTCCAGTTTTCCTTACACACTCTCTTCAAAAGAATACAAAGAAACCACCACTGACCCAGTCTGAGGGCTCATGCCTCAAGTGGCGTTGACCCAGCCTGACTTCCATGGAGGGACATCACAGTCCCTTCTCCTCAAAGCCCAGGCAAAGATGGGCTCACGCCACTGCTAACACTGTGCCCAGAGCCTCTTTCCCCTGTCTACCTCCTCAGCGAGCCCTATGGCTGATACAGCAAGGTCCTTCCAGGAACAGAGTCATTGGAGGACATCCGTGGGAACCAGCAATTCTCAGCAAAAGAAGAAGAGGGGAGGAAATGCCAACTGAATAACCCTGGCACCATGTTGTCTCTGATCCTGATAGCAGACTTGAATGGGGCTATTATTATGATAACATTTTATACACTGCTTTGAGTTCATCTTGGGGCTTTAAAACGGGATATACCGTAAATTAAATTAAAAAGTAAGCAAACAAGGCTCTAGCTGTCTGCTCAGGTTCCAGCCATGTTTTGCCATCTGTCCTCCTGATTTCCAGCTCTTTAACTTTCTATAGACTGACTACTTCCCTCAGGAGATGTTAGGCTGGCATGAGTCAGGATGCCTGAATATTGACATCCCTTCAGATAGATAGATAGATAGATAGATAGATAGATAGATAGATAGATAGATAGATAATCAATGGAGACTTTGGAGAGGGGAAAAGGATGCTTGGAATAAAACAATAATACTTAGGGAACCCCCTGCTCCACCCAGAATCTTGGTTTTTTTCCCTCATGGAGAAGGAGAACAAAGAAAAACAAGCTCCGCTTATTCCAGGGACTGAAAACTAGATTCATATTCATTACACTCATGGATCTGAGGTTTGCTTTCCTCTTTTCCTTCCAACTTTTTTTTTTTTTACTACATCCCTTTTCCTTTTCTTCAACCCTGCCTATGCAGAGACACGCAGCAGACTTCGTTTTATTTCCACACACTGTAGAAAGAGATTGCAGGGGAGTGCCAGGACACATTTAGCCCAATTAAATGTTGGCACTGTGTTCCACCCGCCCCCCCCCCAATCATCCGGGTGGAAATTTTAAAGGTCAAACTGGCCACTGTGAATTGATGCCTCCCATCTACATTTCCTTGCACTGGGCTGCTAGCAGGGTACATACAAACAAATGTATCACTAGAAATTTTAATCTTAAACATCACTTGTTGTTTTTGCTTTAAATACACAAATAATGAGATAGGCGTGATGAAATTTCCACAGTGAAATGTGCTAAAGAAGCTAAACGGTGGTAGTAAAATCTTTAGCTATCTCTCTGGAATTCAAGACTTAAAATTATTCCCAGCTGAAAACCACCCCAAACTTGCATTATTGTTTTATTTTTTCAAAGAATGAGCAGAGAGCAAATTTCAAGAAAGATTCTTCCACCCCCTAAAAGCTTTTAAATAAATGCAGGCCACATGAGAGGAATTTTAGGCCCCATCAAAGCAAGTATTTGATGAGCTTCCATAAACACCCAAGCATTAGCCAACCCTATTTTTTACACAGGTATAAACTGACTGTCTTGTCTGTTCTGCTTTCCGTGCAGGAGGTCTCAGTTTCAATCCTAGAATATCCAGGTAGGTTTCAGAAAAGACTCCTGTCTGAAACGCTGCAGACCCTCTCCTAGTAAGCATCAACAATACTAAGACATCCCAAATGGGAGGCTCTCGTGGTATACAAACGGTATCTTGCCATAGACTTCAGTAAGATTTCTTATGTAAGCAAGGAAATCATGATGTTGCCCCTTTATTACTGATAGAACCATAATTCAGCTACAGAAGATTTGATGGTACACTGTTCAGCCTGTAGCTTTCAGGGGACGAATGGGTGTGGGAGAAGGAAAAAAGTAGACAAAGAGCCTTGCTTTCCAATTTTGAATTATTCAGACTTGAGAAAAGCTTATTTCCATCTGAAACAAAATGTAGCACACTCGGAAAACATTTATGAAAGAAAAGCCAACAGACTTCGTAAATACAGCAAAAGAAAACTCCTTCCTGCTTTTCTCTCAAGAAGTCTTGTTACAATCTTGTGCATGCATCAATTTCAATATGAACGATGTAACAATATCAAGAAGCCAGAAACATCCTGCATTACACAGAGACTTTGAGCAATTATCTTTGGACATAGGAGTGTGGAGCCAATACTGTGGAATATATTGTTGCATATTCTGAAAATGTGCAGTATTAAGGAGACTTGCTCTGGGTATTCGTAGCGCAGTTGTTATCACTCACCTATCATTGTATCTTCTTATGCACATCTCCTGAGTGCATATTCAACAGTGATATATGGCTGTTGCTGGAAATGTTTATTCATGCTGCTGTAATGCACAAGGATGACCACGCCAACCAGCTTGTCCCTGCACCAGTGGGCACCTTATTTCAGGCTACCAGAGTTCATGCGCAAACATAGTCTGATCGTAGGAGTTAGGCTCATCTAAGGACCCTGAAAGCAATGGTTTTAAACACACCTAACACTGCATAGAATTGCAGCCTGAGTGGTATGTCAAATGCTACATAAGTGTCAGCAAACAGAAGCATTCTGATAGTAACCACATTATTGTCGTTCTGTATGAAGCACACTGTAGGGCACACATTCAGTCTTTGGAGGCCTGTTGTTGTTGAACCAATGAAGGCTCACGCCCAGTGCAAAGGAGTATATAACATGTAATGTTTGTTTGATATACCGCCCTTCATCATAAGATCACAGGATAAAACACAGGATAAAAACAAGTAAATAATTGGAACAAAACAGCAAAACAATAACCTCCCCTCTTCCTACAGACACATTTAAAAGGCTGTAGAATATTAATCAGCCCAAGACCTGGTTGAAGAAGAACATTCTCACCTAATGCCTAAAAATATATAATGAAGGCACCAGGTGAATCTCCCTGGGGAGAGCATTCCGCAACCGGGGAGCCACTACAGAGAAGGCTCATTATCGTGTTGTTGCCCTCCGAACCTCATGTGGAGGGGGCACACAAAGAAAGGCCTTGGAGGATGAACACAGAATCCAGGACGGATTATACGGGGACAGTTTATATGGTTCAACGAAGGCCAAGACGTAACTTTTGGAAGTAGCATACCAACCAAGGTCATCAAAGCTTGTTAGAATTTGCAAGAGATACACACAGGGGTCCTTGCCCAAACAAACAAGCCATCTTCGCGAGCACGAGAAAGGCTATTACCTGCACCACTGGGTGTCCCCCCGCAGACGCCTTGACAGCCCCTCGACTCCCTTCGGTCTCGTAATGGGCTCGGTGGTGGGACTTCGGCTGCACTTCAATCCGAAGTTCATAAGGTCCTGAGTGAGACGGCAGCTGCCAATCCAGAGCAGGCAAGGATGGGCTGTAATGGAAAGCAACCGCGATTAAAAATTAACATCCAGTCCACTATCATAAACCGCAAGAATCTGGCACTATTACTTTAGAGGCCACGTTTAGCAGTTCATCCTTCACCATCTTACACTTAAAATTTCATCAATGGAGATAATGGTATGACATAAGTAATTTAATAGGTAATGGTTATTTTATGAAGATTTATGATTGGCACAGATTTGATAGGCCAGATGCAATCAGATGCTTAAATAAAAACGGAAAACATTTTAAGCTTGGGTTTAAAAAAACACACCAATTAATGCATCAGCCCATTAATCAAAATGGACAAATGCAGATAAGTAAGATGTGTGCATGGAGGGTGGGGGGTGGAATCTATTCTGAGTTAGACTCTGGGTGAGGTTGGGTATCAGAACTTCAGTTTCTCCAATTTACATTCAACCTACTTTGTTTTTGATCATGTTTCAGCAGCAACCAAAATTATTTAGTTGGCTTCAGCCACAGATTGGCTCAGCCATGTTCCCTCTGCACTAAGGGTGTATCTTTGCTTTCTTCAGCACAGGCAAACTGACTTCAGCCAGCAACGAGTCCATGCCTTCCTGTACTGCCATTGTGGAGAGTTCACCTCTATGACAGGCAGGGCAGATGCCAGAACAGGATCTCTCAGGTGATGTTGCACCTGTCTTTCAGAGATTCCTCCTCCCCTCTCTCAACAACATCTAGAGGGCCACACATCTCCACATCTACCCAAGGTGAAAAATGAGCCCTGAGTTGTCACATAAGCGCAACCATTTACAGTTTATGCAGGTAATATAGGTCAGTGGTAGCCAATCTTTTTGACAAGGATGCTACAAGTCAAGTCAAAAATATCAGAGTGACCCTCTCTTCTATATGTATGTTGCCTCACATGGCTGTTGAGTTGGGGACTAGGCAACGTCACCTTGCAGGAGGGGCAGGTACAAATACCTCCCTGACAATTTATCGGTTGGAATTATTTATATCCTGCCTTGCAGCTTGAGTTTCCAAAACAGAAACAGAAAAGATCCAGCAATAGCCTAAATGTGCGTTCAAAAGTAGCAATGAAAGTTAAAAGGTCCCAATTGCCATTAAAAGCATGCATGAGTCTAAAAGCCACCAGGTAGGATACTGAGAAAATGAACTGGGGAAGAAGCAGTCCACAATCAAGGTGACACAACTGATAGCTCAGCCAGTAGAGAAGGAGACTCTTGATCTCAAGGTTGTGGGTTTGAGCCCCACACGGGCAAAGAAAGATTCCCGCATTGGACTAGATGACCCTCGTGGTCCCAACTCTGTGATTTCATGAAAAGGCCCTGTGTCTCATGCCTACCCCCTCCTCTCAGAAGGTGAGGATACTTTGAGCAGGGCCTCTGAGGGAGATCTGCACAAGGCAGTTTCATGTGAGACTCAACAGTCCTCCCAGTCCTTCCAGTCCCAAGCCACTTACGAAGTCTTAAGATCAAAGCCAACTTAACTACATTATAGCCAGGCCCATGGCTCCTCCTGCTTCCATCCAGTTCTGCCATAAAGTCCTGCTCTCTGTGCCGCAGACCACTGAAAGTCAAATCTGAGTGAATGACTTATCCCCCCCTTATAGACTCAATGGTCAGCGTGAATAGGATCCAGGGTAAAATCTACTACCAAAATATTATCTACAACTATAAGAGGCAGACACCTCTCCATCAATTTAAGTCAAAGCTGCTATGATTACAGTGTTGCCATGCCACACTGCCTTGAGAAGCCTGAGGTGACTGGCGTAAAGTTTTCACTCAAGCACAATTGGCAAGTTCATGAGGCTCATCCTGTTCTGTGTACATCTATGTATGCTAGCATTTAAATGTTCCTAGATAATTATCTGGAGATCCCGCTTGACTGCAAGAATAATTTATATAATATAGAGCAGCTGCATAACTCATGTTGCAGATCACTTCATGTTATGAAACAGATGCTTCCATCTTTAAGCCAGTTCATATATGATGGATTTCGCTCTCTCTTTCCCCTAAATATCTATCTGATTGTGACATTTCCAGGGTGTTTCATTCTTAAAAGCTCTAATCCATCAATCATCACAAAGTTTGGATCCTCTAACTTTTAAAGGGAGATGGAGAAAAAAAGCAAGGTGAAGCTGGCTGAATTAAAAAACACACAAACCAAACTTTATTTTCTCTCCTTAAGATCTTAGAGGAACACCTGAAACACTGACTGAATGTTGTTGCTGTTGCTGTTATAAGGCAACCCTGTAGTTAGGCATGTCATAATTAAAATCCCACTGCAAGGGCCGACCAACAAAAGTAATAATAATAAATTGAGAATTAAATGCAGTTTTCCTGACAGAGGAAGTGGCATGATGCTTTAAACAGTTTCATGGGTTGTGGCTTGGCAATGCAATTTCCTATTCTAGGTTATCTGTATTGTGCACTTAATTTCCTGCAGCACAACTTACTTAAAAGGAAGAGATATCAAACATATATTTAGATTGTAGAAGTTCTTTCATGGGGGAGGGGACCAGGAGAGCCCAACTGCATCACACACAGGATAATATCCTGAAGAATACATGGGCAGATGCTCAGTGAAGACAAGAGCTGTAAACTGTACTATTCCATAAGCATCAGCTGTTTTGTGTAGATCTAAAATTAATGTAACATATGAATGAGACAAACATGTTTCAAAACCCATGTGCCAGGGTTGGCTGACTGTTGACTTATACCCTCACTGACAAATCTGGGTTTCCTGCCATGTTCATGTGTGGATTGGCCCCTAATCAGCAAAATCCCAAAGTCTTCTTTGGAGCTAGACTGATCATCAACTGGCAAACTCACCCACTGTTATTCTAGTACGAAAATTCAATACTCTTCCAGGACTAGCTTGGCTGTGAAAGTGACTGCAGCCACACAAATGCTTGGAGCCAGTGCAGCAAATAAAGTTGTCACAATTTTCCTGGTGTTTCTTCTTGCCTTTCACAGCCACCCACCACACCCAAATTGAGCGAGTGAAATTAATCCAATCGTGTCGTGAAAAGCCTTCACTGCTTAATTTGTATGCATCGAGGAGCAATCAAGGATAGAGGAGTCAGATCAGTTAACAGAACTGGCAACGATTCACAACAGCAGTTGATCGGTTTAACAAGAGTAACAAACAGAATGTCAAACTGCACAGGTAATGCCTAGTGACATCTTATATGTGGTGATCACATGAAATATCATTATCTAGCCAGATCTTTTTCTTTAAAACACCTTTGTCTCCTTTTGCAGAAAGGGACTGAAATAGTTCACAGTGGAAGGAAACTGGAAATTAAGTTTCCAACAAATCCCTGTTTTCAAGCAAAGTTTAAAAAGTTAGGAGAAAAAGTGTTCATACTTAGGGTCCCTAACGCTGAATTTTACATATGGTATTTCAATCATCCACAGTGGTGCTGAAGAAGGATTTTTAAAAACACCCTATTTCTAGAAGAATTCCAAAATCAAATTTATGAAATGTCTTATGATATAAACAATATCAGGAGCCATGGTGGGGAGAGGGCTGAATATTTGGATTTTCATTTTGTCAATTGGCAAGGCAGTCCACATGCTAACATTTATTGTGAAAAGGTACAGGTTACATTACAAATATGTCGTATACAGGCCACACTGTCATATTACTTCACTGCAATCATTTTAAAGCAAACATATTCTGCTTTTTCTTATTATGTAAACTGGGGTGGGCACAAACAATATATTACCTTTGGTCCCCAAAAACAGCAAACAGACAAAATATGTAAGCCAAAAGGATCAATAACATAATAGCAGCAAAATAATAAACTTTAACTAGGTAGCCTACACATAACACGTGGAAATATGAAAACTACTAATGATCCCACAGATGCTGTGTTAAGCAGTAAAATGCCCATAGCTGTGGTTATTTCAGGAGCATGGGTGTTGTTCACCCTGCCAAAGCCTTCTTGGCAGATGGCGCATATATTGTACCCTGTGGAATCAGACAGCTCTGTTGATCAGTGCTATTTAGATGCCACCTTTCAGGGCAAAGCCCTACTCAAGTGGCTATCACAAACAATTAAAGGAGAAAATGCAATATACTGCATTTTTAAATATTAAATATTTTAAGGAAGTTTAACATGATGTTAAAAAAATCCAACTCACAGCACATTTTTAGTTAAAATCTAGCTGAAATAGGCATGCCTTTACGGTCCATTTACTAACTGCTACTGATGTGGTTGCGTGTATCTCCCTTGGGAAGGGGTACCATAAATACAGAGTCACCACCGAAAAGGCCCTGTCTCTAGTTCCTGTGGGGATTCCCTTGGGCTTAACCTAGTCCAGCAGCTAGATTGCTGACTGTCAACACCATATAATACCTCTGTTGAGAGAGCTGCAATATGCTACTAAATGTACTTCAAGGTCCCGTTTTTAGCATTCAAAGCCCTACTACAAACTTGGGGCTAGGATACCTAAGGGGCCACCTTGCCCTCTATATCCCTGCCTGGCAACTGCACTCCTCGATGGGGCAATGCTGAGAGTACCAGATGGCCCCAAAGTGAACTTAACCTGTGGGGTGGAAACCTGGCTTTTAGTGTTGTAGCTCCAGCTCTCTGGGATCAATTACCAGCCGAAATCAGACAGGCTTCTAGTTAGGTACCCACTGAAGACATTTTTGTTTAGAGAGGCTTTCCCCAAGGTGCAACCTGCTCACCAATGGTTTCCAGCAACTGGTATGCTGCCTCTGACAGTGGATGAAGCACATAGCCATCACGGTGAGTAGCCTTTGCTAACCTTAGCCACAATGAATTTGCATAATCCTCTTTTAAAGCCAATGCTTTATGTAAACCATTTTGAGATGCTTATTAACATCTTTTGTACTTACAAAAGCAAGAGCTGTAACGTATCAGAAGACTTTTGCAAAATTCACAGTGGGGTGGTTCCTTTTGGCATGGTACATGCTGGTACATACTGATGCTAGATACCAATACATTTGATTATCTAATCTTGTGGTGCAATACCAAGAGGGAAGTATGTATTAATACATGGCTTATGTTGCACACAACCTGGTTGAATGAAGGCAAACGTCTCCCAAATACGTACACCAGAATTCTCTGCACAGCACTAAGCTTATTGTGAAGGGAGGCTTTGATCTTTAGGCATTCCATCTCCCTAGCCATGAACTCAGCTGAACCATCAACCAGCTTCGAGTGCATTGGTGGCCTGATAAAAATTCTGCTGGTGCACCAAACATCTCCTTGTTTGAGCTAACTGAGGTGGTTTCAAGGGTTCTGTTGACGTCTCCAAAGACCATTAGCCTTGGGCGTCTTCAACATTCATGCCAAAGTGGTCTGCCTTATCAGGAATGACTAAGGATTTCATGGCCTTGGTGGTATTCAGAGACCTGTGTATATCTGGGCAAGGCAGCCTTCTGATTGAGTTTTCAGTAGGGGACTAGGTTAAAATTATCTGTGAGCAGGAAAGGCATATTTGATTCTATGTCATGGACAGATCATTCATTACCTGGATTTACCCACAGCTGTCTGCAACCTCTACAGGAACAAAGGCTGAGTGTAATAGGACTGTCCCCCCCATATGGATGAACCTGGGTGGTTTTCTTAGGCAAAAGGTAAAGGTAAAGGGACCCTGACCATTAGGTCCAGTCGTGACCGACTCATCTCGCTTTACTGGCCAAGGGAGCCGGCGTACAGCTTCCGGGTCATGTGGCCAGCATGACTAAGCCGCTTCTGGCGAACCAGAGCAGCGCACGGAAACGCCATTTACCTTCCCGCCGGAGTGGTACCTATTGATCTACTTGCACTTTGACGTGCTTTTGAACTGCTAGGTTGTTAGGAGCAGGGCGAGCAACAGGATCTCACCCTGTCACGGGGATTCGAACTGCTGACCTTCTGATCGGCAAGTCCTAGGCTCTGTGGTTTAACCCACAGTGCCACCCGTGTCCCTCTTTCTTTCTTAAGTAACCAGGAGTTTTTCCTGCAGGTTTAGCCAGCAGTCTTATTGAGGCTCTGGTCTCCACAGGGAATGAGGGACTTGACCCAAGCTATCAATATGATCACTCCCAAGTGTTATCAGCACATAGAGTTCTATCAGCACCTTGGTAATCTATAGTGATCCTTTCTCAAAAGCAAGATTGTGTCAGGATTGTAGCTATACCTAGATGCTGTGTCTTTAACTAGAAACCATACGACATTCAAAACCACAGGATGCCATTTCTATTACATCGCTAGACAATTCCCTGTCAAAGACACTTAAACAAAAGCTAAGGAGGATTATTGAAATACCTCAGCTTCCCTTCTTTCTGCCTCACTAGGCTGTAATCATTTGCCTCAAGAGCATTTTCCATCATAGATGGAGAAGTTTAGATAAGTTATTCCATTTTGCTGGAAGCAACATGATTCACATGGCTATTAATCTGCTTGTATCAATACTTCCCTTATGAACTGCTGGTTCTGCTGTAAACATTTTCTACATGCTAAATCTTGGCACGCAAGATTAAAGGCTACCTGGTTTCAAACAGAACAGAACCTTAAAATGCACACAAATACATCCACACACAAGGCTCTCAATGTGGGCTTTGTGCAGGAGCAGCACACAGATGTTTGGGATTAATCCAGAATTAGAATCTCAGTGCCAAGCATGCAATGAGGATCCACCGATTATTATGATTTTAAAGAACTAAATGCCAGTGATCTCCACAGTTCTTGGACAGGCTGGCATGGCAAGTATTCTCCCCAGTGAAATCTAAGGTTGTAATATTGAAGCCACTTTCCTGAAAAAGGATGGCCTCTCCCCATCCCACTCCGAACCCCAAAGTGTTTGCAAAAAGGGGTTGAGGAATTAGAAACTCAGGAACGTTTCCTTGTGAATGCTAATAAAGTAGGCTCCTGGAGACACCATTCAGAGTTTGCATGAAACTCAAACACCATTGTGAAACTAAGCAGCCATGCGCACAGTGGATGGCTCTCAGCAATTCCCTATCTCACAGTTTCAAATCCCCAACTATAACATGGAAATAAAAATGATCTCACCCGGTTATTGTGGATACAAAATGTAAAATTATAATCACACCAATTCTTACATCCAAATAAGAACTTCCTTTTAGGATAGAGGGGCCTTGTTGACATAGAGGCAGGTGTGGTCTTCCATATGATCATAGATATGTGAAAAAACAACTATTACTTCAGGAATTTTCCAATCACCCTTTTGTTTTAGGATTCCTCCCCCCCCCCTTTATTACAGAGGTAATACAATAGTTTTGGCAAATAAACCATTCAACAGGGTGGATCTTGGAATCTGTATTATTTGCTGGAACCTAACCTAGACTTTGAAACAGAGCAGATGTATCAGAGGGTGGGAATCCCAGCTCAATCGTGACGAATTATTGCTGGGGAGGTGTTTTTCTTGGGGGGTGCACTTAAAATAACAATTTCAGTTGTGTGCTCCCATGATTGTATTGACATCTGCATTCAGTTGTCCAGGGTTATTTAATATATAATACATATAATGAAAAGTATTTATGGGTTAAAGGAAGCTTGGTCAGGGCATTTGATTGGTAAAATAACTTAAACCACAATTTTACAGTAGCTTCCAGCTGTCCTGAAGCACGAGTTAATGAGATCACATGGAAACAGACTGAAAACCAGGAAACATTTTTTTTTTAACACAAAAACAAAACAGTGGAAAAATGCTGGATTTTACTTTCATTAACACACTAGGGAATGCTGTGTTCATTTTAACTGCAGGTGATAAAATGTTTATTTCCTTTTTAGAAAACAAATCTCTGTTAGCTACTGTATGATAAAGATTCTGGTGGTCTAATCACCACTTGATTCCCCCCCCCCAATTGTTAAACACACATGTGCAGGGCCCTAACCTACCCACATTTTTTTCTCAGCTAATGTAAACTTTTGGGGAGATAGCGTCAGATAATTTCTTATGCAGGAGAGCTCTGAAAATCATTGTTCTCCTTTAGAAGTAAGTTGGCAGTTCTGGAAATCACTGCTACAACCCACACTAAACCAGTTTAGGAGCTAGCATGCATCTACATCTGCCTGTGAGTTTTCCATTCATGATGTTTAGAACTTTAATTCCCAAACAGACGTTGTAGGTATCTAGTACACATTTCCACACTTCCTCATGGTGCAGACATATCCGTCACCCATCACCACATTACATGGGGGCTAACTTTAGGGTTGGAGGGTGGGGTCTGTGGGCAATCCCCTACCCCATGTTGATGGACTCCAACTCTCAAATGTACAGGATTATTATTTTTTAGTACAACTAACCAATTTAACTAACAGTATAGAAAGCAAGTAATTACTACCTTATTTTGATGTGCTATACAGATATATGCACACACACACCCCAGCCATAAAACCAGGATTATTTTTTAAAAAAAAACACCACTGTCCTACCAATTATTCTGAAGCTATGTATGAATAGGAGGAGAAACACTTTTAGAAGAGATTCATTTATTGCAAGGGGTTGGACTAGATGGCCCTTGCAGTTCCTTCCAAGCCTACCATTTTATGATTCTAAGTCATGTAAAATAAGGAGGAAATGAACAGGGAAGAAGGAACTCTGGTAAGATGGAAGGGTGGCTACAGAAAGCATCATGAGATCAGGGGTTGCATGAAGCTCCTGCAAACTGCCAACCTGTGCCCTTAGGAATAGGACATTAAATATACAAACAGGCCACTGGGCATTAAAAACTAGGCCAAGCCAGTCAAAAGCCATACAGTAGTGTGTAAAGTTAGGGCATGTCATTTTAAACTTTTTCCCACTGTGCTTTCTTTTTTTATAAATGTTATTCTGTAACATCTATTTTGTTATATTACTCTTATACAAAGTTATACTGTTTTCAAGGTTGGAAAAACAAAAGAGAAACAACAGGAACCCAGAAGCAGCCATATAGCAATTCCAATAACCTACAGATGGTGGCTTGATGCTGCCTTGCTATTGGTCAATGTGAAATTGAACCAGGGGACACCACGAAAGAAAACGGAAGCACAATGTTGTAGGCCTGATTCTAACAGGCGCCACCAGAAATCTTGTCTTTGACTCTTTAGATGAAATAGCAAAAAAAAGGGGGGGGGGAGCGGAGAGTCAGCAGGGAGAGGGCATTAGGAAAAGTAATATGTATATCTTTTTACCCCACAAAAAATAAATCCCACAAACTTGTACCTCATGTAGGATGATGGGGACAATGGCTTAGTTTTGGCCCATGGATAGGGATGTTGTGGCACTGAAAGGTACTGATCACAAAAGCTTCCTTTCCTGATGTGCTGAAACCCCGGAAACTCTTCTGGCGACAAGTCGGCTGTTGGCGATATGGTCCCATGATCTTCCCCGCTCGGTTCGGTCTTGAGCGTCATGGACTGGGTGTGATCGATTGCCGTTCTCCTGGACTTGGTAGGAATCCCGTCGTTCATGTCTATTGTGCTGTCAGTGGTGAGGGCGTTGATGGCTGCGACGATGGCCGAACTGGTGTACTGGTTAGTGTTTCCTAGCCATGTCTCATCGGTCACGCTGACTCTTGGAGAAGTCTGGGGAGAGGGTGTTGGAGAGGGGTGTGGCGAGTAGGAAGTCTGCCTGCCGTTCAGGCTGTATTTTCTTTTGTTGCAGGGAGAAGATGGCCTGGAGTTGCGAGTGCTCAGCCAGTTTTCCTCGGTGATGCTCGTTCTGGGAGACGCCGATGGCGAGTGTCGGGGCGAATTAAGTAACGTGCAGGTCACCATGCTCCGTTGATACGCTTCCTCGGCGTCCGTGGTCTTGGGTGACACACACGGCGATTGCCAAGGAGATGTCTGAGGCGAAGTATAGGGATAAGAGTAATTGGATTCATAAGACGATGCTTCTGAATTGCAGCTTCTGGAGGACAGGCTGCTTGCTGGACTCAGGCAAGATGGGTCTCGATAGGCCTCTATGTTCGGCAGGTTCAATGTCGCAGTCGTAGGAGATCTCTTGGCGTTTGGGACGGGCTCCTCGATTTCCGGATCATGGAAGAACTGGTTGTTGTTATGATGCAGCCCCAAATAAGAGGTTATTTCGATTCTAGGGCTTTCTAGCGCTGGCACGCCATTAGGTCTGACGTTGGGAGACAGATAATATCCGGCGGTGCCACTTTCAGCATGCCCTCCATATCCCGAAGGATGATTAGTTGATGGGACAATCGAAATGACTGGATTGGATGTCTGAAGGCCATGACATGGAGCTGACAATGAAGGATGTGCCACACTTAGAGGCAAGCTGGAATTTATATTTGAAGATGCATAGTTATAATGTTCTGTAAAAACAAAACAAAAGATAAAAAAAACAAAAAAGAATGGCATGAGATGTTGCACACACAAACGAAATTCATTAGCAAACTGAATCCCAAACGCGATCCAGTGGATAGGATGAGAGCTTCACCAGGGTTCAGACACCACTTTAGCTATTTCTATTCAGTGAGCAGGCTCTTTGCTCTTTGTTCTCCTGCTCTGAAGTGGGAATTACACTGATAACCCAGTGCAGGGTTTCCCAGCAGGACCAGTGCTCAGAGAGGATGGGAACTGTAGTCCAAAAACAGCTGGGGACCCGAGTTTGGGAAACCCTGACCTAGAGGAAGGGGACCAGGGGCTCTTCAGATGTTGTTGGACTCCAACTCCCATCAGCCCCAGCCAGCCTGTCCAATGGTTAGGGATGATGGGTGTTGGAGTCCCGCAACATCTGGAGGGCCACAGGTTCTCCACCCTTGCTTTCTAGAAATGATTCCACAGAATCGGAGCATTTGATTGCACACTGAAGGCATATTTGGATGCTACCAAGAAGCAAATGCAAGCTATCTCTGCATCTTTGTGTGTGTGTGTGTGTGTGTGTGTGTGTTTCTGGAGCAACCGACATTGCCGTGACTCACAAAGCTCCCAAGCAGAAAGAAGAAGCAAGGGTTTGATGCATATCTTGAACTCCCACATCTAATTCACAGAGGAGTTTGAGCTGCTGTTACAATGGCTCACACAGAGAGAATGGCAGTCGCTCATTTCTCTTTTCTCAGTGCTTCCAATACACATTCAAAGCTGCCCTAAAACTTCACTGCCATTATGTGGAATGCATGGAGCCTTAGCGGCCAATCTTTTTTGGGGAAAGAGTGGTGCAAAACATGAAGCAGTGACACTGTGATGCCCAAATATGCATCTGTCTGTGCTCTGGTGTGGGTTTGCTTCTAATCTACTGAGCTTGAGAGCAGAGAACAGGGCAGCACAGGAGAGGAAGGTCTGACTCTATGACGTACCTGGGCCCCGTGGGTCCCTGTGCTTCTGTCCAGACATGCCTGCTACCTGTGTGAATTGTGGCGCCTGTAGATTGGCCACACATGTTATTTGCATAATGTGCATTGTGCTTTAGACAGTGTTCCCTACAATGACTTTCTTTCAGTGTAGCTTCTGTCAGAGAACGGTGCATTTGAAAATACTGTGTTTCAATGCTTAATAACATTGCTATGAGGAAATGAAGATTCCAGCCTTCCTAATAACTTCTCTCAATATTATTTCCAGGCTCAGCATCGGCACGCATAGGTCCCAGCACTCTGTTAGAGCCCACAAATGCCACTTAACCCTGGTCAACCTTTAAAAAAACTTCTTTTTTAACAGCACTGGGCAGTTGAGTCTCAAAGTCACCATTTTAATTTCCTCCAAAGACCCTTACATAGTACTACACCAGGGCATTGTGGGAAATTTGAATGGTGGCTTTCTGCTGCTAAGCAACACTGCAGCTGCCTGCTGTTACCAGGTAAGTCTGCCAAAGTTCACCCACAGAGAAGGGGGTCCACCAGAAGGACATTTACAGAGAGCTCCCCTCAAACTTGCATCCTGTTCCTGATGATCTCTTCCTAGATTGCACTTCAAAGCAACGTTTGTGGGGGGCAAAAGTCTTCGTGGGAGTTTTTAACACTGAATCCAACAAGCAAATAGTGAATGAACAAAATGCCTGAAAATAAATAAAAGGACACACAAAACTAAGATGGAGATAAATGTTATATGAAAAACCATTTTAAAAATCCTATTTCAAACTACAACTCATACAGATTAAAATGTATTTGCAATTTGTCTCAGACTGTTGGTATTCATCACAAATGTTTTGAGATAAAGTGTGAGAGAGAATACTTATGCACAGTAAACACATGAAACTGTACTAGACACACAGACACACAGACGCATGTTGCGCAAAAGAAAAAAGAGCTTCTTCTTCCACATAAACCAGCACAGCTGATCAGCCAGAGCACAAGCAACACCCCACCCCCGGTCTTCTTACTTCAATAACTCAACTTGGAGCAAAATGGCTCCATTCACTCTCCAACATCAGATCAGTACAAGTACAGTGGTACCTCGGGTTACAGATGTTTCAGGTTACAGACCGCTAACCCAGAAATAGTACCTTGGGTTAAGAACTTTGCTTCAGGATGAGAACAGAAAGCGCACAGCTGCAGCGGGAGGCCCCATTAGCTAAAGTGGTGCTTCAGGTTTTGAACAGTTTTAGGTTAAGAACGGACCTCCAGAACAATTTAAGTTCTTAACCCGAGGTACCACTGTAAGTTCTTTTCTCAAAGCCAATGCCGAAAACAAACCAGATTGTGTGTGTGTGTGTGTGCATGTGTGTGCGTGCATGTGTGCGTGCTGCCTGTTAACCATGAAGCAGCAGCTGCAGTTTACAAAAGGACATAGAAATGGAGGTTGTTCGGAAATATTTAGAGAGTTGTCATTCATCTGAGCTTCCTGTAGCCACCCAATTTCATCAGACGGGCCTGCTAGCAACTCAGTCGGAGTGGAACTACATGATATGGAAACGATGCCTTATGAGGAACGGCTAAGGGAGCTGGGCATGTTTAGCCTGGAGAAGAGGAGGTTAAGGGGTGATATGATAGCCATGTTCAAATATATAAAAGGATGTCATATAGAGGAGGGAGAAAGGTTGTTTTCTGCTGCTCCAGAGAAGCGGACACGGAGCAATGGATCCAAACTACAAGAAAGAAGATTCCACCTAAACATTAGGAAGAACTTCCTGACAGTAAGAGCTGTTCGACAGTGGAATTTGCTGCCAAGGAGTGTGGTGGAGTCTCCTCCTTTGGAGGTCTTTAAGCAGAGGCTTGACAACCATATGTCAGGAGTGCTCTGATGGTGTTTCCTGCTTGGCAGGGGGTTGGACTCGATGGCCCTTGTGGTCTATTCCAACTCTATGATTCTATGATATGCTTAACCCGGTTCAAGTTGTGAGTTTCCTTGCAGCTTTTCCATATCCCTGGCTGCTGGTGGTGGTGAAGAAATTAACACTACGACATTTGCAAGCATCCCTAAACATTACAGGATGAAGCAGAGATGACTCGACATGGAGCAGCCCTGTGCCATAGACACACCCTCTGAACATGTGCGATTTTCTATTCTCCTTTTCGAGAGGTGTATTAATCTGCTGAAAAGCTCCTTGACATCACTTTGAGCAGCAGTGGAGTCCTTTGAGGCTAATGGATTTCCCCTGGCCACTCCTTAGCTGGCTACTTTTTTGACCTTGCATGTTTGCATTTCTGACATTCTGCTGAAGTCACATTTTCTACCTAGCCCTCTGCAACCATGAGGGCTAAAATTGTATGTGCATGTGTGTGATTTAACTTGACTCAGTGGTACAAGAATACCCTTGCACTCACAGGAACTAGCAGCTCTGACCCCACTACAAAATAAAACCGTGCATTTACCATTCAGGTTATTCTGTCTGTATGTTTCTGAATTGAAGCTACCTACAGTTTTAACATGTCTTTTTCCGCTTCAGGTGCTTTTAAAGAATCCTGTACTCCTGATTGATTGAAACAAACAAGTCAAGGCTTCTTCACTTCCTTCACATACAATGTTTGTCTCCTTCCTTCCCAGGAGACAAATGCCCCAAGCGCTGAGTCTTCCCTACTTACAAACCCGAGATCCGGAAAAGCTGTTAATGATCAGGCTGTATTCCCAACACAACTCAGTCCTCTCTAGCATTGCATGTGCAGCAGAGACTCTGAGCTCCTGGCGGCTTCTCTTGTTCTCTCTCCCTCTTTTTTGTTTCTTACTAATATACTCAGCTTCCTCAGCTCCCTAGTATTCGGGTTTGATAAATGATTCAAAGTGAGACATTGACACACGACACAAAACACCCAGCTGCTCTGTAAGCAGTTCAGAGAGATATATGTTTGGCTGATTTTTATCATGCCACGCATCATTAATATATTCAACACCCATACAAATCCTTTTACCAGATGCCTTAGGAAACCTGGATATTGACCAAAAGATGTTCATTGACTTAGAGGGGTGGAGCAGCACAAATAAAACAGGGCTACACTGCTCTCGTCATGGAATTCAAATCAATGGTGTTTGCATTATGTTCGTACAAAATATACACTGTCTCAGGGGTTGGGGAACCTCACACCCAGGGGCCAAATGTGGCCCTCCAAACCTATCCATCCTGCCCTCCAGACTCTCCCCACACCACAATCTCTCAGCTCTGCACCCTCCTCATTAGTTTTTGCCTGGATGGAATGTGTGTGAATCTGTATAGAAATTACTGCATAAATGAAAAATATACATTCACTGCTCCATCCCACTTCTGGTCTGCGGCCCCTGGAAGGTTGCACAGAAAGGAATGTGGCCCTCTGCCTTGAAAACATTCCTCACCCCTTGCACTGTGTGTAAAAGTACTTGGGGCTGCATAAAAGGGCAGCTACTGAACTGAACACAATCCACTGGAAATGCTGTATGACAGCCATTACAAGGATAAACAGAACCAGGTTCTTAACACTGGGTAGTAGTGGTCTTGGGGAAGACATGACCCTGTCCGTAGACTTTTATATCGTGCTAGGTCAGATCAGGTGAAAACCTTGCTTGCCCTTCCCTGGCCACATCTCCATCACCATGGGATCCCTTTGCTACCCAAAATATTATCTGCCCTTCACCATAAGGCCCCAGGGCAGGCAATATATATACCCACATAATATAAAACACAACATACAAATTAGTTTGAAAAGGGTTTATTTATTTTTTTGGAGCAGGATCTCCCATAGCATTTAATCTTCCAGAGTGAGGGGGATTCTTGTGTTCAAATAACAACAACGAGATTTATTGGTGTGGCTGTTCAGATCTGCCTGTACTAAGAAGAGCTGAGGAGGTGGAAGTAGTACTTGAACTTAAAGGCCACACCTGGCCTCCTCCAGGAACAATGTTGAGAGGGGAAGAGGAAGACCCTCACAACAGTCTCCAGGTAAGGCACGCACTTCTCCTGTGCCGTTTTCTGTTCTGTGTTCCCTATCTAGATCCACAGACAATGTATGCATCTGTGCCTGTCCTCATCATACCCACAGGAGACACAGGAAGGACTGGTACTTCCTGTGGAACTTAGTCATATAAATATCTTGCTCTGTGCCTCTGGGCTGATTTACACCGGTGAATATCTCTAGCCAGCAGTGTATGTGGGTATGCAACTGCCTGAGGAAATGTTTAGTATGAACTGGTCTGTGCATGTTCAGAGCTGGAAGCAGGGCTGGATTTGGTTCGATGAGACCCTAAGCTAATGAAGGTAATGGGGCCCTTTATATGTCCAGCTGTCCTTTGCCAACAACAAATTGTCAAGTTTTTTTGTGTATTGAATATATGCTGTATTGTAATTTATGGACCTAATAGGTATCTAAAGCCATTTGTACATAACAAATAGGAGCCTACACAACTCAAAACATTGTTGCTGTATGTAGGTTTTATTTTATTTGTTTTTTATATTATATTTTGGAAAGGTACATCCAGTGGTTTTTTCCTTTAATTTTTTTTTTGGGGGGGGGCGGAGTGGGGCCCTAAGCTATAGCTTCTTTAGCTTATATGTAAATCCAGCACTGGCTGGGAGGCATCTCAGGGATTGCAGCTAGACTTTTTCCAGGTGCCACAGATATGACACCCTTCCAAGGAAAGTAATAGCATTGGGTCACGTTGCACACTGATATAAAGTTGTTAACAACTGGATCGTAGCCCAACACCTAGCATGGATCAAACCAACGGTATCGCCATCCTGTCTGTAAGAAAAGACTGACTCATATATAGCAGAAAATGTAAGTGGGTTCTGTGTTGCAGGCCAGATCTGAAAATATGGAAGAATGCTCACAATTCACAAGATGCTTCAAGAGTAACTGCATTAGGGAATGTTTAAGCTCTCAAGCAAACCTGCATAGGGGAAAACATGGATAGGAATATCCTCCAAAATAAGAGGTACGATGGTCCTGTTCAAACATAGAATTTTTCTGGTTTCTTGGACTGGAAAGATGTGAAGTGCCTAAATGGTGCCACCACACATTTAAGGGCTCTACTATACATATTTGTCAGTCTTCTCTTAAGAGATGGTGGTGAAACCAATGGTTTGACCCATACTAAGCTCCATTCAAAGTTCTGCTTCGATCAGGGTACTGCCCTGTTTAGCACCTGTTTCCCCAGGTGCCTCCACCATCTGAAATAGGACAAGTGGCAACCAGAGACAGCCTTTTCAGTGATGGCTCCTCGGCTTTCAGAGGTCTTCCCTGGCAGCTACTTTTACTATCATTCAAGGAACAATCTTATACACAAGAAAGTGGCATAGAGCAAGCTGATGAAATGAAGCTGGCATAAAGTTGCACCAGATCCAAACTCTGTTCATCAGCGGAATTACTCCTGGCTGAGCCAGCCTAAGCCTGGCAGTGGGGAAACAAGCCTTTAAACTAGTGTTTGGGTTGCACCATGAACTGTAAGGCCTCACACTGCCAATGGAACCCAGATACTTACTCTTACGTATGCACAGTATTCCACAGAAAAGTGATGGCTAGCTTCTCAGGACGGGGGAAGGGGAAGCTACTGCTTACATTCAAGCTGCTTGTGAGAAGTGCATCCCCACCCAGTCATCACCAGTCCCTCCTCCTTCAAGCAGCATGTGGCAAACAACCCCCCACCCCCTCAGAACTTTTCGAGCTGAGCAATCAGGAAAGAGGCTGCCCCCAGAGGTTTCCTGCAACTGCTGGGCTTGAGTAGTATTGCTGGGAACTTTTCATCAAGGACTGTCTTCAAAGGCCCTTCTGCTCCCAGACTGATGCAAGGACCAACTCAAGTTTCCCCAAGCTTTTTCTCTTTAAGATCCTCCCATATCTTCTAGCCAAAGGTTCCTATTGAGCATGCTCAGAGTACACAAATGACTATGCAGAGAAGTATACACAACACCACATGCCATGGTTTTGACTATAAGAAGGTGGCATACAAATGAGACTATGATGACAAGGACTATGATGGCGTGACACTGGGGTTTGATGTTAGTGGGGCAGCCAAAAAGTTTCCATGTAACCCAGGCCTTTTTTCCAGCCAGAACTCATTTCCAGAGCTTCTCAGGTGGACGCCATTGCCATTCTAAGAGAACAAGGGAGGATTTCATGATGAGTTCTGGCACCTCTTTTTCTAGGAAAATAGCACTGGTGTAACCAGTACATAAAACCTGGTCTATAGCCCATCCCAAAGCACAGGCTGCCCTGGCTCTGGGCCTTCCATGGCATTTTCCCTCCCACTCCCCTTCCTCTTTCTTCAGCCTCTTTGACCCTCCAGCCTGTCAAGCCCTTTGACTCTCCAGCACAGAAGGCAGCTCGCTGCAGCGTGCCTTGATCACTTTTATCCCACTGACCTCACAGCAGCCACGCAGGCGGCAAATGCTTCTGAATCCCAGTTGCTGGAAACCACAGAAGGGGAGCACGCTCTTGCGCTCCAAGCCTGCTGGCTGGTTCCTCACCAGCAACTATTTGGGAACAGGACGTTGGCCTAGATGGGCCATTGGCCAGATCCAGCAGTCTCTCCTGGATGCTCCACCCGAGAGAGGGCCTTTCTGCAAAAAGACCCTTGCTTTGCCTTTACTCCTTCTGCAAAGGCTTCTCAACACGCATCAGTGAAACCTGAATTCTACTTTTCCCTTTTCCTTCCTTTCTTTTTTTTTAAAAAAGGTTGCACAGGTGGGGAAAGGAGGTCACATTACCCTGAGACAACAGCAGCAGCAGCACCTGTTTCGCGAGCCATTTGGAACAGGCAACCTCCTAGAACCTTAGAGTTGGAAGGGACCTCAGAGGTCATCCACCCCACCCCCCCTGCGATGCAGGAATCTCAACTGATCCAAGTTTGCTCTGCTTAAAAACTCCCAAGGGAAGGAGTCTGAGTGCCCACCACCACCTCTGCGGGGAAACTCTGCTCGCTTGATCCGAGCTGACCCGTCCCTTAGGGGAAAGAATCGCAGCCACGGCAGGCGCCTCCAGATGGCTCCCTCCTTCCCTCCCTCAGCTCCGCCTCTGCCGAAGACCGTTCTTCCTCCGTCCCAGAAGAACCGCTATATTTAACGTGCTGCAAATAAACTAACCTCTTCTCTCCACCCCCCCCCTTTCAATCCCGAGAGGCCGGACGCCGTTGCCTCGCCACCCACCTTTGCTGCCGGCGCCCTCATCGCTCTGGTTAAACTCGAAGAGGAAATCGAAATCGAACTCGGGCTCTTCCTCCTCCAGGCTGGTCATGGCTTGGGAAGGAGACGCAGCGGCAGCGGCAGCGACCTCCTCCTCCTCCGACGGCGGCGCGGGGGGAAAGTTGCCGCGGACGGTCTTCTCCCTTCGCAGCCCCCGGACACCTGTTGCCGCGCCAGCCAGCGAGCGAGGAGCCTCCGCCGCCGCCTCTGGACAGGCCTGGGGGTCGCGCTGACCTCCGCGCCAGGCAAAGCTACCCAAGAGCTGCCTACTCGCTGGCTGGCTGCAGGTCCCGGGACGGCGCGGCCCCTCCTGGGCGGCTGTAAGGCGAGCCTGGGGCGCGCGCTCGCTTATCGCCCGATCGCTGCCTGTCTGCGGGATCCTCCCCCTGCCTTTGTTGATCTACACCCGGAAACATCAACAAGCGGCTTGCTCTGCCCGCCTCGCGCTCTCGCTCGCTGGCTGGTTCCTCTTTTTTTAAAATAAACCCTCTCTGCTCGGGTTACAGGTCCGGAGGGGGGGGGGAGATGTGCAGCCAGGAGAGGGACGCTGGCCTCTCGTCTCCTCTGCCGCGGCCACCTGTCCGAGTTAGGCTCCTGGGGGGGGGGGAGAGGGGGGTCTACCTCCTTCTCCCTTTCAAGTTGGCTGCAGTGTTATTTGCTTCCATTTCTCTCTGCACCACCACCCCTTTCATCTACACATGCCTTGCTGAATCTTTCCTACTTCCACAACCCCAATGGCCTTGGTGATGGGGTCTGAAAGTTGCCTCACATCTTAGCAATCGGGCATTTTCCCGCAGATGCATATCCAAAGGCAGATGCAGAACTCCTTTGGGGAGGCATAGAAATTTTATGAAATGAATATTCCCTTCCAAAAAGAAGAGTACATTCTCTGAAGATATTTAGTGGGTGGCCAGGAAACCCCCCAGCATGTTCCCCTGTGTGTTTAAAAACCTTCCTGTTGAAAACCCATAGCTTTTCCAATTTTGTTGTGCTATAGCCCTGCAGACAGTAATAATGTAGCATTGGGAAAGCACAGAACTAACAAAGCAGAATAAAGCCATTGGTAATATACCTCCTCTTTCCATATGAACTGGACCCTGTGATCATCATCTGAAGCCCTTCTCCGATGCTTCATCCATGAGAGGTCCAGAGAGTGACAACTTGAGAATGGGTGGCTCCTGTGTGTGGAATGTTCTCTCCAGGGAGGCTCAACTGGCACCTTAGTTACACATTTTCCCTCTATGACCAAACCTTTGGCTAATTAACAATCCATGGCCTTTCAAATGTGGTGTTGTTTGGTTGTTTGGTTGTTTTGTTGTTTTGTTATACCCCACCCATCTGGCTGGGTTTCCCCAGCCACTCTGCATGGCTTACAGCACATAAAAATTGTAAAACATTAGACTTTTAAAATTTTACGATACACGGTTGCCTTCAGACGTCTTCTAAAAGCCAGATAGTTATTTATTCCCTTGACACCTGATGGGAGGGGCAGGAACCACTACCGAGAAGGCCCTCTGCCTGGTTCCCTGTAACCTCACTTCTTGCAGTTTCTTTCTGTTTAATTATGTGTGTTCTTGTTTGTCTTCTCATATTCTATTTTTATGTATTTTAATGCTGTGAACTGCCCTGTGATCTTTGGGTGAAAGGTGGTATAAAAATTAAACAAATAAATACTACTACAGTGGTACCTCTGGTTACGTACTTAATTTGTTCCGGAGGTCCGTTCTTAACCTGAAACTGTTCTTAACCTGAAGCACCACTTTAGCTAATGGGGCCTCCTGCTGCTGCCGCACCACCAGAGCACGATTTCTGTTCTCATCCTGAGGTAAAATTCTTAACCCGAGGTATTATTTCTGGGTTAGCGGAGTCTGTAACCTGAAGCGTATGTAACCCGAGGTATTGGGTCATTAACATGTTGTACAATATACCTACAATAAAACACCAGTCTAGAGGGGCCCTACAACAGTGGACATTTTTACTGCTTGATCATTCCTGGGCTTCTGGAGAAAGGGCAAGATATAAACTGAAAAAACAAATAATAAAATACCCAGAGGATATTAGCCCGCAACAGCCAATTGTGGAGGAGACACTTAAGCCCTTCTTCCTGCCCTCTTTTCTATAGTCCCTGTGTTTTTGTTCTTCACGTTCATCGAAGGGCAAACATGATGGCAACCTAAAGTGGATCCATGAAGCTTTTGGCCCATCTTGGAGACAGCAGGTGAGAGAGTACAAATCACTCGAGCCCAAAAAGCCCACACCTACAACCCAGATCACAACTTGTTCAAAAGAGAGCGAAGGTTGTTGCGGAACAAAACATGCAGTAATGGTGTGAACCAAACCCACACACCAATTTATTCCAAAGAAGAGAGGGTTATCAATCATAGCCCCGAGAAGCCAGCCAACACCCTGAGACACGTCGGTGCCAAAAGTTGCCAACTCTTGAAACTCACGTCTGGTATTTGGTGCCCAGAGCCAGAGTAGGTGGCGAGGGTGGCAGCGCTGGAGCTGGGAGCAGCATGCAGCCCTCTTAGGCAAGCCAAGGGGTGGAATAAAAGCTGTTTTAGATAACCAGGTACAATTAAAGTAACAAACGAGGAGTGGGGGGGGGGAATCCCCCTTTGTTATATGGCAACGGGGGTGAAAGTAAAACAAAACAAAAAACCCAGCCATATCTTTTCTTTTGTCCTCCTTGCTTAGCAATGCACTTGCTGCCTAGGGAAAATAAATAAATCATAATAATCCAAATGGCTCCCTCAAGGTTTGGAGGTAAAAGTATATTGGGCAGACCACATCTTACAGGGGAGACCCTACCGCAGCCATGTGTTAACATTTTGTTTCTAGCAATGGCAGTCCTGGGGAGCAGGGGGCAATGAAGCTGCCGGGCATTTACTTCACACCATAAATCCAAACCCACAGGTACTGTGTTAGGGGCACCGTTTCACTTCACATGTCTTTGTGAAGGAGGCAGTAATTGTCGACTGAATGGACAGGCTGTGCAGCTGCATCCTTTGCATGCGGCTGCACACTGATCCATTCAACCTACAGTCTCAGCCAGGCCATAGGAGTTGGCTCGGAGTGTTGCTTCCGCTGTGGCCAGAAACGGTGGACACACTCGTGCCTCCAGAAGCATGCAAGAATCAGACGTGTGTGTGTGTGTGTGTGTGTGTGTGTGTGTGTGTCTTTCTCAGGGAAGATGAGCATTTTGCAAATTTCCCTAACGATAGTCACGAGAATGCCTGTGTCCGTTGCAAAGTTAAACAAGGGTGTAACCCTTTCAACAGTGCTGGCCTAAAACGTTTTGCCAATGGAAGCACCAAAAAGAGCCTCCTTCCAGCACACTACAGCCGACATTTCAAGAAGCCCCATTCATATATCTGTTCCTGCCTTCATCATATATCCCTCTTGAATTTCGCCACCTGAAACAGCCTGCATGGGACCGACAGCCTTGTCTTCCAGCATTCCATCTAATCTGGGTTTCTTGAGAAGTTACGTATGTACAACGCACATGTTAGAACTAAATTGTGAGAGGGGAACAAGGTTGTGGGTTTTGAAAGACGGTTTACATCTGGGAGCCAACAACTGGTCCTTATTAAATGCCCCTAAGAGACACATTTGTGAGTCCAGCCTGTGTCTGAAGGCAACTACAGAGGTCTCAAAACATTCAAAAATGTGATAAGAATATGTGAATGTAAGAAGAACCAGCTGGTCAGGCCAATGGTCCATCTAGTCCCGTATCCTGTTCTCATGGTCACCAACCAGGTGCATGTGGGAAACCTGCAAATAGGACAAGAGCACTCTCTCCTCCTGTGTTTTCCAGTAACTGGTATTCAGAAGCATACTGAACTATGGAGGCAGGACACAGACTCCAACATGACTAGCTGCCATTGATAGACTCACCCTCCATGAGATGCATGTTACAACTCCAAGAGCAAACCTGTGAACTTTAAATCTGCTTGAGGAATTTTAGATGTGCTAATGTCTGCTTTTGGGGAGGGTGGCGTATTGTCATTTTCTGAGGATGCCTGTCTGCCACTTAGATATGGGTATAGAGAGAATCCAAGAATTCTGGCATATCTATGTGCAGCTTATAAGCAGGCACCTGGGCTTTTGTCCTGCGTTCCTCTCATGTGATGAATTTTTGTCATTGTGGTCTCTTGCAGAAGCATTCTTGGGAATTAAAATTTAAATGTAAGATACCTGAAATATGTAAGGGCTGCTCCTTAACACCAATTGTTGTTGTTGTTGTTGTTGCATTTTCCTGTCTTCCTCAACCACTGTTCTTTGCTCTGAACTATCTTTTGCTAAGTCACCAGACCTGGATGATTAAGATACATTTTGCTTTCTTTCGGTGCGGACACATTGGCTTCCAGGTCAATCGCATGACCAGTTTTTATGCACTGAAGTCAGCCAAAGCTGGCCTTTGCAGTAATTTTGTCATGTTTAACCAGCTGCACAAATGCCATCCATCATCAAGTACCCACAAATGTGAGGAGAAACAACTTCTCTATGAACAGTAGATCTGAGTGGTGCTGTTGAAGCAAGGAATTCCATCTGGAGCAAGCAGGACAGGGTTGTATTTTTGATAACTTATTTTGAACAGCTTTCCCTGGAGAATAACATTTCTGTTCGAAAATTGGGAAGCAGCTGATAAAATAATGATTTGTGCCTGTGGATTTTTCCTTCTCTTCATTCTGAGATGTTTACGAGGCAAGTTCAACATAACAAATTTCCTAAAAAATAAATAAACTATGGCTGTTTAGAAAAAGTGCTGTGAATGGGTCCTTAGTAGGGTTTGTAGTTCCAAGGAAGTGGGGTTGTTCCAGTTGATGATTTCTGAATGTTACTAACTCCCCACCCCCACCCCCACAATGCACACACTTTTTGGGGAAAGACTTGCATCTCTCACATTGTTACTTTGCTTTTCTTCACCTCTTCTGCCTAACCTCCTACAAAGTAAAAAAAAGCAGTAGCAAATTAACTAGGCTTAATGTCATAAACAACGCATCCTTTTGGAAAGCATAAGGAATGGGGGGTTCAGCTAAAAAGTCTGATACAGTCACCAGGGAACCTGGCAAGTGATAAGGTTTGTATTTCATTCCACTGGCAGACAACAGTCTAATCGACAACGGTTTCCAGTTTCCCAGAGCACACTGATTAGGATGCACTTGTATCTTCTTGGCTGACTGACACATGATGAAGCCTTGAGGATGAATGGCAGCTGCTTGTCTGAGTGGGCTGGCAATTGGGAGAAGAGCTGATCGAGAGCTTGCAAGCAGCCTGCTTTTGATTCCAACCAACAAGACCCTCTGTGAAAGGAAGGGGAACTGTCTGCAGATCCGTTGCATTCATATGCTACGAAATAACAGCAAGTTGTGTTGCAACCAAGGTCAGCTAAACCAGGGTTTCAAATCTTCACTTGCTGGGTCTTATTTTAAGCTTAAGTACATTTTTCTAGTCCTTACATTGTGTAACGGTGTATTTGGGGTGGGGTGGTTTTTTGTGTGTGTGTGTTTTGGCACTGCCTGACCTTGCAGTAGTCAAGTTTTAGGAATGGGCTGCTAGGTTGCAATCCACAAGGCGGTTCAGCTCAAGTCTTTGGCTTCCATTACACTAATGTAGCTTAGATCTGAGAGCTTGAGTTCAAGCAATTTGTGGATCAGGCTAAACATACATTTCCCTTCAAGCTGTTTCCCGCACCCCACTTGCTAAGGATCACCAGTCTTCTGGGAGAGGATAGTGAATAGCATTAGCAGGCATCACTATTACCACATATTTAGCTGCAGCACCCACTAGTGCCAATTGTTATATAAATCACATGAGAAAAAAGAAGTTTAATAACAACAGACACGCATACAATGTACTACTTAAAATGTATGTTCCAAAACACTGGGGCTTCACATTATAAAATGTGCTGTCACTAATTAAAGCCCAGAATAATGTCCAGAACAATAAACAAAAGTCCAGGGCAGACATGAAGACCATATGCTCCAACCAATATTCCTATTGCTCATCAGACCTATACTCCTTCCAATCCATAATTTTAGCTCCTAGCACCCACAGACAGTACTCACACTCACTCTGAAATAATTCCAGAATAATCCAGTACAGGGATTCCCAAACTTAAGTCTCCAGCTGCTGCTGGACTACAATGCCCATCATCTCTACATAGCAGGACCAGTGGTCAGGGTTGATGGGAATTGTAGTCTAAAAACCGCTTGAGACCCAGGTTTGGTAAATCCTGATCCAGTAATTTAGTGGGAGTGCCGCACAGTAAGTGTCTTTGGGACCACAACGCAAAATAGTTGCTTCCCCCACCCCTTTAACAAGAAGCTGTTATTTGCATTGTTTGGCTTGTAATTAAATCTTTAAAAATGAGGTTTTTATAAACAAGGCTTTAATTGCCTGCTTGAAAAATACAGCGTTTCCCTTTAGCCAAGATAGTTTTAAAGTCTGCAACATGCAAATGACCTCACCGTCCCAGAAGCCAGCACTACGGAGCTCCCAGATCTTCAAGGCTATATTTCAAAGGAATAGTTTTTAAAAGCAGTTATGGAAATGGTATTCCTCTATAGACTCTGGGAATCCCATTTTCCAGGATGATGGCTGAAAAGTCCATCAAAGAGTGCCAGGAAAAAAACACATTTTTTTTCCATGAGATCCAGTATGCTTCTCTCTCCCTTCCCCCTACTTTCCATAACAAAGTACTATATTGCCTTACACATTTTCTATTATGGTTTACACTGCTCTGGCAAACATCTGCTCCTGGTCCCCCCTGCCCCAGGCAGTTTGCAGAATCTGATACCGAACTGGTGGCTGTCACTGCTGGCCCCTTTACACTGTTGCTTCAAACATTCTTAGCAAAGATGCTACCCAGGCATCTTGAGAAGGAACTAGCTAGGCGCTCTGATGTTGGGCAAGGGTGTGTTTGTGAGTGAGTGAGACCTGGCTTTGAATGAAAGAGGTTGTTGTTGTTGATTTAAGAGGCACATCTGCACCGCCGATTGGCAAGACAAACTACGTTGTGAAATGTACCAGCTTTCCCTGCCTTTCGATTTCTTCTTGGCTCCCAGCTGTTTGTTCAAAGTTTGCTAGGCTGAATCACCAGGGCATTTTTTTTTTTAAAAAAGGACTTTGGCATCAGTTTTTAAACTACCATCCGGAAGTTGCAGAATCATCATGGTAATTTTTTAATAGGAATTTGAGGGGGCAGGAGAGGAACCGAAATAAATAAATAAAGGGTAGGAGAATAAGCGCCTTTGTCTCACAGTTTCTCCCCTTTGCTTATTCTGTTTTTAGTTAATTTGATTTCTAGTCTTCGCTTTTAATACTTAAAAGTGAAGGAGCGCAACAGCACTGCTACTGGCACAGGAACCCCTGTTCCATTTAACTGAAGAAGCCTCACCCCCAAATAGTGCACCCATATCTGAAAGTTAAGGTTAAAATACATTAAGAATTTGTGTTCACATTGTATGTGTGTGCACATGTGTGTGCGTTTCCAATGAACAAGATTTGACCCATTAATCTATGGAAACAACTGAGTGCAGAAACAGACAATGAAATATCGGAAGCGATTTTCGGAAAACTGTTGCGTAATGTAGCTCTTAGAACCCAAAGATGCCTATGAACACTAAATGAATATCAGGAACAAAGCGTTAATAATGGCCGTCTACCCAGGGAACTTATAAGAAACCGTCTTATACTGAGTCATTGGTTGCTGCAGCTTGTATTGTCAACCCTGACCCTCCAGGATTTCAGACCTCAGCCTTTCCCAGTCCTTCCTGGTGTTATGAACAAGAAGGACAACAGGCAGGAGGTTTCCCAGCAGTGGGACCCACCGGCTGCTACAGTCTTCTTGAGCACCTTACCCCTAAAAGAGGATATTAGTCACTAGGCAATAATTATTCAACATGTCCAAGGAAGTATTTTTAAGGAGGAGATGCACCACTGACTCCTTCAAGGCAGGTGGTACTTCTCCATTCTCCAGCAAAGCACTGATCATTCCCTGAATCCACCAGGTTTTGCAAACCATCATGGAATCTTTTAAAGAAAAATCAAAATCAAAAATAATTTATAAGAGAGAAACGGCTGCCTCAGTGGGTTGAGCAACCCTCAGTCTTGGGACAATTTTGCCTAAATGCCCTCCACAATTCACCACCTGCAAAGCGGCATTAAATATGAGGTTGCTGCAATTTCATTCTGCACTCGTCTCCACTTGCATAGGAGACGTGCCAGTGTGTCCAAAGTTGAGACGTTAGTTAATGAGAAAGGTGCAAAGCTTTTGCTTCTTTTGTGAGTTGGTGATAATAGTCAGCATCTCTCAAACAGAAACGTAGAATGCATCTTTCATATTTGGTTCAGGCTAGATGTGCAGCTGTTTGCAGGATGAATCGAAGAGATCTGCCGAGCAGCACCAAAAGCACTGAGCCAACAACAACCCAGTGAGCATGCAAATATACCTACGTAAGCTAGAGAGTCTCATTGTGAGGAAACAAACGAAACTGTTGCAGTATTAAAATGCAGAGGTGGTTTTGGACACTGTAGCCAACGACTTCATCAAGAACCAAAGTGATTTTAAAAGACCTCTTAGGTTCATTCTTAGATTAGAGTTTTGTTGTGTTAAAAAGAGACAAAGGGCTAGTAGAGAGCAACGTGTTGCTGGAATTGGTGCACAGAGTAAAGCAATCTGGGGAACTCTAGCAAAGAAACTGGAAGCTGCAGCCCAGTATTGTTTGCTAGTAGTGCATCCCAGTCCACTGTAGCATCATTTTACAAAGTTTGTGCAGCAAACATTGCTTGAAATACTTCAGTGGGTCTTGAAATACCTAAGGTCAATGGATCAAACTTATTGCATACCCAATAACTAGGGGGTCACATAGTTCTGCTTCCAGCAAGGAGCTTTTGCTTTTAACAGCTACATCCCAGGCAGAAATTATGTGCTCAACATGTGATGAAAATAGACTCGTTTGTATAATATTTGAATGTTTGTCTTTCTATCTATCTTCTGTTCAGCCATTCTGACCGCACTAGAAGCTATTGTCTTTCTTCTTTCCTGGCAGCCTTTAAACCTCTGTTAGCCAACATGCAAATATATGTGCCAGTTGTCATGTGTTCCTTGATTTTATGGCTTCATATGTGTACAAGCCTGTACAACTAATGATTGGCCAAGCTGAGCACCAGCAAGACTATCAGACCTAAGGAATGCTTTGCAGTAGCACCCGCCCTCCCCAGTTTTGCAGTCCTAAGTATACAGTGACAACTGTGAAGTTTTATTGAGCTCTTGGTGGGTCAACATGATAGTTGGCTCCAATCATTTTAATGGTTCAAAACTGTACAGGCCTTCCGAAGGAGAATGCAGATGATCATATACCGAACAGTGGTGTACAACAGAAAGTATACAGCTAATAAAGGGAGCTACTCAGCCATCTCAAGCAAACATCTGTAACTTAGATCACAATGAATGTCAGTTAACATGCTTGTGTTTTCAGCCTTCCTCAGCCTGGTAGCCTTTAGGTCTTGTTGGACTCCAATTTCCATCAGCCCCAACCATCACTGCCCAATGGTCAAGGTTGATGGGAGCAGGACTCCAAAACATCTGGAAGGTTCCCTTGTTGTAGAAGGCTGGTGTAAAGGAGCCCACAGACTTAAGTCTTGGCATCATTTGGGGGGTGCACAATACAACACTACACATATCAAAGCAAAGGTTATTTCAAGCCAGAAGCCTTCTTTGAAAAAATAAAGCTTGAAATATTACAAAGATGTTCAGAGCTGTGCTAAGTCCCATACAAGAAGCTGAGAAGTTCATTTCACTTGCCAAAACAGATTGAGGGCTTCGCTCCTCTACTCACAGGAGCAGGTCCTGTTGAAGTAGAGGCGGCATTATAAAAATAAGTTACAGCTCAAGGGAAGATCTCATTTTTAAAAAGGAACAGTGATACCTATTTCTATACAATATAGTACTATGCAGAATCATTAGCTATCTATGTAATACACAGGAGCCAACTCCTAGGGACTGAGGGCCCTTTGCCTCCCCATAAAATATTTGAGGGGGGCAGGGCCTACCAAAGTTAATGGTCATTGCCTTTCAGTTATGTGGGGCAGGAGTTACTTGCTCTCCCGGCCAATATTTTGTTCAAGTTGTTCATAGTTTACATATTAGTATATCAAGTGATAATTGGTTTTTTTGAATGTTCGTGGTATGAAAGAATTGTCTTGAGCTATTATTTAAAGCAATTTAGAGGTGGCATTTGCTTCTTCCTGCCTTTTAAAATAGTTGGCTACTGTACAGTAGTTGACTGCTATTGCAAAAGTACACTTAAGGGGGCAATCCTATGAGAAGAGCAGCTTTAGATGCAGTGGATCTCTGGTTCGGACAGCCAGGCTCAGATGATATTCCCTGGGTCAGCAGAAGATATGACTGTACTAACTTGCTCATGCCAGCTCAGTCCAGGCTCAGCCAGGGGCTGGGGTAGTGGTGGGGGTGGGATTTAGGAGGGAACCTAAGCCTGTTCAGCTCAGTCACATGACCTAGCAACCTGGGAGCGACTCAGCTGCTGAATGAAATAGGAGCTGGATTAACTTTACGCCAGTTGAACTTACACTGTCTTGCTTTACGTCCGTTTCTTGTGCATTGGATTGCTCCCTTAATTGTCATTCAACAGACTATTTGGAAACTGAAGCACTTTAAACTAATTTCCCCCTAATCCTTAACATGGAATGAGCCTCATTGGACCGTGATCCTAAATGCATTCACTCAGGCGTAAGTCCCAGTGAGATCAATTGGGATGACTTTTGAGTAAGCATGCTCTGACTTGCAGCTTTCCGTTGAGCTGATTTCCCTTGGGAGCATCAGGAATCACTTGCAAGTAAGACTACAATTGTAAGCACCCCTGTTCAAAAGTGCATTCCACATTAATTAACATCCTATGATGGTCACTAAGGTAGCAAATGTTCAGGTCTAGGATGTAGTGCCTTACCCGTAGCTCCTTGACCTTTAACAGAGATGTTATAAAAAGTGGAGCGCAACTGAAGGGTGCAATCTTATGCATACGTACTTGGGTAGAAGCCCTATTGACCAAGACCACGAATTCTGAGTGAATATGCATAGGATTGTGTCTAAATCCAATTGCTCTAGTAGTTTAACTGGTTTGTAGGTGGGGTTACTGAAAATCGCTGCCAATTGGCATCAGGTAGGCGCCTTCACTGTTTTAAGTGCTTGGTAGAAATGTTTCTGCTTAGACAACCCTACCCAGACACATAGAAAGTTTACATGTGTATTGATCTGTTTTATCACTTTCTCCTGGTTTTAATTATTTGGATGTTTTAAATGGCGGTTTTAAAACTGGTTTTGTCGTTTTATTCTTTTACAGCTTTGAGCAAGCAGTATATAAATTATATGAAATAAATAGAACACTGTTACATTCTGGGAAGTGTTGCAGTTCAGTGGTCTACCACACGCTTTCTGTGCAGAAGGTCTCATGTTCCATACCTGCCATCTCCAGGTAGGGTTGGCAAAAAGCCTTTCCTGACACCTGAGAGAGTCTCTGCCAGTCCATGTACATAGACAGTGCTAAGCTAGATGGACCAAACATTCTGAATTGCTATAAGGCAACATCCCATGAAATCAGTTGCCTTGGAATCTTAAGGAAGCCCATGGAACTACTCTAGAACAGCGAGTCACCTTTGCTTTCCTGCAATGCAGGCCATTTTATGAAAGTTTCTTAAATCTCCACAACAAGGCAACAGCGAGGGGAGAAAGATGGAGGTAGCCGAACCAAGGAAACAAACAGACCATTTTTGAAAGAAGTTGGGGAAGGGGAGGAGACTAGTGTCTTTTCTTAAGGTTTGAAAGTATTCCTAGACTTTAGAAATCGAGAACGGTAAAACGGTTTTTTAATTAGAGCAGGGCGTGTGCTCTGTCAGACCTCGGCTTCCTCCTACCCCAGCCGGCGCTATTAAATGCAAGCATTTAGTGGTTAGAAGTAATTTGACGGGCTGGATTGCTTCTGCACACTGTTAACTCTGTAAAATATCGGCGCGCACAATGCACAGAGGCAGCCGCGTACTCTGAGAACTCCACTGTGTCCTGGGATTCCTTTGGTTTCAGAAGGAGGCTGCTCCACCCCTCCGATCCCTTTCCACCGGCTCCCATAAGCATTGCTCTGTTGCACATCCCGCGTAAGCAAGGCGCCTGCCCACACGCAGCAGCCGGCAGCTAGTCAGCCAGCCCACCCCAAGGGACTCCGGCGATGCCCCTTAGAATAAAAATTAAAAGAGGGGGCGGGGGGGGACCCAGCCTTTCCCTCTCCGCCTTGAGCTCAAGGATCTCGCAGCGCCCAAGGCCAAGTTCAGAAAGGGAGAGGAGACACCTATTGGCAAGAAGTCGCAGCAGGCAAAACGAAAAAGAAGAAGGGGGAAAAAACCTGAAGGCTGCTTTGGGGAAACACCAGGGGGACACCGCTTCCCTCCTCCCAAGCGCAGCCGCCAGCCAGGCCCTCCCGCCGGTACACACAGACACGCGCACGCGCGGACACACGCGCAAACACAGCCCGGCGCCTGCCCGGGTTTCCCTTGGCGCGGCTCTCCACAGAAGCAACAGCAGCAAAAATGTCAGAAAAGGCAGAGAAGAATCTGCGTCCGGAGAGGAGAAAGCGGGAGAAAGCGGCTCCGGGAGAGAGAGCCACCAGCGGTACTTTACCTTCTTCTGCCGATTTCATGCTGCTGCGACGGGACGGACGCGCACCGAAAGTTTCCCTTTCACCACTGGGCTGGATCTCGAGGCGCCAAGAGGTTTTGGTTCAGAGGATCGCCCCTTGGCATCCGCTCAGCACAAAAGGAGAGAAAGTGAGGTGGAGGCAGAGGGAAGAAGGAAGATCCTCTCTCTCGCGCGTGTCTTCACGCCCACGTAGCACAGCGCGCGTCTCCAAAGCTATTAAATGGAGACTCCAAGCTGGTGTTTCCCTCTCGCCACGGAATTTGGAAAGCCAAACGCGCGCACGGAAGGGGGGGAGGTTTTTGTTTTTGTTTTAAACAGAATAAATCTGGATCCTAAGCAGATGTCATTGAAATGAGCGTTGAGTGGGACGTGGGGAGAGAAGGGAAGGGAAGGAGGGGTGGTAAGGGCAGGCGCAAGGGATCCTGCCCCAAAGAGGAGCGAGAGAGAGCGCTTAGGAAGTTACTCACACGCGCTCTCCCTCCCTTCTCCTGGTGTCTTATTCAGGGCCGGGGTTTATTTTGATCAGGAAAGTTTGCAGAGTCTCTAAGTCTCTCTCTGACGCACGGCTGCTCGGTGACTGCTGCCTTTTTAAAGCTGGAAAACACCCCCCTCCCTCCTTCCCCCTCCCAGCCCCTCTCCCCGCCCAGAGCCCCGTGATGTCACGGGTCCTGCGAGCTCCTCTCAGCTGCCTGGCGAAGGAGTCAGCCAGCCAAGCCAGCGGAGAAGAGCGCTGCAAGCTGGAGAAGAAAAGTCCTAGAGGAGAACCCCGCTCTCGCTCCGCTCCACCTCCAGCGGATTCTGCTGAGCAGGCAGATCTTCGGCACCGTCGAGGCTGCGACCCAGAGCACCCACCTAACCGATGCTATCTATCCCCGAAGTTGGGTGCGCGGGGGACCTGGTGTCTGAGAAATGTGAGCCGCAGATCAGTAAAGGTGGGAGGAAGAGGGGCTGGAGAGAGGAGCGGAGAGGGACCACGCATGCTGAAATCATTAGGCTGAGGAAAGGGGGGAAAATCTCAGGCTTCCCCCGCTGTGGAAATTTGGAAAAGAGCATCAACTGGCAAGCATCAGGAAGGAAAATCCCATTCTGCTAAATTACTAACAGACTCCGAAGAGTTAGTTTCGATAACTGAGATTTATTGAGATGGGTCTTATTCCGTAAATATTTCAGCAGCGCCGTTTTGAAATTGCAAAATCAACCCCGGAGGAGTGAAGTGGCGCGTTTACAGCTCCTCCCTCTTTAAAGCAAAACACACGCACGCACACAAAAATACACAAATGCACAGTGGCACTTGAAAGTATAGGCTGCGATAACTTTTTATGAAGGCCCCAAACAGTATGCGGGGCTTTGGTATCGTTCAAGCCTTCTGTTAATTCAATCCTTTCCCGCCGAGCGTCTTGCATTATATCACTGCTGCTCTTGATTTGCCAAAATTTAAAGACGGGTGGGTGGGTAGAATTCCTCGCTGGAGTTGACAAAAAGAAGATCTGGGCGGTTAAAATCTCGGGCGCATGAATAAAAATAACAACCACCACCCAGTAAATCTACTTCACAACACTCCATTTGTCTGGGGGAAAGGAAGCTCTGCCGACTCAGTGAATAAGGAGAAGCCGGTTATTTGTGTTCGGGAACTGCTGAAAACGTGCTACATTTGGCACGGACCTCAGACAGAGCTTAGCGTAACTTCTGGGGCGGTTTCCTCCCCAAACGAGCTCGAGGCTCCTAAGTGCTTCACAACGTCAGTGAAATTCTAGTGTAGCGAGAGAGATCTCCGAAAGAAGGGGCGCCGCACGGCCCTCCCCCCGCGCACGGCTTTTTAGCTCCTGCAGGAGTTCTTTGCAGAGTTGAGTTGGGAAGGAGAGCGCAGGCGAGCACGTGCGCGCGGGGAGGGCGCGCCGAGGCAGGCTTGCTCGGCCTGTGGATGGGTTGCAATGGAAGAGACTCGTCGCGAAGCGCTTTTTCTCTGGGAGTGGGAAGCTGACAACCCCTTCACAGAAATCAGTAGGGTAAATCCCGAGTCAGTATGCCACGTTTCTCAGGTTAGGAGCGCTCAGTAAGATTGGTAGAGGTTAGACTTCCTCGGGTGGTGAGTTCGAGACCCACGCTAGGCAAAAGATTCCTGTTTTACAGGGGGTTGGACTAGATGACCCTCGAGGTCCCTTCCAACTCTACGTTTCTATGATTCTTTGACCTCTCTTCCTATCCGGAAGCGTTGCAACGGGCCCTTCTCCTCCTGATTTTGCAGCTTCACCCCAAATTCTTGAGTGGGCAACAGATACAAGTCCTTTAACACCCAAGTGATGTGTGCCCAATATGTGGCTCCATCAGGCAGTCTAATTATCACACCGCTGCTACGACTCTGCTACTACATACGCCGACCCGAAGGGGCATTTCCTAGCTTTTCTGCTCCCCTTTTGCGCTTGGCGCCTCTCGGTCTTGAACTGGGAATGGCGTCCGGAGACGCATGAAGGGTCGCCACTGCCCTTCGTTGGGTAGGAAGGAATTGGGGGACAAATGGGCAAGAAAAACCAAGGAGGGATGTTGGTGGGAGGAACACACGAAGCCTCCTTTTAGTGAGTCCAGGCACTGATCCATCCAGTCCAGGGTCGCTCACATTGATTGCCAGTGGTGGCTCGCCAGAATTTCTGGCGGGGGTTCTCCCTGGAGCGCAGAGGACCTTTGGCCGCAAGGCATGGACTCTAGCAACGGAAGGCAATGGCCATCCCTTGAGTTTTAGTTTCCACTCGTTTTTGGAGTTTGGGGAGTTCCCCTTCATAGTGAAACCGCCGGCGCTATTTCTCCAGATATAGAGGAAACAGGACGTGCCTGGTGGGCGAAGGGTTAGGGTTCTTCAGTTCGCTCAACCTGCCTGTATCTGATCTCGCGTTTATTCCACCCCTCTTGGCCATTAAAATCGTAGGGGGACATTTCCAGAGCTGGAATTGAAGGGACAGGGGGGTGGGGGAGAGAGACAGAAAAATGAGGTTTGTTGACACTTAGCGCCTGCGGACCCGCAACCACGACGCGCTCTGGCACACAGGCACGCACGCTCACACATCTCCAAATAGACGTGCGGATGTTCCGAGCACAGCGGGATGTGCCGGACTTCAAATATACAGAGGCGAAACAGGAAACGTCCATCTCCTCTTGACACAGACCACTGCAGAGACACGTGCGCCTACAGAAGCGCAGCACTTGCCCGGGTATTCGCTACCACCGCAGAAGCAAGAGTTGGCACCCTGGTCTTTGCACTGCGGACCTGGATATACCCAGTGGAGGACCTACATTTTGGGGGGTCCTGAAGCTTGCTGGGGGGCCCTTCGCAGCCAGCAATGAGGTCTGGGTAACCGCCGTTGTCTTCTTCAGTGGGGTTGTTCCATGACATATCACCACACCTTTACAACATCTGCGCTACTGACTCTCAGACTTTGGGATTGTTGAAATATACATAATAACAACAAAATAATAATAATAATAATCAATTTGGAGATTATTGATTTGGGGATTATTGATTTAAGCTTCATTCTTTTTATAGTAGATCACCCCTGGGCATACCACATTCTTATGGCATCGTGTGCAGGCGTGGAAAGACACCCACAGCCCAAAATGAATCGTACTGTAAAAAAAACCGAGCTGGAAATACATGTGGGGGCAGAGGAGTTAATGAATTGTTTAAGGCTATGGAGGTTATCTATATTTGGTGGAAGTTGGTGGGGGGAGCTTGTGGAGTTTATTTCTCTGTTTTTCTCCCCACAGCTGACCAGAAAAAGCACCCACACATGGTATCAATGTTCCCAGCAGGAGAGCATTCGATCGGAACACCAAGAGATGACTTGCACGTGCGAAGGGGCCATCACGGATCTAATACCCCCGAGAGGTGCTTCACGCAATCAAGCTGTAGGAAAGTGGCGCACGCGTGCGCGCACGCGACGGGGTGGGCATTTATCCCGGTGAAAAGTATGCGTTGAGGGAAAGTTGAGCGCGCGCGCTGTTCATCACCAACCCGGTGCCCTACGGAAGCACCGCATGGGTGCTGGACGCCTCCTGCTGCTATAGTCGTCACTTGGAGTGGAAACAGGGCTGCATTTTCAGGATGGGGAACCATCCCTTGCGGAGGGGCCGTAGTTCAGTAGCACAGCAGCACATGCCTGCCTGACACGCAAAGAGCACGGCTTCCACCCCTGCCGTCTCCAGGTAGGGCTGTGAGAGGAGCAACACACACACACACCGCCAACCTGAAACCGCGGAGACCCGCTGCGAGTCCAAAAACAAGAGGGGCCAAAGCTGTGATTCGATGGAAGGCAGCTCCCTGGGTTTCCTCCACGCCACCACAACACACACACACACACGTGCGCGAGGAAGCCGTCTTCCCCACAGCAGCCCTCGCCAACGCCGGCCCGCCAGCCCCCCACGCGAGCGCGGGCGTCCCGTCAGAAGCCACCCAAGTCCTCTCTCCGCCTCCTTCCCTCTTCCTCGAGCCCCCCCTCCCCACACACACACCAGCCCCCGCGCTGGCTCTGAGGCAAGGGCTGGCGCGCGGGCGGGAATTTTGTGTGCGCGCGCTCTCTCGAGCGCGTGAGTGTGGAGGCTCCCCGCTCGAGCTCCGGCAGGCTGCTGAGTGAGGATGAAAGCTGCTCTCGCCCTGCCTGCCTCCTCCTTTCCTGTCTGCTTCCAGTGAGCCCTCGCTCGCTCGCTCTCCCTCCCGCTTCTCCGGCGCTGAAATGACGGAATCCCCAGTCTGTTGCCTCCTGTTTAATGCCGTTGCCTGGACCACCGTGGCTCGGCTCCAAGTCCGAGGGAGTTTTCGAGGGGGGAGGAGGGCGGCGGGCGGCGGGAGCAGCAGCGGCAACTGCAGCCAGCTAACCTTGGCCGCCTGGGCTGCGGCGCGCAGCTGGCCCCACCGCCAGATGTTCTCGCTTGCTCGCTGGGCCCAGGCGGCCCCCAGCGCTGGCTCCCCACGCCGCCGCCGTTCCCGCCACCAAGCTGAGGGAAGCTGTCTCCTCCCTCCCTTGCCCCGCCATTTCTCTCCCTCTCGCTCCCGTCTCCTCCCTTCTCCTGAAGTTTGTTTACAAGCGCTACCAGGAGAGGCTGCGAACCTGACTTTATTTTAGGGATTGGTGATGACTAACAAAGTTACAAGAGAGCTTTTAGTACCGAAAAACAAGCCTATTTTTAGTCGGGCCTGTTGTTTCAGTGGCTGGACTGTAGCAATTTCACCCCTACGCCCCTTCCAGATGCCAGCTAACTTCTGGCAGAGAGGTGCCCTGAAAGAACAACGCACAAATAGAGAGAGAGAGGCCTGTTCCAAGTTTTGCACCAGAAGGCATGTAGTAGTTAAGAAATAAATAACCTGCCTGAATCAACTCGAGGAATCCCACACATCATTGTTTTGGATACAATTGGCTTTAATTTAATTTGGCGTTTCCAGGACACAGGCCCCACGGCTGTTTTCCACCTCCCTTCAGGCCAAAGGCAACCCTCAAAAGAGTGTCAGGTGCACTTTCGGTGACCTCCCTGCGTTGGGACAGCGGAGCCCTGATGCTGGAGTGGGAATAATGCTCTGCATTCATCGAGGACCCCTCCTTTACCTTCCTATTTATTTAAAACATTGCTTCGCCACCCTTCATCCGGATGGAGTGCAGAAAAGCATGCAACAGGACCGGGCCCTGCAAGTCCGTGGGAGGAGGTGTGTGCCTCCTTTAAGCACAGCAGGGAAATATATGGCATATATGTCTCTCATCCCTGCGTTGCTGTGGGGAGAGCTGCACTAGGTCACACAGTGACCACAGCTTAATGCAGGTCAGGAGTTGGCAGCATTATGGCCCACATCTAAGGAAGTGGAGAACTTGGTTCTGTGTGCCCAGTGGCTTTTCCCAAAAGCACCTCCCCGTGCTTCACGACAACCTTGGAAAATCAGTAGAATTCAAAGGGCGAAAAGGGAACTCATCCCACCCGATGTGTGCAAAAGGCCTGGCATCTCCTAAAAGTACAGTGTACAGACTAGGCACTGGGAAGTTCCAGATTCAAATATTTCCACAGCACACACTAGATGTGCAAAAAACCCTAGAGTCCTTCAACCCAGTGGTCTCCCAATCTACAATATGGTAATAACAACAATAATAATGTCATCATCATGTCGTAATTACTATACAGAAATCACATTATTACGATTCCTCTTCCTTTTTTAACAAGTCCAGGGATGCTAAAAGGAATAATGCATATAATAGAAATGTAAATGATGGTTTTACTACACAGGGTTGCTGTGAAGATTAAAGAGATCGTTTATATGAAGCGCTTTGAACTTTAAACATGAAGTAAGTGCTTAGTATTATAATTATTTATGTGAGGGAAGCAGCATATAAAGAAAAATAATAGCATAAGAATATATATATTATATAATAAATGAATACCTTATTGAAGCTGAAATGAGGTACGTATTCTGGGGAGAGTTTTGAATGAAGGACATGGATGTGTGATTTAGGAGAGCAAGCTCCTGCCAATTTGGTGCTTGAAGTAGAATGTACCAGTATTCTGGAGGTTATTGCAGTGGGCTTGTTGAGAGAACAAAGTAGCCAACAGTGTCGTTTTATGGATAGGAGTGAATTAACTGCTTTCCACTCTACTTTATTAAATGCAGTATGACTTACACACATTTTCACCAAAAGTTCAAAATTTGTTTTAAACTTTTGTCCATCTGGTGCTTCTGATGGTGTATAAATATGCTTCCTCCCTATTTTCCACCATTTGGGTAAGATTTATACTTTTTGGGGTCCGTTTAAAACCTTGCTGTTTAACCATGCAGATATTCTTTTGCATTACGGTAGCTTGCACCTTTTTCAGGTGATATAAGAATGAGGTGCACAATTTATCAGAGTCTCACTCGTTGTGGTTTTAAATACAGTGGTACCTCGGTTTACATACGCTTCAGGTTACAGACTCCGCTAACCCAGAAATAGTACCTTGGGTTAAGAACTTTGCTTCAGGATGAGAACAGAAATCGTGCTCTGGCGGCATGGTGGCAGCGGCAGGCCCCATTAGCTAAAGTGGTACCTCAGGTGAAGAACAGTTTCAGGTTAAGAACGGGCCTCCGGAACCAATTAAGTACTTAACCCGAGGTACCACTGTACTCTCCAAGCTTCCTGAAGAGATTTGACACTCTTCTTTTTATATAATCCTCCTATTTCGGGGTGGGTGTGGGAATTGCCTTTTCAGATTCAGGTTGGCTGTGTCCTAGTCACTTATAAGTTTAGTTTTATAGCTTTGTGATCATGGCTTCCAAACCATTTAAACTATTTACATCTTGTACTAGATCCTGAGCACTGTTTAGAATTAAATCAACAATTGCTTCTGTCATGACTTAGTGCAATCGTGTGCGCACTTACCTGTAAGACTTTCTTCTGAGCAAATATGCAGCCCCCATTTATATTTATATTTCCTCAAATCATTTATATTTCCTCAAATCAGACCATTCATATTGGGTTGGTTCCAGAGATGCTGTGAGCAGTGATTCCCTCCCAGGGCAGGGGAGGGTGTGACCCCTCCCCCATGCTTCCTGAAAACCTGGAGGCTTGGAGGAAATAGTGTGGAAACAGAACTGTCATTGCAGAGGGAAGAGGGTGCTGGATTCCAGCCCCTTCTGCAAGTAGGAGGAGTCTTTCCCTTTGCTGAATGGCAAGTTTGGACCCAACTCAGTGATGAGCTTTCTGATTTACCCTGATTACTTCTGGCATCAGACAGAAAGACATTACAGTTTTGACTGAGAGCAGATATGTCCCTATTAGATAATAATGCATTTTTACCCAGAAAATTCTGTCTAGGGCGATTCTCCGGATTCCAAAAATAATAATTGCCCTCTATGTTTTATTCAGTATATAGAGCAACACTATATACGGTATGAGGATGCGGGTGCCGCTAGGATGCGGGTGGCGCTGTGGGTTAAATCACGGAGCCTAGGGCTTGCCAATCAGAAGGTCGGCGGTTTGAATCCCTGTGACAGGGTGATCTCCCATCGCTCGGTCCCTGCTCCTGCCAACCTAGCAGTTCAAAAGCATGTCAATCAAAGTCAAGTAGATAAATAGGTACTGCTCTGGCAGGAAGGTAAACAGCGTTTCCATGAGCTGCTCTGGTTCGCCAGAAGCGGCTTAGTCATGCTGGCCACATGACCCGAAAGCTGTACTCCCTTGGCCAATAAAGCGAGATGAGAACCACAACCCCAGAGTCGTCTGCGACTGGACCTAATGGTCAGGGGTCCCTTTACCTTTACTCGTGGTATGACCTACTCTGACCTTTGGAGCAGTGCTACTCAAAGTGGTGTTCCGTGGGCTGCTGCTGGTCTGCAAGCCATCAGTCGCAGGTCCATGATGACTCCACCACAGTCCAAGTTGGGTGGGATGCTTCAGGAGCCAAATACGGTACTAGTCCCTGGAACATTAGGGCAGGGGGGATTGCTGGTCCAAATCAGATAGTTTGAGAAGTGCTGCTGATTTGCTGTTTTTCCACATTTCTGATGTGTCTGTTGTCATAATAATACAGTACAGTAAATACAGTACTGTACAAAGCTGTACTGTACACCCTCTTTTTTGGGAGGATGAGTGGGTGTGTGTTTAAGTTCCAGGCCATCTAACTAATTCATCTATTTTGGCTTTGGGACTTTTATTAGCATATTAAGTGCCAACTCCCCCCCTCCACCACCACCAGTTTTCCTACCAATTTAATATTTCTGTATGATTCTCCTTGGTTTCTACAAGCCTATTGGTTACCTTTACTTTATGGCCAAGCACAAGAGGCAATCAACCTTCCTGAGGGTGGATAAGAGTGAGAAAAGGGTGTTCGGTGGAGGTACAGCATTGTCCAACCTTAGCACAGTATCACTAATCTGGCTGAGAGTATATTCAAGAAACGGATGTTATCTTCCCCTAAGGGCTTTATATTAAATTTAAGGAGATGGCAAATGGGGGCCTAAACCTCAGGAACTAAGGATGGTTAGGTCAGACAAGTAGTTTGTTAAGAGTGCTGGAACTGTAGCTCTCTGAGGGGTGTACCAATATATGGCTGTGTACACACCAAACATTTATTTTACCCTCCGCCAAATATTTTGAGGAACTGTAATATTCCTCAAATATTCCTCCCCAGAGAGCTACAGTTGCAGCACTCTTAACAAACCACAGTTCCCAGGAATCTTTGGGTGTAATGTGTGTGCTTCAAATGTGCTTTAAATATATGGTGTGTACTCAGCCACACTTGGCTGGACCCAGTGACTTGAAGAGTAGACTAGGGATGTCCCTCTAGTGGCCCTCCAGATGCTGCTGGACTACAACTCCAATCAACCCCATCCAGCTTGGCCGGTGGTCAAGGCTGATGGGAGTTGTAGCCCAACAACAGCTGGCAGGCCAAAGTTTTTTCCATCCGTAAGCTAAAGGTTCCCATGCTGGGTAATGCCAGGCAGACTAGAAGTTTCTGCATCTGAGCAACAAGGACATTAAAAATTTCAGGACAAAATGCCCCAGGCTAGGCAGCAGTGCCTCTTCTTTCAAGAACTTCCTCTCTGGGTAGCTAAAGAATCTCCCACCTGGAATAGCACTTCCCCATGGTTGTTCAGCCAATGTTTCTATCATTTTCTCAACTAGCCCGAGAGCAGGATCTCAAATCAGCTGGATCCTTCCATCTAAAGGTCCAGTTTTGTAGAGCCACAAACCTCCCAGTAATGCCCCCATAGTTCTCATAATTGCAGAGACAACCTTGATAAACAAGGCCTAGCAACCCGCAAGTGCCAGAAGCAGCGTAAATAACAATAACCCAACATTTATGTTTAATCTTAAAATATATCTTTTCGTCATCATCGTCCCCCAAAAGGTACTCTCATTATTTTAATGGCCAGGGTGAGTAATCCACAGAAAAATACCTCAGGAAATATTGCCAATCTTTCAGCTAGACTCATTGCTCTGTGAAAGATTTCTCTCTCTTCCAATTTGCTCTTATTTTGAACGATAGCTTAGCATAGATTCCACATGACCTCAGCCATCTCCCTGCTTGAGAATTAGCTCCTTTGTTTATACCAGTGCATATCACTGTATAGCTCCTTATTCTATCACAGTTACCCCTTCACTATTTTTATCGTTGCTCACTCTTATTCCCTCATCAGTCTATAGGTTTCATTAACTTTCCATTTAAACGTGCTATCGGTTTTCTTTTAATACATAACCCTTCCATTGTGTAATCGCGAATTCCAGCACACTGGCCTATTTCCCAAGTGTATCCAAATCCTTTCACAGTCTGGAGCATTCCTGAAATTTATCAACCATCCCCATCCTATTATAATGTCATTGGCGTGTCTGGGCCAGCAATTCAGTTTATAAGCCTTAAACAGAGCAGGTCCGTCTCAGCATTCAGCCAGGAGGGATCCCCCTCCCAAATTGTCAGCTCCATGTGTGGGGAGGTTAGCCTTCCCCTGCCACCATGAGTCATATCACTGTTTCTTAACTGCTCTGCAGGGCCTGATATCTGGCCTTGAACTACAGCAGTATTACACAACCTTGGGACCCTCCAAGACGAACATTGCCCACCAGCCACGTTCTGCAGCTTGGCAGCCCTGCTGTTTCTGTAGTCCAAAAGTAGTAGTAATGATGATGATGATGATGATATAGTTTATTATTTATGCCCTGTCCATCTGGCTGGGTTTCCCCAGCCACTCTGGGCGGCTCCCAACAGATTAAAAACAGAATTTAACACCAAACATTAAAAACTTCCCTAAACAGGGCTGCCTTCAGATGTCTTCTTAAAGTCAGATAGTTGTTTATTTCCTTGACATCTGGTGGGAGGGCATTCCACAGGGCGGGCGCCACCACCGAGAAGGTCCCCTGCCTGGTTCCCTGTAACTTCACATCTCGCAGTGAGGGAACCGCCAGAAGGCCCTTGGAGCTGGACTTCAGTGTCTGGGCAGAATGATGGGGGTGGAGACGCTCCTTCAGGTATACTGGGATGAGGCTGTTTAGGGCTTTAAAGGTCAGCACCAACACTTTGAATTGTGCTTGGATACATACTGGGAGCCAATGTAAGTCTTTCAGGACCAGTGTTATATGGTCTCGGCAGCCACTCCCAGTCACCAGTCTAGCTGCCGCATTCTGGATTAGTTGTAGACAGCAATACCAGGGGGTTTATGGAAATCTTGGTGGGTCACAAACACAGATAGTTAGGAACATAGGAAGCAGCAGTATACCAGGTCAGTCCATTGACCCAACTAGTTTAATATTGTCTGCCCTGAGGTGCAGCAGTTCTCCAGGATTTCAGAGGAGTCCTTCCCAGAAGTACCTGGAGATGATGCCAGGAACTGAACAAAGTGCGTGCTCTGTGACTCAGCTCCATCTCAGTTCTAGGTGGCTTTGGCTTGGTGGGTCACACATCCCAAAAAAATCCCTATGGTTCTAGGTGACTTTGGTTTGGCGCATCATACATAAGTCATGCTTCATGCCAGTACTCAAAACAGACATTTCCCCCCCATTTTTTCTTTTGTTTGGCATTTAAAGTCACCACATAGTGACTAAAAAAACAAGCACACCATCTTCCCTAACTCAAAGCATGCCTTTCAAAAGTGGGTATCAGTGTCAAAATCTTGAGAGGCCCAAGTTATCATGAATAGAAACAGCACAAGAAAAAATAAAAGAGAAGGCACAGAAGGGGTAAAAGTGAACCGGTGGGATGGGACAGCTTTGTCCAGCATTTTAGATTTCTGAAAGAGAAATCACATAAAACATAGTCTTTCTGCAGTAACTCTCAAGTGATCATGCTTAGGACTGCAGCCTTATTGCTTGCCTGGATGGCTGGATGAATTCCTCAGTATTTTGGCATATACTAGAGAAAAATAACACCACAAGACTATGGGTTCTTTCTCTCTCTCTCTTTTAAAGAGATGACTGGACCCAGTCATCAAACAGTTTAAGAAGTACAACTGATGCAAGAAGTTCCGAAGCAAGCTGGTGTATCAATTGGAAGTGAAGTTAAGAAATGGGAGAAAAGTGAAAGTGATACCAGGGAGAAGCAAGAAGAAAGCTTTGGGGAGAGAGAGGCGGGGGGCCAAGAAGCAAAGAAAGGGATCAGGCAAAGTGAATGTGCCAGAAAAATAGGTAGCTCTGTGAAATTTCATAGATCTCTGACAGCTTTTTGAAGAGGAATGCATGCAGCTGACTGTATTTAGGAGAGGGGAAGCTTCTGATATCTATTCCATCTTATTAGACATGAAATTTGGAAATTTCCAAAGGCTCTGAGCAGTCTGGGAAACTGATCTTGGGGAACGCATTTCAGACTCCACATGGAACTTAATGTGAACCTCTACTCCCTTTCAAGTGATCTCTGTTGCAGTTAGAGAGAAGCAGCATTCAAGGTTGCACATCTTAACTCTGGAGAAATGAAGCTCTATGAGCTCATCCCTATCTCCTAATTGCTGGAGAAGTTACAGCCGCTACTCTCATGTGGGGGCCCTATGTGCCTCACTTCTAGGATCTTGTGTTTAACCATATCTCTAAAAATCACTGAACAAGCAGTTCCAAAGGCTCATTTTTCAGCTCTGCTCTGCTCTTCCTCTTTACTAATCCCAAATTACGTTGCAAGGACCTTATCCTCCTCTTGTTTGCTGCAGCCAGAATGACTAGCTAGTGGTTGGAAAACATCCTCTGACTTCTCAATTGCTAACTGGTACAGCTGTGTTTGGCACATGGGCTTTGATTGAAACATTTACAAAGGCCATGCCCAGCCTGATGCATTTACTACTATGTGGTTCCCTTTCCTTATGTTCTCCAACTCCTCATCTGTAGGTTTAAAAGATCCAACCTGCAGTCTTTTGAGAAATCATATTGTTGTTGTTGTTAATTCACATGCTGACCTATGAAAGGACCTGATGAGATAGTCTGTTCCTTCCCATGTGAATATTTTTGTGTGTGTGAATATTGCTTTGCCCACATGCCCTGTAAAATGAACCACAAGAGACCCATGATCATTGATTTGTTATTGTTGATTCTGCAATGCAAAGTTCTGATGGCACACAATCAATAGTATATATATTGATTCCTCTATCTATCTGAACAGGGATCAGGTGGTCACTGCTGGTGGAAGAAATAATGAAGATGGGTAGATGGGGCTTTACAGCAGACAATGTGTATTAATTCACATCCTTCCACATGTGGAAAGTCAGCCTTGCTTTGTTTTCCTGCTAATTCTGCTGAATGGGGCCCTGGATTTCTGCCCACAAAGTCTTGCCCTTGTGCCAGACTCTGTGAACTGAGATTCTTAGGGGCGAGCCTCCCAGGAGCGGCATGGGCCGTCAGATTCCTCCTTCGTCTCACCGTTGCTGCTTGTAGAAATTAGCAGGGAGGCGGATTAGGGCAAAGCTAGAATTAGTTGACTTTGCCTGCCATTAGCTCTGGCTCCACCTACTTTCTGCCCTACTAATCGCAGTGGGTGCCAGTCACCCCTGCCTACGACCATGGGGAGCCAACTACGGTAACTTCCTCTTCCTTTTATAAAACCTCCGAGACCTGCTGCTCATGACTGCTAGATATACAAGGCTTTGGAGTGGTGGAGTTGGTCTCTGCATGCACACCACACCATATGTTAATACACAAAGATTCAGAGTTGCTTAGACTAAAACAGGTGTTAGCGTTCACTGCGCAAATGCATTTAATGTGGCTTTAGCGACTGTGGTTGATCCATGATCAGGGTTGCAACCATAGCATATGAAGGGAGGGAGACTTCATCATTCCCTCACAAGGTGGTCCTGCCAAAAAATTCCCGTCCCCCCGAAAGCTGCTATTAGCACCAGAAGCTAAATTAATAATGACCAATTATTCTATATGAGTTAGTCTGCAACAATTCAGTACTAACTCAAAAGGCATGGTAGAAGTTCCCAATGCAGCCGGCGTGTCTCAAGGAAAGCATAAGTTAGGGAATGCCAGAATCTGCAGTCTGCTAGCTTTTCAACCTATAATGCATTCCTTTTCTGATCACCCCCCTATCATTAGGAGTATTTGTAACTGTGTACCAGATGTCTGGAAAGGGAATCTCTCCCCACTAGCAAAGCCATACCAGGGATGGTTTGCTGTGTGTCCCTTCCTGAAGCAGCAAAGAGGACTTCTTTCCAGTCCAGTTTGTAACATTAGGTGAATTGCAACTTGCTTTACTTTAGCCGTGCTACTAACGCTGCAGAAAGGAAAAAGTGGAAGAGTGGTGTTTTCGGCCTTGAGTTGACTGCAAGATAAGTCAGGTGTTAGGAACAACAGGGAGACCTGGCAGGGAGTCACCATTTCCGGCCGTGAAAATGGGGGTGGGGGTGGGCGAGGGGGGAATCATGGTGGGATATGGCAGATGTGCTCAATGGAGGACCTTTTCTAGCCACCATGATTCACTGTGCTGCTGAAGTGTAGCAGAGGGAGTGAAAGTGGGGGTGGGGTTTCAGGAAGGAGTTCTCTCCTCCCCACCCCCACCCCCAAATCACATCTGGGAGTTGTGAGCAAAACCAGACTGTTTTGACGCTCTGCTGTGAGCAGGCCAAATTAATAATCTGGCAAGACAGCTGCTACTGTTCTTTCGTCTGAGCAACTCAACTCATCACCTCCGGGAGAGACTCTCTTTCTCCAAGGCGCCTGCCTGCCTCCATTGCCTGCCCAGGTCTTCTGCCTCTGCACGGCTGCTCCTCAGCTTTGGGCTCAGCTCTGTCCCCTTGCCCATAAACCGCCTGCCACTACGGTCTTGACAGTTTGCTGCCCACGGACATTGTCACCGCTTCATCTCATTTGCTGCCTGTGACTACAGAGGACCATTGCCAGAGGCTGATCTTTCCAAGGTCCAGGATCAAATACTTCTGAGGCACAGGGAATTTGGGAGACAGAGTCTGTATGAGAGAGAAAGAGATTCATGGGAAGGTGGAGACTAAGGACTATCAGGGACGTGAAAGAAATGTAGAAAGAGCATTTAACGTGCAAGAACTCAGACAGGGGCACACCTGGCACCTGCAAAATACTCAAGGGAAGGTACTTCTGTTTCCTGAATGACTACCTGGCCTCTAAATAAAATTCCTGTGATCTGCAGTTCTAGTCCCCTAAATATGCAACCCTTGTTACTACCTGTCTCTCAGTGCTTTCCTCTGGCTGTTATTCGGACCTTAACAAATGGCAGCAACTTGCTCTAGCAAGGTCCATGACTGGACTGAAGACTTTTGTGTCTCCAGGAGCAGCAGAAGGCCTTAAAGCAGCTGGACTCATATTTGGAGCTGCGCCTTCTTCCTGGGCAATTTCCACCAGGCTCATTGTCTGCACTGATAACCTAACATGGTGGATGTGGGCTACTGATGTGAAGCAGAAAAGTTCTTGAGAGAGACACAGGCCAGGAGCACTTAGGTTCTGGAGATCCAAACTGAGACTGTCGTCATTAATCAAGCTTAAGGTCACCTGATGCAGCAGACTCTGGCTCAGTTCATGTTGCTAAGGCCCTGGCTCAGTTTTCAACACCTCTGCCTCCTCCTCAGATTGGCTGCTCCTATCTGAGTCAAGAGTAAGAAGCAGAGTCTAGGTTGCTGTTCACACCCAGGGGTTCTGATGGCTATGTTGCCTATGTAAAAACAAGTATTTTCTTTTCTTTTCTTAAGTGAGATTTTTTAAAAATAAAGTTGGATTCTGAATAAAGTTTGCAAGCCAAGCCCCCTGTGCCTATGCTTTGTGGATCTGCAGTATAAGTTCTGCACTCAGAAGCTGAGTTGCCTTGGCAAGCACCCAGTATCAAATAGCCTTGGTGATAGAAGGATGATCTGAAAAAGGAATCCATGACTGTTGGGAAGCTGGCAGAAAGGCTGTTCCACCAGCCATTCCAAAAGTCTTAAAATTTTGGCAGTGTGATGCTGTGGCCGAAATGGTCACTGCAGTGAGTAAGGATCAACAAGAGAGTCAGGGGTATGTGCTGAAATGACACAGATTTTACTTCTATATCCATATATATATATATATATATATATATATATATCACACACTATGAGTCACAATCCACTTCTTGTACAAGCACCATTTATATGAGTGGGGCATCCATCCTCATACATGGAAACACCTTATTTAGGCTGCAATTTTTATGCACACTTCTCTGAAACCAAGCCCCACTGACCTCCATAGGTCTTACTTCTGAGTCATATATGGATAGGATTGCACTGCTAGGTTTGTGCAGGGGGAAAAACACCATAAACTGGATAGTGTGCACCATAACTTACAAACCAATATTTAGGCTACACTCATCCACCAATTATTGTTGTTGTTGTTGTTGTTGTTGTTGTTGTTGTTGTTGTTGTTGTTGTTGTAAAAAGCTAAACTCTCTGCCCAGTTGAACTACTCCAGTGCACATATTTTCCCCAACAACTTCCTCATTTTCTACCTTGTCCACCAGCCTTTGATTATGGAACAAGTGCCCTAGTATATCAGCCATCCATTTCGTAGTGCAGACGTATCTTTATCATTAAGGACTACAGAAAAGTGGTCATTGTGAGAAGGGGAAGGCCCATGCATTGCACAGGAACAAGCTTTCTGTTCAACCAGACCGGTGGCCCATCTTGAGCCCAGTATTGTCTAGACTGACTGTCAGCTGCTCTCCAGCATTTCAGATAGGGAATCTTTTCCATCCTTACCTGGAGATGCCTGGGATTGAACCTGAGACCTTTGGTCTGCAACACAGGTGCTCTGCCACTGAGCTGTGGCTCTTCCTCACTGCAGGTGGCTTTTTGTGTTATGGTGTGTGAGATAACACACTGCACTCTCCTTGGGATCCCTGTCAGTGAAGGTGAAATAATCCTATTTCAGGAACGGGTAACAGTTTTTTATCTCCACTACAATAGTGTCCCTTAGTGCTTTGCTTTCCCCCACCAGAGTGAACCTACTATTCTATGAGTATTACTTTATTTGATATAAGTTGCTTATTTTAAAGGTGTGTTTTATTATCATATTTTTGTATTGGATTAGATTGTTATAAGGTGTACATTTTTTGATTCTTCAGTCTGTAAACCGCCTTGGGTATTGTTAAATAGAAAGCTGGTATACAAATTAAAAGTGATGAAGATGATGATGATGATGATGATAAGGACGTTACACGCGAGAGGGTAAAGTTGGGTGCGTTTGGGGATTTTGTTGGACTGGCTGAAATCTGCCTGCAACCACTGATGACTCATTTGCCTGATGCAAAGAGGCACTTATTGCCCTCTCGCCATAACTATGGTGGAATCTACACACATACCCCCCCCCCCAAAAAATGGTTCTGAAAATGCTTTTTGAAAAAGCATTTTAAAGAATACATTGAATTTTCCATAAGGCTCACCATGGCCATCTAGTGTCACATTGTATATTGCACTTAAAACACACTTTAAAACGTTTTATTTGAAGCTGTATAGCTGAGTCCTATGTTTCAAATTGTAGCCCATTTGCTACAAAGGGCAACAGAAACCACCAAGCCAGGCTTTGGTGTCTTGGTTAAGCTCACTTTCCCCTTTGTAGGTTTCGTGAGAACACTCTGGTGTGGATCTCTGCTTACAAAGCACTGATGAAACTAATTTGGAAAATAAATATGAAAAAGTAACAGGAGCTAAGCTGATACAGCTATGATGCTCGGGATCGTTTCTGCTTGAACAAGTGACTGAGATGACGTGAGCAAAATTCCGCGTTCAACAGAGCAGCACATTTACTCAGAAGTCCTAATGTGTTCTCCCAGGCTACTTTTCAGCTAAATGTGCATCAAATTGCAACCTAAGGGTATTGGCTGTATTGGGTGGAATATGTGCGATTTCAAAAAGTACTGTATCTTCAAAAAGTATCTTCAGTATCTGGTAGGTTTTTCCAAACTGCTCAATGTAATTCATTTCTTGGTATACCGCTCCCTCTCCTGGCATACCGCTGATAAAACAGGAAAAGAGGATAGAAAAATTCTGATAGAAAGACAGGAAGGTCTACACAAGGATAATGCTTGGTAAGCTAGGAGCTGCAGCACATAAGATGGGGAGCATCTTCATAATGGGCATCCTGTTTAGGAATCTCATGCCTCATTCTCCATATGTTTGGTTTCCACAATCCAATTTATGTCTCGTGAACTTTTGGACGCCTGTTGAAGGACCTTCCTCTTTCAAAAAGCCCTTTAAGTGGAAATATTTGTCCAAGTCCGTATCTGTACTGGATTTTCCATGTGTTTTTCCATGTGAAATTGCTTTCATATATGGAATTGTTCTCAAGTATCTTTTATGTGTGGGTTTATTTTTTATTGCTTTTGGGTTGATGTTTTTGATAATTCTTTTTGATGTGCTGGATCGGTTTAAAATGTGCTTTCTTTTGTTATTATTAGATGGTGGGTGGTTAGGGAGAAAATACAGTGCAAGTGTTTAGTACAGCACTAAAGTGAAATAGTCTGTGACAAGATTGTATTCTACCACAAATAATAAAGTATTGCAGGAAAACAATGAGGCCTGGCGCTGATAGAGGAGCAACAACTCTGTTAGTTTCAAGTATATTTATGGGTTTGCCAATTTATATATATGTAATAATCCCACAGAGGTGACTGTCCTGAGTGCATTGATAATTGAAATCTGATCTGAGCACTCTTCGGACCACAGTAACAGTACTACTTCCAGTCACCCAAATTTAGGAAACGGTTGAAATGATTGAAATAGCAAACTATCAGAGTTATGAACTGAACAATAGCAAAGAACGCAGAGACTGTAATGAGGGCAAAAATCTCAAGACATCTGGGACATGGGGAGTCCCCTTTTGAAATTTTTTATAATTGGAGTATATAATTGGTATTATTATTATTGTAATTTGGAATGATTTGATTGGATTTGTCATTAATTGGAGGATTTTATTGAAAATGAATAAAAATTATTTACAGAAAAAGAAAAAGTAATAGCAAACACCGAACAGGGATAGATGGTACCTAGATGAAGAGTATCACCAAAACCTGACCCTGAATGCATGTTAATCACTTGAAGACTGCAACATCAGGTGACACCTTGCATGTGCGAATGGCCCACCATGGCTTTAACAGAACTTTAATATGTCTTCCCACATCAGCTCAAAGGCAATGCTGAAACAGGGAACCATTCCACCCAATTAGTGCCAGTCACAAAACGTTCAGGAGGAAAGGACCGACATGGGTGGAATAGGTCTTTAGCCTCTATTTTATTTTGCCATTTAACTTTCAAAGGAAAACCCTGAACCCCAGTTTGGGGTGTGTGACAGGCGACCAGGAGGGCTTAGGATCCTTTGGATCACAGCCACTTCACAATATGACACCCCCACCCCCACATGTCCCCTTTTTGGCAGTTCTGCCATCAAAGATCTAATGTTGTTTGGGTTAGGCTTTTGGAGGAGCTAATGGAGTCAGAAAAGTAGGTTCCAACACTGGATCTCCTCCTCTGAAGTCAATGGGATAAAGCCAATCTATTCTGCGGCCCCTGAGATGCTAGAGACCACCGGATTGCACTTTAAATATGAAAATGGCAAAGGGCCTCCGGGGTCCAGGCCTTGATGAGGAATTGAGCTGCTGCTGCTGCTCTCTGCCAGCTCAGTCACTCTCACCGCATGATGCCCGTGACTCTGTTTCTTATGGAAATTGCTCGCTGTTCCTCCTTTTTCCAAAAAAGCTGCAGTCCCTGATGCTGATCCTCCTGAGGCTGAGACTTGTCTTGAGTCAAGATGCATACAAGATCAGCAGGCTGCCTTGTCGAGAACAAAACAGGCAGCCAGATGACTCACAGCCCAGAAAAGGAAAGGAAAGAGGAAGAGGTGGCTTGCTCTTGAGTCACAGAACCTTTTGCAACATAACTGTCTCCTCCCGCTCCCCCATAAAGATATGTGTGCCACCCAGGGGTGCCTTGTTCTTCCTGCCTGTTGTGACGGTTCTTTTGCTCCCTATAGAAATGTCAAGTCCTGCTGTCCCCGGTTTTAGTTTTGTTTGTTTTTTTGCAGCATCTGCCTGTTTCACAGTTAAGTGTGAAACGCGCTGTGCTAATCCGGGGAGTTAGAGCTCCACCTAGTGGACATAGAAGAAGTGGCCAGAATAAGGTTTTGCAAAAAAAACACCACCCCAATCCAATGTTATCTACAAGTTTTCTTCTGAAGGGCAAACAGCAGCTCCGGGAGGCAGTTTAGACAAGGGAAAAAGCACCACCAGGGCTGGTGGTGAAGCCGCACCCCATCTCCATAGGCCAGCTCTGGTTATCCCATCCCTGTGGGGATATTGGGGGGGGGGGGCGGGCGGGCGGATGGGTGTGATTTTCAGTCCAAATAGTTTAACTGGGATAAGTGAAGAGGCTAAATAAAGGAATGGGAAAGTCAAAGCCAACATGTATGAGAAAACTGTTTCTATGTCTGTAATCAACAGGGAGGTAAAGGTAAAGGGACCCCTGACCATTAGGTCCAGTTGTGACCAACTCTGGGGTTGCAGCGCTCATCTCACTTTATTGGCTGAGGGAGCCGTACAGCCAGCATGACTAAGCCGCTTCTGGTGAACCAGAGCAGTGCACGGAAACGCTGTTTACCTTCCCGCCGGAGCGGTTCCTATTTGTCTACTTGCACTTTGACGTGCTTTCAAACTGCTAGGTTGGCAGAAGCAGGGACCAAGCAACGGGAGCTCACCCCGTTGTGGGGATTCGAACCACTGACCTTCTGATCGGTAAGCCCTAGGCTCTGTGGTTTAACCCACAGCGCCACCCGCAGCCCTAATCAACAGGGAAGCTAATAGTTATTCAGCTGCCGCATTTGAACATTTGCATACGTTTGCAAATGTAAAATAGTGAGATGTTTTGAAAAGCTACTTTAAGAGACTGTAAGGAGTGTCTAGGAGGGTAGTTTTTGAAGTAACCTTTGTCTCCCACACCAAAAGCTGTCCAGGTAGCGTTGGCAGTCCTGCCCCCCCGCCCCCAGTCCCATTTTCTGGAGAGGTTTTCAAATGGCTGCCTTGTTATAGGTAACAGGTATCTTAGGGACCACCTCCTCCTTCTTATTCACCAGAATCTCTATGATGATCCAGGAGGCAATTTTGCAATACCATCCATTCATAGCATTCCTATAATTTTGAGAAAGTCAGTGTTGGGCAGGCTGCAGCATGGGGCTTAGGTGTCTGGTGAAACCCAAGTTCAAATTCCCGCTCAGCTATGAAAATCAGTGATCTAAACCTCCACCCCCAACCTCCAAATTATTAAAAATGTGCTTGTTGGAGGCCAGGAAAAATCAAAATGTACCAGATGAACATGTACCAGGTGGCTGCAGCACACAATTATGAAATCCCATCTCTGTGAAAATGGAGAGTTTTGTGAAACAGTCCTCTTTGAGGACTTCTGGAAACACTATAAAAATGGAGGTGGGAACAGATCAGTGGAAACCCTTCATAAGTTCTTCATCTGATTATCAGCCAAATACCCAAATGCTCTTCTACTGATTTCTGAATGTGTGTTTTTTCCTGAGTAGGAGAAGGGAGCACCATGTCTCTGAATATACCTAGCGGCTGCCAATCCCTTGCCTTTGCCTCATTATGCTGCTAACAGGCCTGCACACAGAATCATAGAATTTAGACTTGGAAGGGACCCTGAGGATCATCTAGTCCAACCTGAGACCACCCTGAGACTTCTAGGTATAAATAATAAAAAATTCAATTATTATTGAATTTGTGAAGGCGGTGAAGGTCCTGTGTGAGTGTCTGGAGGCGGTTGGAGGATGGATGGCGGCTAACAGATTGAGGTTGAATCCTGACAAGACAGAAGTACTGTTTTTGGGCAACAGGAGGCGGGCAGGTGTGGAGGATTCCCTGGTCCTGAATGGGGTAACTGTGCCCCTGAAGGACCAGGTGCGCAGCCTGGGAGTCATTTTGGACTCACAGCTGTCCATGGAGGCACAGGTCAAATCTGTGTCCAGGGCAGCTGTTTACCAGCTCCATCTGGTACGTAGGCTGAGACCCTATCTGCCTGCGACTGTCTCGCCAGAGTGGTGCATGCTCTGGTTATCTCCCGCTTGGACTACTGCAATGCACTCTACATGGGGCTACCTTTGAAGGTGACTCGGAAACTACAACTAATCCAGAATGCGGCAGCTAGACTGGTGACTGGGAGTGGCCGCCGAGACCATATAACACCGGTCTTGAAAGACCTGCATTGGCTCCCAGTACGTTTCCGAGCACAATTCAAAGTGTTGGTGCTGACCTTTAAAGCCCTAAACGGCCTCGGTCCAGTATACCTGAAGGAGCGTCTCCACCCCCATCATTCTGCCCGGACGCTGAGGTCCAGTGCCGAGGGCCTTCTGGCGATTCCCTCATTGCGAGAAGCAAAGCTACAGGGAACCAGGCAGAGGGCCTTCTCGGTAGTGGCGCCCGCCCTGTGGAACGCCCTTCCAGCAGATGTCAAAGCGATAAACAACTACTTGACATTCAGGAGACATCTTAAGGCAGCCCTGTTCAGGGAAGTTTTTAACGTGTGATATTTTATTGTATTTTTGGTTTTTATGGAAGCCGCCCAGAGTGGCTGGGGAGGCCCAGCCAGATGGGCGGGGTATAAATAATAAATTATTATTATTATTATTATTATTATTATTATTATTATTATTATTATTCATCATCATCATCATCATCTCCTGCAATGCAGGAATTTGCAGCTATCCCATATGGGCAGATTGAACCTGCAACCTTGCACCACACTCTGTCCAACTGAGCTAACCGTCTCTCATATCTAACCACCTGCTTTTCAACATAACTTCTTTATATATATATATAAAACCATCCTTCCTTTATTTCTTTCCCCCAAGAACTCTACAGCTTATTGTGCTCATGTGTCTTAATGGCAGAATGAGTTAGCTGTGTGTCAAGAAGAGGGACGCATGTGCTCCTGAGTAGTAGGTCAGTGACCATGGCTTGTATAGTCTGCTACCAACGAGGTATAGCTTCTTTCCAGCCCTTTATGCCATTTGGAAGTAATTGCTTTTGGACAGATGGCAGGTGAACAGGGGGGCCCTGTGACCGCTTGCCTCTTCTCCGAACTCCTTGACAAAAAGACTCACTTCTAGACAACTGCAGCTCGATTTCTCTCTCTCTCCTGAAAAACCCCAGCACTTGAATTAAATTCACTGTGAAAGGCATCAGACTTGCTATTCTCCAAGTCTACGCCCAAGTCCCCTGCATTATAAAGGCTGCCAATGCCTTTCCCGATCAGTGCAGGATGGGGTCACCAACCTTGATGGGTGCTTGTGCACATTTGTACACAGGGGGGAAAAAAAACACTGCGGGCACCGCACACACCAGTGGTGGACTTTGGGATTTAAAATTGGGTGGCGCCCCGCTTCTCGCCTTCCATTGTTTATCAGTGTTGTAGCATTCCTTGTGGCCCCCTTTCGGCTTGGTGCCCAGAGTGGATGAACCGGTCATGCTCCCCTAAATCTGGCTCTGCACACAACACAGCCCAAGCACAGACTGCATTCTATTCTATCAGCTACATTTGAAAGCTTCTTTCAAGCCAAAGTCCCAAGGGAAGAGGAGGAGGAGGAGGCAGGAACCTTGTGGGCAACAAGGAAGGCCTCTGTGGGCATGTGGGCACCATGTTAGCAACCCCTGATTTATTCAATTATTACTTATGACCACAAAGATTTTTTTGGCAGTTAAGATGAAGGCATCACCTACCTCTCTAGGTGCAGGAGATTGTGGGACTGCGCATTCCCTTCGTCCCAGCACTGCATAATAGCATAGTAGCCATTTTGCACTGGATATTCTCCTAGTGACAACTTCTTCACTAGATGCAGTGTGCAAAGAATTCCGCAGTAACACTGTTCTCATGGAAGGACAGGCAATAAAACTGCTTTGCAGGGATCACAAGTCGGCAAGAACACACCCTGTATCCACTCTGTGTAAACTGCACCCCATGAATACCATTTTGAATTCCTGCCTTGGCAAATAAGTGCTTAGGATTGGATATACAGTGGTACCTCGGGTTAAGTACTTAATTCGTTCCAGAGGTCCGTACTTAACCTGAAACTGTTCTTAACCTGAAGCACCACTTTAGCTAATGGGGCCTCCCACTGCTGCCGCGCCGCCGCAGCACGATTTCTGTTCTCATCCTGAAGCAAAGTTTTTAACCTGAAGCACTATTTCTGGGTTAGCGGTGTCTGTAACCTGAAGCGTATGTAACCTGATGCGTATGTAACCCGAGGCACCACTGTACTACCATTGTGATGCCAAAATGTCTTAAGGGTTTGTATATCTACGATGAGTCAGCCTTCCCCAACTTGCTGCCTTAAATATATTATGGTCTACAACTCCCATCATCTTCAGCTAGTTCACTTGCTGGTAGTCTAAAACACCTGGAGGGCACCTGGTTGGGCAAGTCTGACCTAGGTGAATTAATCACCCCACTTATCAAGACTGCAGCAGAACAGCCATGACATCGAAGTTAAATCTGTACCTTTCTGGCAGTGTGATGTGGAGTATTGCTATGGAGAACATCACACATCCATGATCTTCTAAAGGGACTTTAGCTACCATCATGGAACTGGCTACATCAGCAGAACCACATATTCTTAGAATTGAGAGGCAGCCTTTTGTGATGAGTTCATAACTAAGAGGGAACATAGCAGGACCCCACAGTTGAAACAAAGTATGTGGAGCAATGGAGGCCCAACTTGTGCGGTGGTGGAACTATGGGTACCTACACAATTGATATCCAAATCCCCACTTTCCAGCTGTTTAAGTGGAAACAACAAATCAAAGGGTAATTTGTAGTCATTAATTTTGATGTATAGGCTTCCCTATCCAAAAGGGCTCAACAGAGGTTGTGAAATTATAACCTAAGTAAGAGGTGCTGACTGCAAAAAATAAAAACCCTGAACCTCCTAAGCCATCTTGCCAGCAGTGCTCTGTCCCTGACTGTCCCCTCTGAATTTCCATCACATACTGTACAATGCACCCTAGATCTTGGGCAGCATTACTTAAAATCAATGAATTTATTGCCTGTACAGTTGGTAACTGTACTGACATCTAATTGTCTCCAAAATAATTTACTTTCTAACTAGCTCATTCTGTCTGTTGTCTTGTTTTCTCACCCACCCTTCCTTTCATTTTATCTTAGAGCAGTCTTTCCCAGTCTGATGGATTTCCCTCACCAGTCTCCACTCTTCTGTTCTCTTTCCATCCATCTTTGCTCCCTTAATTATTGCTGAAGTTCCCCACGGGTCCATTTTCCTCCTCAGGTGCCCTCACTCCTTATCCTGCAATCTCTGCACACCACCACAACAGGAGTGCCATTTTTACACCTGCCCAAACTATTCTTTGCTTTGGATACTCACGTTTCTCCTGTGCCTCTCAATTATGGGATCTTCTTGACAAGGGCTTTAGTTCGCTTTCTTTCTAAGAGGCTCTTGGCACCCTGATTTGAGTTCCATTCCAGCTCATAGATACTGGAAATCTCTTATTTTTTACACATTTTCTCAACAATCAGATTTCCCTGCAACTGCAAACTCTACCAGCTGTCTTCTAAGATTCATCAGCTCCTATATGTCTCCCAATACAGCTGTGTTGGCTGATGGGAATTGTAGTCAAGAACATCTAGAGTTCACATGTACTAAGTCATGGTTTAATAACATATAGTTTAGCATATGTGAATGAGATGAATGTATGCCTGATATGGTCTGTTCGAACGAAGGGTCGCCTAGTAATAAGTTAAATGAAGAACCTCCTGAAACCTTTGGAAACAGTGAATCCCCTCCCCTCCCCACCTGAAAGATCTTGTAAGATCCTTAAATTATAAACCCAGAACCTGCTGCTTGTGTGCCTAGATAAGCAAATGAAGGCTGCTGAATATTAGTCTGAACCCTAATTTGGAATAAAAGTAACAGCAGAAGGGAGAGACATGTGATTGCAAAACGGTTCATGAATGTGTTCTGTTCCAGGCATCTGACTGTGCTGACTCTGCTGCAGAATGCACTCATCAAATCTATGGCTTTCAGCTGATGGAGTGGCAAATAGGCCTTTGACTGTAGTTCCGTATCTGAAAGGGAAGATTTTCACCGGCAATTGGCTGAGCAAAGACCTACTCACACAATAACAGCTGTGAACCCTGCTGAGGGCATCTGTTGGGTTGTTAATACTGCTTGGGAATCATATAGCTCTGACTGTGTTTTGTTTACTAGAGAAATTCCTATGCTTTTCAACAGCGTTAAAAGATATTGTACCTCCTGTTTGTTTACATATAATGCTGGGACTGTGTTGTCTCTGTTCCCTACTGCTGATTTTCTTCCCTGCAGGGGGGCTAGCATATTGAAGGGCTTTTTTATTATTTTCATTTCAACTGAGTTATAATAATAATAATACCAGCCTAAATGTACAAATGTGCTGTTAAAACAAAGAGCGTTGCAGGGAGCTGGGGCCTGATTCTCTCGCTATTCTTACACCAGCATCTGCAGGGAGAAACATCAACTATGGCATTTGAGAAAAGGGAAAGAGGCCTTGCAGGTAGAATCACGAGACAATTTCCAGCCTCAGCACAAGTAACGACAATTTTAGGAAATGGGTGGGGAGCGTAATGCCTCTCAGAAACAATAATAGGCATTCTGGTAGTAAGCAGGACAGTAGCTAGTCCCCCTAAATTAAGCCATTCCATCACACAGTAAAACTCTTTCTCTGCTGAAATGGAAATATTCAGGAAGCTGAATTTTACATTCTGTGCTCCGGTGGAATTACAGGATACACAGACCATTCCCAATGAAAGAGTCAGAGCCTTGAAACACACACTTGGTTAACCAGTTCAAATGCTGTCTCAAAAATGAAGTGGCACATGACTAGTTCCAGTACTGTTCAGACGTGATCAGACTTTGCCTTTTGAAATATTCAGCACAATTGCTCCCTGTTATTTTCAGTATATCTCTGGACTGCCTGATTTAGTAGGGACCAGGTTTTCCCTGTGTCATTAATTGTGATAGAAGATATATATCGCAGGTGCGCTGTCACTGCACTCCTACTACTGAAGATCTCCAGCCTAAGCAATGTGTAAAGTCACAGAAACCCTGTCATTCACTGAAGCCAACAACCCTAGCTACAATGTGAAAACTGTGTTTTCTGAGAAAGTTGGGCCACTTAACCTTGAAATGGATCCATGTATTTCATTCACTTCCTTATGACAGACTCTTATATCTAGTTAAGTTCCTTCCACCTCTGTAATAGTTGGTTTTGGCTAATATGACTAAAAGGAAATCAGGAGCAACTTGAATTCTTCTTTGTCTTTAGTTTCACACAATTAAAGAACTAAGATATAACTCTCCAGACATATTTTATTTGAATGGCTAATGAAGTCTGAAGATCACCTTTTGATGGCAAATAGTGGTTCTGAATTTGTCCACAGGCTCTCTAGACATAATTGTGTGATGAATAAACATGAATCAATCCATCAATTGGGTGGTGATAAATTAGTGCTATTTCAATAGGGAAGTCATGTTTCTGACCATACCTTGCTGCATTCAAGGATTTTACATGTCATAATAACGGCCTCAGCATCCTGAATTACACTTGCACATGTCATGCAATTTCATATATCAAATGACATGTGTCTGCAAGAAAAAAACCATAGCTCCTCCTTGACACAAGCATCAAGAAAGGGGAAAGGTGTCAAATTGCTCCATCTTCTCCCCAATCTTGCTGTAGCATGGGCTAGTCTGATTGTTTGCTTTTTGGGCAAACAAGTTTTAGATATTTGCACTCCATGTACACTTGCCTCAGAATCTTCTCCTGTTACAAAGGAAGAATGAGTCCCCACACTTTAACTCTCTGTGCCCTCACATAGGAGTAGGTGCTGGAAAAGGAAAGGTTATATAACAGGTACTGTGCACTGCACTTCCACCTACAAAGCTCGCAGTAGAAGTACTGCAAAAGTGAAATGGGAATGCTTTTCTTCCCTGTTTGCATTAGGTATAATAAGATGCAAGTGACAAATATTGGTTAATTGTGTTCTTTTCACACAGTGCTCTCACACTAACCATGTAATAGTCAGTTAATTTTTAATATACATATGTACAAATTTATATACAGGAGATACACAATACACTTATGTATATTTGCGTTCTTGTACACAGATATGCTCAGGTAAAACTACTTGCATTTGTTAAACCAGGTCTGTTTTTCTTTCTTATTAATTTAGCCCACAACAAAAGTTATTTTATATCAAAAGATGACCAAGCACCTTTTGTTCATGTACTGAATTTAAACACGGTGAGGTTTTTGCCTGCTTGGAACATATGGATAAATAATTACAATGGAAAATGGACATTGGATATAATATTGCTGACTACTCTGTTCATAAGCTGATGGTCATTTGTAATTGTTTATTTATAAGTATTCCAAAAGAACTGGACGTATTTTAGCTTTGTTTTCAGTTACAATGATTAAAACACAGCACATATAAAAGCTTAGCAGATTTCACATATCATGAGCAGAGCAGTGTGCCAGCACATAACGCCCCCCGCCCCCCGCAACAACCTGATGACATCTAGTGGGCACTGTGATTAACTGATTGTTCCATAAGTTCACAGAAAGAAAATTAATGAGCAAAGCATAACAGAAACACTACCAAACATGTTTATTTTACAAACTTGCAATAATAATATTTGGTAGAAATGAGGTTTTATTGCTTTTATAATGAAAAAAAAGTTTGTTTTTTTTTATTAAAAAGAAGAAGCAAGGATCAGTTGCTATTAAAACATCTTCAAAACAAATGGAGTTGGATTGTAGCTCAACAAGCTTGGCAACAGTCTGTCTGTGGAGGTGTTCAAGATTAGCATCATTATAAAATAAGGGCATAAGATGATGGTTCTAAGTAACTATAAAAGGAGTTGTGAGATAGTCTAACAAAACAATGCGATACAAAATACAATTATTAATTGCTTAAAACATACAAATAAACTATTATTTTTAGTAAAGAAACATGGGTCAATTATATTTACTATTTCAGCCGGTACTTGACTAAGCTAAATAACCTGGTACATCTATTTCTTGAAAAACGAAACAGCACTGTGGAGAAAAAATATCCTGCATAATAATACAGTACGTAAGATTCAGACAACTATCCATCAAGATTACATCAGATTAGAGTGTGTTATTTTCTTTTCTTTGTTGTAACTAACTCAGAAATATAAAGATTAAGTTTTGGAAGATGATGGATTTTCTACTATTATTATGTTGTCCATTTTATCCTTTTTACCTGAGTAACCTTAAGAAAACAATTACAATGTGCATGTACTTGCCTGACTCAAGAGTTCCATGTACAGTCTATGTTCAAATGAAGTTTGTGGAAAGACCCTCATTATTTCAAACAGAAAGTCAATCCACATGTACAAAGAGGAACCATGTATGTGGATCAGTTCCATCTACTGAAATCAATGGGGGAAACATTCCAGGAAGAGGAGTTGTGCATAGACACAGAAACTCCTGCACCCAGAACAGACTGTTTGGGAATGATCCATTAAGCATGGGTGCTACATAACCATTTTCCATGGGGCTTGAGCAAAATCCCCACTAAAACGCCGAAAGCTGCACAGAACCCATTGTTGGTGGATTTTCTTTCATCCAAGGTTAATTTCTATATATGAAATGTTCAGTAATGCGCTTATGCTTCTGGAGTATAGCTTTACAAATACAAAGCAGCTAGGAGTTTATAAAACATTTACTGAACAGTAAAGTCTAGGTCAATCTGTACAGATCGGTAGGTATAATGTAAATATGTACAGGAATTTATTTCCATCACGTTTTGTGCAATGTGGCCTCCATCTGCAATTGAAAGGCTGCTATTTATGACATGGATTTCTTAAATGCAGCTAGCAATGGAGAGTACAGGGGAGGAAAAAGGACCACAGATCCCAAACAAATACTGTGCTACGCAGACAGCTGTACATAATTCATATAGTGCATATATCGGTTACATAGAGCAGCAAATACAGACAATCGCATTTACAGTTTCTAGGCTTGTTACACTTTTTTTTTTAACGTGGGAATGAATGAATATTCTGATGAAGGAATGTGTCTATCAGTAAATTATGAGCTTACAGGAAAAAATGTTTTCAGTTCCATGTGCAGAAAAATAGTGCAGTAGGAATAAATCCTTTACAGTAGCAATTAAATAATTCAGTAGCACTGTTAACTCAGAAGTTTAAAAAAACTGTGTACAAAAGGAAATATGTTTGTTCTGAACAGTTCTGCTAATAAGCTCACTGTAACACCTCGAAGAGGTTCCCCGTCTTTTTTGTGCTGTTTGCTCCATTTTTCTGGTTATTATTTTTCTTCTCTCTATTACAGACTGAAGTAGAGTGTGAATGCTTGAAGCAATTTCTAGGTATAGTCACATTGGTGGAAAAAACATAGGTGTGCAGTCACTTTTACGAGGTAAGTTTGGAATAACTTGGAGGAGAAAATTTACGTTTTAAGTACTTCAGAATATAAAGTGGAAGACAGCTTACTACAGTGATGGCTGACACTTTCCACAGGAAGGTCACAGTTGTGATAAAGGCAAGATCTATAGACATAAAAAGGGGGAAATAAGTTATAAAAGCAGGAAATTGGGGGAATGTCCAATGTGCAAGATCAATAAATATCACTGAACTCTTGTCACAGGCTATTTTATAAGACTGTGAGGTGGTGGGAGCTGATTAATATTAGGCCACAGCTGTACACTGTCATATGTTTCTTTTAAAATGCTTTATTAAATCAGTCTCTCCTGAAAATGGACTGAATAACACCACTATAACAGATTTGAAAATGCCAGGCTCTTGCTCAAAGGCAAATGTCAAAGAACAAAGGCAAGGTGTTCAAATATGTCACCTTTTAAAAATCCAGCATGATTTAAACAAAATTAAAAGCAAATTTTGAACTTTGAAAGTTGAATTTTATGGATTTCAGGATTGTTGACACACTTTCACTGATATTTGCACATGTAAATTTAAATACATATTCAATTAAACAATTAAGAACCTGATCAGTCTTTTTCAATACAAATCCATTAAGATTCCAAGTAATTACCATGCAGTGGAATATGAAAAAAACACCTGTTTTTTCAATGCTAGCAAAAAGGGATGCCTGTTACTGTTTTGGCAAATTTGTCCTAGTGCTCTGTGGGGCACTTTACCTTGAAGAAAATAACAATTATACCTACCTAAGAAAGCTCCAAAAGACACTCTGCCTATACCTGCTCCGATAAGGTAGAAGAAGAAAGGACAGATTTATAGAAAAACAAGGAAATAAGAAGCAATATATTAAAAAGGAATGTGTTAAGTAAGAGAGAGCTGAAAGGTTTGAAAGTGGTTAGTAGTATCTGAAGGCTGCTCTCCTACAGACCGTACCATTTCAGATTTAAAAATACATTCTGGAATATATTCTAAAAGTGAATGTTATTTTTAAGAGCTATGTTAGATAAACAGAAGACAGAGGTCAGTAACCCCATACCTCCAACAGCGTTTTTAATTTGAATGCTGTGGCGAAGAGGAAGCCTAACACAACCCCTTGTGATAAAGGCCAGATTTTTATATATAATGTAAGTTGCCTGGTATTACCTATGGTGACAGTCCACATATCTGGATCAAATTAATACAGCTGAATTGAATTCAGACAAAAACTACTGTCATACTGCTCACAGCTGTGTAAACATAGCACATCTTAAAACAGAACAATAGATACTACCCATTATGTAAGTGATAGCTACTCACCAAAATATTCATTTAGAAATGCAAGCGAGGCCACATAACAGCAAAGGCTGAAGATTTCAGCCACCACCATTAACCAATGCCATGTTCGTATGGTAAGTGCAACCATCAAAAGCTCAGTCAGGATTAGTGCAGTGAAAGAAATGGCAACAACATGGACAAATTCAGATTCGAAAAGCAAAAGAGCTCCATACATCAGAATGCCACCTGAGAAAGATATACAAGAACTTTAATAATGGATTCACTGTAGAGCTCATCTTCTTCATGCACGGTTAGTTACTGCACTTCCACTCCTCATTCTAGGCATTCAGGGACTGCATGGGGAATATGTGAAAGGGGCTCAAACAGGCTTGGGGGGAAAAAAATCAATGTTGAACTGCAATTAATAGGTCTGACACTACTTGAATATCATATTTCAAGATAAACATAAAGCAATTTTTAAAAGCCCTGTGGATGAAACGTTAAGTTTTGGAAATCTCATTGTGAAAGCTGAAATGGAACTGTTAGAAGACGGGGAAAAAATTTACTCAAGAAAAAAACCAAGTCAGATCTCTTACCTTGGTAAATACTGATTAAAACCCAGATGAGGAAAGTCTTAAATGACAAAGATCTTCCCTAAAAGAAACAATGAAAAGAAGTTTGTAAGCAACTTGGACAAGGCAAAATATATTCAATTAGCAAAAAACCATGTATTTTTAATTATATATTTTGGGACTACAACGGCCTCATTTTAAAAACAGAATATATGGGCTAAATTTCAGCAATTACATTTGGTACCTAAACTTAAAAGATTTATTTAAACTTTTGCAAAAAAGATTCAATTTCCCTATTGAATATATAGTGCTGTGCTTCAATTTTGCAATAATTATAATCACTTCTGGAAAAAAACAACCTCAGGTGTTGTTTTGAAAGGGGTGTTTGTTTTTCATTACTGATATAACACACAATTTCACTTTCTCCCTTAAAATCAACACATGCAACTATAATATGCCAAATGGTATCCATGGGCCATGACTTCACACTGCACACAGGTGGAGCATTCTCCCATGTGGCAGGGTCTGGGAATCCACCAACCATCTAAATTACCCACAATGCCCCTGAATGATGAGAACCAGCTGCAGTCAAGAGAGTGGGTGGACCAAAACACCTACTACTTGGGTCCCAGCAGCTGCTCGAGGGTGCTGATGCTGGTCTTAATATGAAGAAACTGCCCAGTGTTCAAGGCAAGATGTATATAATGTCAACTTATCACTATAATATTTTGCTCTGGAAGTGGCAACTCTTTTTGTAAACTGCTTAATTTTTTTTTTTTTACAATCAAATGGTGTACAAATTTTATGAAAGAAATGAACATAGGGCCAAGGGGGGAAAAGAAAAAAGGAAAGAAAGAATGTCGCCCACATGGACCCGTTTTGAAAACTCTTACCTTAGTAAGGTCTTTATAAAGTTCTGGATAAAGGAGTGCCATTTCCGGTTTCACATCCTGATCCAGCACTAAGGAGAAAACTGGGAACATCGTGTATATGGTTGCATACCTCAGGGAGAAATCATTTGAAAAATATTTTAAAATGTATCCTTTACATAAACTTGCTTTCACTTCCATAATAATATCTTGGTGCCCATGCAAGCTATGGCGTATGTTGGTCTTGCTTTGAACATTTTTATCTTCACCAATCAAAACAACACAATCTGATTATGTATCTGTTTTATATCATTTATACTTAAGAGGGAGGTTCACAGGAACTCATGGCACATGCTTCAATTCATTGGTTTCTGTCTAGAATTAGTACTGTTTTTGAGGCCACAAGAAAAAAATTATAGTGGCCACCTATAATGGTAACATATTACATGCCATAATAGTGGTAACATAATGAAAGTTACTGTTCATTATAACTAATAATAATGATGAACACTGTAAACAAAAAACCAACACACCTCTGAAATAAGTTTTCGTAGAACTGAATCTCTTACTTACCCTACCATGAGGAAACCTTGGTATAAAGGAACGGATGCAAAATAGAAGACTGAAGAAAACACAGCCTAGAGGAAGAACACAGTATATTATATTGGGATTCTTACAGATAATCTGGGGAAATTATTTAAATGGCTAGAACAATGTTGGTAAACAGTTCACCATGAAAGTAAAAAGAATTAAATACCTGCATAGTTGAAATAATAAGGCCTCTGTGCATGACAAATTGACCAAGTGCTGCCGATCTTTTGTAACTATTTCGACCATGTACCATCAGCAGCCGGCCAATGTGTTTAAATTGTGTAATTGAAAAATCAGCAGCTAAAGAAGCTTGTTTCCCCTCCTAAATTGAAAATAAGAATCACACATTAAAAAAACACACGATCAACACTGTAAACATCACCTTGGAAAAAGTACCATCTATTAACAGGTTTAATAATGAGCACCTCCAAATCTGAAAATTCAAGTGATGGGGATTTATACACAGCATGAATTTTTACTACTATGAGTAAGATATGCATATACCAAATGTATTTACAATTTTAACCAGTGGATTCCAACACATTTTAAAGTATACATTTAATAAACTCTGTAATAAATATACCTTTCCTTCAATTCCAATTCCACAGTCTGCTGCCTGGATCATATTGACATCATTTCCTCCATCACCTGAAAAAAAGTACAATCACCTGTCACATTTTAGACCAGTTCCACAATCTTTAAAATTTGCTTGTTGAATTTAATTTCACTTGGAATTAATTTAGAGAGTTTGGATTTGATATCCCGCTTTATCACTACCAGAAGGAGTCTCAAAGCGGCTAACATTCTCCTTTCCCTTGGTTTTTACGAAAACAAATAAATGAAAATATAACATTTGCCTATTAAATTATCCAGGACAGTTCCTTAGTCCTTGTACTTAAGAGGAGAGACATATCATTAGTTTGTCAACGGGAATAAAACCAGAGTGGATGCTTACCTATTGCACAAGTACGTTTTCCTGTGTGGTGTTGCAACAATTTTACTATGTGGGCCTTTTGGGTGGGTGAACATCGGCAGCATACTACAGCTGGACACTGACAAGCTAATTCCACAAATTCATGCTCATAGTATTTCAAGCAGACCTACAAAAAGCAACATATTGGGGGTTTACCACTTAACAGAACTCCAGCAGTATTGGTTACAGATAGGTAACCGTGTTGGTCTGCCATAGTCAAAATAAAAAAATTCCTTCCAGTAGCACCTTAAAGACCAACTAAGTCAGTTCTTGGTATGAGCTTTCGTGTGCATGCACACTTCTTCAGATATCTGAAGAAGTATCTGAAGAAGTGTGCATGCACACGAAAGCTCATACCAAGAACTAACTTAGTTGGTCTTTAAGGTGCTACTGGAAGGAATTTTTTTATCCAGCAGTATTTTTAGCTTAAACAACATAAGAGTTAGTTGAAAGTTGGATCACTTTTCAGTGCTATTCCCATGCACCAGAAGTACATGTATGGGCTATGGGCAAGCGAGAAAGAAATGGTAGATAAATGTCTGTTACTGTAAAGTCTAAAAGGCAGCTTGTTTCTTCATCAATGGAAATCACTGTTGTGTGTGAATGAAGGTATAAGAACATACTATTTATCTTGGAACCTTTATTTTGATACAACACAAAATAGGATCTATTAGAGCATGTTAATACAGTACATGCTTTGAATGCAAAGGTTCAATTCATGTTATCTCTAGATAGAGGTGGAAAAGGCTTCTGCATTAAAACTTGAAGTGCTGCTACCAGTCACTGTCAACAAGACTGAGCAAAAAGACCAACTGTTTGCACAAGGCAGCTTCCTATGATCATGTCCATGACAGATATTCCTGACCTTCTCACAACTCATTGTGGGGCAAGTTCATCCTTCCCAACAGGAATAGATACTATATTGCAGGAACAAGAGACTTGCCCACGTATTGACTCCTTCTGCAGAACTCAAAAGGAGGAGCACACAGATTTGCTAGGGGACTAGCTGAGGGTGGAAATAATTTGTTCCTGAAAAGATGCAATCAAGAATACCCACAAATCACTCATGGACAACCCGCATATAGTACAAGACACTTAACAGAGTGTAATTATTGTTACATATCTGCTTAATGTTTGACTATATAAGCTACATTGTGTATGAAATGAATGTTTATTGCAGGTGGGATATATGGAGATTGTTTAACTGTTTTCAGAAACTATCCCCCCCCCAACATAAAAATGAGAATGCTGATTCTTAAACCTTTCCAGCAAAAATCTCCTTAGTAATTCCTGCGCCAGTGTCTCTGTAAATTGTAACTGGTAGCTTCCAAGCACACACTTATATTGCTGAATGGGCAGGGTAGGGCACTGCAACTCTTGGAGAGGCTCTTTTCCCCCCTTGGTATTTAAATTGGAGAATTTAACTCACAGAAAGTTATTATCATCTTTGATATTATGAAATGACGAACAAGTATTTTTGCAGAAGGAGGGTGACAACAAAGTTATACTCAAAGTAGATCCATTTATTTCAATGTGTCCAAGGCTGGTATTAGATAACAGATATTCTGGGTAACTGTTCCTCAACTTGGTTTAATCTTACAGTATTAAGTGTTTTTGATGTAAAACAAACTGCAGACCAAAGGTGCTATTCGGGTCCTCTTTTGGCAGTCTGGTGGTAAAAGTACTTAGAATTAATCAATTTTTAAATTACCTTAACAGTACAGTCACTGACAAAAGCCAGGGCCTTACCTCCAGAGAGTCCCCAGATATTACCAATGCACAGTCATGTTTCCTTCTGAATGCATTTAGCTCCAAATGAGCTTCTCCACGACTTGTAACCTTAATTTAAAAAGATACATTCAACAGTTTAAGGTGTGACAGTAATATCTATCTATCTATCTATCTATCTATCTATCTATCTATCTATCTATCTATCTGCTTTTTACTATGGTGGAATTACTCTGTTTTTTTCCACCCTTAAATCTCTATGAATCTCTTGCCTCCCACTGTAAATAAGATACTGCAATATCTGCAATGCTGAAGGGAAGCTGAGTAGGTGACATTTTCTAAAACTCCCCTTCGGAATGATGCAAAGCTGGGGAGTGGGGAGAGAAGCAGAGATTGCACAAGTTGTGGCACATTGTCATAATGCTAAATCATGGTTTAGTGCTATATCGGACCAGGGCAATACTTCATAGAAGATGAAAAACTATTGGAATAAGAAACTGTGTTCTACCCCAGGATTTCCAAAGGGATAAGATATAAGGAATGTGCAGCTGAAGGGATAGCAAATACTGATAATTTCCAAAGTGGACATTTTCATGCAATTATAATTCCAAAAGAGGAAGTCCTCATGCACTAAGAGAGGGTGGGAAACTTGCAAGGGGTACTCCAGGAATATGGGCATAGTCTGGGGGAAATGACTGTGTGAGCCAAACTGGACAAGCCAGCAGACCAAGATCAGCTCACAGACTGGAGTTCCTCCATCTCTGGCCTTGACTATCAGAAAAAGCTGTCAATATGCTCTCAGTGTAGTCCGAAAGACACTAAGCTGGCTTTACTGCACTTTAGCTATCCTCTGACACGGGGTCAAATTGAAACAGAAGACTTTTTCTGTATGTTTCCCATTGACATGGCCTGTGCAGGCGCATAGTATGTGGGCATGTAGGTGCATGAGAACATGAGTATATGTGCATAATGCAACAGATGTCATGAAACATAAAGACCAAATTAAACTGGGGCAGCTAAGGGTGTATAGCATTCCCACTGGAATTCATTCTTTTACCATACTGTTTGTCTGTCTGTCTGTCTCATAAAATGAATGAACACTTATCATGTCTTTAGCAAACACCACAACAGTAGTAGACATTGCTAAGGGTGACAAGAAACAAAGTACTGGTAGCAATACTTACAGGTCTGAAAATATGAATATCTTGTGCTCTGGATACTAGGTGAGAGCTTTTTGCAATACAAGTAGCTGTCTCCAATTTATCTCCTGTTAACATCCATATCTATGAAGTAATTGAGAGTCAGTTTAGTTGACTATTACTTGTCTATTGCGCTTATAAAAAATGCAGCTGTATCTCTGTCCTGAGAATTGTATTCAATTGCTGTCTATCAAAGCAAATTCTTATTATATATCATTAACCAAAAATGTATAGGTCCCCTCTGCTAAGGATATGGTGCAGGGTCCAGCTGTTGAGGCCAGTAGTGGATGGTGCGATGGGACAGAATTGCTCACCTGACCTCTTAGCAGCAGAGTTGCTGCTTTATACTAAGAGTGGGAGGTACAAGTTTGTGGGGAGGTTGGGGCTGTGCAAATGCACTGGCGGAGTTAATACAACACTCCTGCCAGCATGTTCACACAGTGCTGAGCTCCCCACCATCTTTTATCTCCCACTCACTTTCCCAGGAAGCAGCAGTGATTCACCAGCCAAGAGATTGGGTGAGCAGCACTACTCCTGCCCTCGCCCCGTCTGCTACTGGTTGAGGCTCTGTATAGGAAGAAGGGGTAGTTTAGGTTGATAGGACAAAGGTCATGTGAAGTAAGTCAGTATTGTCATACAAACAGATGTGTCTGTGGCTGCATTCATGGAATATTTCACAGAGGAACATTTTATGACAGTTGCAGGTACAGAATATATTTATGTGTACTTTTGTGTACATTCTTCATGGAATAGTTATCTATTGCTGTAATAGTTAAATAAGTCTTCCATGAGAAGTGACAACATGGGTATAAGAGAACTGAGCTGGGCTTCTCCTTTCTCTCTCTTTAGTTCTGCGGCCTAATCTGCAGGAGCTTATCCAGTATCCAAACGCTCCTTCTCACATGGTAGCAGGCTGAATCATTTGCTATTTGTGTAAATAATTCTACCATGCAAAGACAACAAATTTAAAGAAACAAGTTAACTATCTGACAAAACAAAAGCTAGTACCTTTATTCCAGCGTTTCGAAGCATCTCCAGAGTTGGCCTGACATCAGCCTGTAGCTGATCTTCAACCCCAGTGAGACACAGTAATTCCATTTCTCTTTCTAAACTCTCCACAACGGCGGCCACCTTGAGGGTTCTGTCATGTATACTTAATTTTGCTTGGTTGTATCGATTCTATTTACAAGACAAAAATCCGACTTTATATACATAAAAGGTTTTACTTGTTGCCAACTGGGACACTATCGTAAGGATGGAAGAGCAGTCCTGCTGGGTTAGTCCAGCACTCTGTTCTCACATGGGCCAACCTCAACACAACAGCATTCCTCCCACTTGTGATTCACAGCAACTAATATACAGAAGCATATTGCTTCAAGACAGTGGAGGCAGAACATAGGCATCACATTTAGCAACCACTGATATTCTTATGCTCAATTAATATCTTAAATAAGTGATTTTCAACCTTTTTGAGTCCATGGCTCCCTTGACCAACTACATTGTTTTTGTGCCACCCCTGTGGAGCTCAGGAGCCCAGTTATGTCACCCCCTTGCCTGCAGAGCTGGCAGCCGCTCACCCTTTTCCAAACACCCTCACTTGGGAGTTCTCTGGGGAGCCGCAGCTGCCACTCCTAGTCTCTGAGCTGCCCCCCTTGCCCCAAAGGGAGGTGCCTCCTCACTCTGCCCCACATGGGCCTGGGAAGCACCCCCTGGCCAGCCCCAGAGGCACCATTCGCCTAGGAAGCTTATAGCCTGGGACACTACAACAGTTGTGCAAGCCTTTGGGAGGCAGAGACGCGAGAAGGCATTAGAAGGGAAGGAAAGAGGGACAGAGGCCAGTGTTCTTGCAGCACCCCAGACCATCATTCAAGGCACCCTAGGGTGCCACAGCACATTGGCTGAAAACCACTGTCTTAGAGGAACAACATTTCATAGCTCAATGCTTAGGAGACAACAAGCCTGAAAACTTAAAAATGAGGCTTCAACTGTTGACAGCCTTCCTTGCTGCCAGATTTTCTCCTCCACTCAGAGATTAAGTTTGAGAAGAGGGCAAGAGCTGTGATGATGGAGGGCTGGTAGGTAGCTTCATGGGGCTTAGTGTCTTTTCAAGCTTTCTTGAGAAAAGTCCAAGCTTTCTCAGAGTTTTCTCCTAAAAGCCCACAAAGACTGAGCCTATGATGAAACAAGCTAGAGTAGATCTCACTCATCATTAGTCCATATTAGCCAGAGGTTTAACATTCTAAATTATTTTGAAACACTGAAGTATTTTGGATTAAGTGTGTTGTTAAACCCAGAGTAATACAAAAACAACGGTATAGTATGAGGGTTTTTTTACCTCAAAATCCTGATACTGTTCTTCGGTTAATGATTTTTTGGCAACAACCAGAGTGCGTAGTCCTTCTCTTGCCATGTTACCACACTAAAATTGCATATAATAAACAATAAAGCATAGTCATAAATCATGCAGAAATGTCTTTGCAAGTGATAGGGGCCCATTCACCAAACTCAGATTAATAGGCTTTGATATTGCAAATGAACAATCAATGTGAAAAAACTCTAAGGCTGGAAATGATGCAACATCATTTTGCAAGTTTCTCCCCACTATTCAAGGGAGAGTTACACCAGCTCCAGTCCTTTCTGAAAGGGTGGCTTCAGAAGGTGGTTCTGGAGGATGGCCTTTTCCACCCCAGAGGTACTGGCCTTTGTGTCGCTTCAAGCTTCCAGCCTCTCACATTTCTAATGCTCACTTACATCTAACTATTCAAGAGAGGCAGTGGAAACCTGAAAGAAGTGGCTGGAGGCAGTTCTGGGAGGGCAAGCAAATAAACTTAATCCAAATAATATAGAAGTCTATTGGTTGAGAAGACCACCGATGTGGTTTGCAACCAGTTTTTAACAGGATTACTCTACAGTTGAAGTGCCTGGGGGCAGAGCTTGCTTGTACACCCTGCTCCCATCCCCAGTTTAACATTTTACATGTTCAGACAGATGCCTGAACAAAGTTCTAGACTCAGTGTTATCCTTAAAACATATAAAAGTTAAAATGCTAAAACAGATTGAAATTACTTCAACTTTCTAAGCATCTGGGCATCTAAGCATCTACAAGCTGCAGGTTATCTCTGTGGTTAGGCATGCCTTTCAATTAGCTGAAGCTGGTAGCTAACTGTAATCCTATCTGGAGAAAACTGACCAGGCTTCAGCAAAACATACACTGGTTACATTCGATCTAGGCTAATCTATATAGTGAGTGCTTCCTTTAAAGGCAACCTAGAAGCTTCATCAACTGCAAAATTCAGTCATAAGAATGATTGCTAGGCCTAGGTGGTTTGATCATATGATAAACTGATTTTTCATCATCTGCATTTGCTACCCATTCATTGGTGGTTTCAATCTGAAGTGCTAGTACTAGCCTTTAAATCCCCAAACAATTTGGTAACAGATTATTTGAAAGATTGCTTTCACCCATGTAAATCTGCAGGACCCTAAGAGGCCCCTTTCTAGGACCCAACACTAAGGTCTATCAGGTTGGCATGTACCAGGGTGAGGGCCTTTTCAGAGGTGGAAGTCCCTCTCCCAGTAATTATTTGCCCTCCTGTCTTAGTCCTTTAAAGCTGCACCCAAATACTTCGTGTAAATTTATCCAAGCCTTGTATTGATTTTACTGCTGTCCCCTCATAGATGTTTTACATTGATGTTTTAAAAGATTTAACATGTTTAATAGGTTTGTTTTAAACATTTTTATTGAAAAAAATGTGATGACTTGCCATTAAAGGTGGGATAGTACTATATTAAATACATAAATTGATAGTAAAATTGATAGTACAGACAAGTAAGTGTCCTGGAAGTTCTATATAAAAATAGCAAATAAAGTTGAAAATAAGGAAGCTTAATTGTGAATATTCAACCAAACATTTATGTGGGCCTTTATGCCATTGCTTTATTTCAACAAGTTTCATTTCTGCCCACCCAAGTTACACATATTTAAAATGATTTTTAAGTTAGTTTTACAGGCTAATGTATCTGTGTGTCATAGGAGAATTACTATTACCATAGCATAAACATGATTGGCAGTAAGTTTATTTTGTTAAATTAAAACCCAAGAATTAAAAATAATACAAAACAGCAACATTAATGATTCTTCAAAATGCTTGATGCTCTCTGTCTAGTGCAAAATGATTATTGATTTGACCTCATAATGCTAAATAAATTAAGCAAGTATTTTACAATTAATTGTGCATCATTATCGCCAAAAGTAATTTTTATGACACTTTATTAGCTCTTCAGGGAGTTTAATTTATTCATGCCCCTGATTAAATCAAACTGCCTCAAGCAGGTATTGATTTATATTGCCAATACCATTATGAACATGCATTGTGTGATCATCACATTACCATATTGTCTATATGTAAGGTCAAATTAAGACAATTGCTGGTGTCTAGTACAGCAACACAGTGCAACGTATTTAGTTTGTGAAAATAAATTTATTTATAATGTTACAGTAAAAATGTATGGTAGTTAAAAAGAAAATAAAAGAAAAAAGTTGGGTGCATCTAAAGAAGCTCTTTCAACCTCATTTTATATGTTTATTTGTTCTGGAATGAATTCTGAATACTTAAAAAAGACATCCATCTGTTGTTTAATTTGAGAGTTAACTTTCTTCTTCTTTTTGCATTATACAAAATTTCTAAACCACTGCAACTCTTTAAAACCTATTAGTGATACACTTAATTGCATTTCCCAATCCATTATTTCTTTGGTTCATTATTTCTATCTTTGAAGCAGACAGATGTTATTGGACTGGAAGCCATTACTATTTTGCTTCTGTTCTTTAATTTCACAGTTCTACATTTCCTTATGACAAAGTAAAACAGTTACTTTTTCTCTTCAAATTGAAACAACTGTTTTTAACATTTCTTACCTCCTCTTCTAGCCAGTCATTATACTGAACAATGGAGGACATTGCAACATCTGCACCTTTCATGTAAAACGTAATTTCACCTGTAGATTCATCCTACGGAGGAAGATACTATATATTAGAAAACAGCATACAGTGGTGCACCGCAAGACGAATGCCTCGCAAGACGGAAAACTCGCTAGACGAAAGAGTTTTCCGTTTTGGAGGTGCTTCGCAAAACGAATATCCTATGGGCTTGCTTCGCAAGACGAAAATGTCTTGCGAGTTCCTGCGGGTTTTCCCCCCTCCCCCCTTTTTCTAAGCCGCTAAGCCGCTTATCAGCTGATCCGATAAGCCGCTAAAAGCTGCTAATAGCGCTAATCCGTCAATGGGCTTGCTTCGCAAGACGAAAAAACCGCTAGACAAAGAGAATCACAGAACGGATTCTTTTCGTCTTGCGAGACACCACTGTAGTCTACTCATACCACAGGCAAATACCTATAGCCTTTGGTAAGTTATTACCAAAGACATAAAGTATTTGAGGAGGACAAATCAATATTATTCACATAGTTAGCCAACTTTTATATTTGAAAACTTATATACATTTTCAAAACAATAAATTTTCATAAATATATGACCTGCAAAACAGATGAAGAAAAATACTGACAAAACTTACTCTCACTATGATTCCCATTCGTTTGCTTTCAGATGTAAAAGGGAAAATTTGCAGAATATAGTATGTCAGAATCTGTCCACTGGGGGTTTTCAGCTGCATTGAAGTTAAATCCCTGCTCACCAAAGTAAGACCAACACTTTCTGTCCATTGTACCAGAGCAACCTATAAAGAGAAATAAGTTTTGATTGTCAATTGTATCCAGTGCAAATAAAACTGCACACAAACAATTGTCTATGATTAATTGTAGAAATCTAAAAACTTAAAAAGCCAAATATTTTTTGTACCATATATAAGCCAAGGTATGAAATACCAGGCCAACAAAATCCCTTAAGGATTACAGTATACAGTCGTAACTTGGAAGTCAAACGGAACCCATTCCAGAAGTCTGTTTTACTTCCAAAACGTTCAAAAACCAAATCACGGCTTCTCATTGGCTGCAGGAAGCTCCTGCAGCCAACCAAAAGCCGTGGAAGCCCCGTTGGACGTTCAGATTCCAAAAGAACGTTTGCAAATTGGAACAATCCCTTCTGGCTTTGCGGTGTTCAGAAGTCAAAACGTCCGAGTTCCAGGGTGTTCGGGATCCAAGGTATGACTGTACAGGTATTCATAAATCCATTACAAGCTCATAACTGTTTCCCATACAGTTTGGTACCAGTGACGTGTATACCTTTTTATGCTGGAAATTGAAGGAAACATTGAGTGTTGCTCTGCCAGGTTCCTACAGTCCACTCATCTCCTTTCCAAAGCTTAGTTACCTTCAGGACGGAGGTAGGAAGACTCTAGGACCCTGCCAAAGCCTCATGCCTTCTCCTCAAAGCCCACTGACATGCTTACCCAGCTTTGGGAAGGCAATGTGAGGGCTGGGGAGCATCAAATTTTAGGCTCGCTCCTCCCTCCCCCCCCACCCCAAAGGACAGTATTCCATGTTGACGTTCTCTTGTGGCCCACTTGGTATGAAAATTTGAGCTGCCCTGTTCTATAAAGAACCCAAAGAAGAGCTACCTAAACTGACCTGCCTTCATTAGGCATTCATCAGGAAATAGATGTTACTAGTAAGAAATGAAGAAAGAACTCAGTGCCTAGTAATTAATGAGCAAAGTTTATCTGAGTATAGTTGGGGGGGGGCAGTCTGAACGATTTGCTGCTGCATGCATATTATTGTAAGCACCAGTAAATTAAAATATGGTGAAATGATTATTATATGAGAATATAATAAAGAGTCCAAAATAAATACACTTTAAAATGCCATTTTCAGATGCACAACAAAAGCTGTTTTAAGTTTGTCTAACAAGCTCACTATATTAGCTGCAAATGATCCAATACTCCAAAGGTTAATTTTCAATTTTCACAGTGAAAGGTTACTATTACATTCTGACCTGTAAATTGCATCTTTCCGTTAATACCCTATCATCTCATTTGTGTCCCTTTGCAACGAGGACTTGAGTGTTCTATATTTGGTGACTCACATCTGTTTATTATTTAGTTTATGCTTGGCTTCACATGCAAGTTGAGTTGGCAGTTTATAGCACAGCTACATTTTAGATAGTTATACCTGTGCTAACAGATAAGGTCAAGGAGCCAATAGAGAAGAATCACCAGGCTTTTGCATTTATTAGAGAATCCCAAAATTTCAGTATCTGGTAGTTCAGTCACATATGTTAGCCTATCAACAGTACTCAAAGGCTTGGATCCTAATCTTCTGCTTCATTTATAGGAAGAAGTTTCTTTTGATAAAATGAAGTCAGGCTCATGGAAGGGTCCATGAGTGCAATTAGGATGAGAGCCGTAACAACCTAGAATACAGTGTCTCCTGTGCCACCGCAAATCATTTGGCCTTGCCCCAAATGGAAATGGAACAGGAAGAAAACTTGCATAAGAAAGGAAAAAGACCACCTCTTAAGGGTGTCTTGCCCTTTTTTCTGACTCAAAAGAGAGTTGGCAACTGAGGCCCTTCATGTCATTCCACAACTGAGTGAAGCCCAAGGTGCTCTAGTTTGGTGGTGCCCGCCCCCAGCTGTGGGGGGGGGGGCACCACCCTGTGACACAACTGGTACCAACACTGTTCAGTTATCTACACTGGCTGAAACCCCATCTCTTCTTCCAGCTTTTTGGTGGGGATGGGGGCTGAGCCTAGCATTCTCAGAGGAAGCAGATTACAAGTGATGAAGGTTTTGAGATGGTTTTACTGACGGATTTTATATTATGTCTTTATATTGTGGTTCTTTTAAGGTGACCAGCCCTGAGATTATGTACAATGAAGGGCAGAATATAAATCTTTCAAATATATAAAACAAAAAGCCTCCCCTGTCCCCAAATTAGGTTGCTGATAAAAAAAAAAGTTTGGAGGAGAAACAGGGAGTGGATTTGAAAAGTGAGTTCAGTTCTGTACTAGAAACTAATTCTTATGCTGAGCTTGCGCACAGATCTGCAATTTCTGAAATTATACACACACACACACTAGATGCCACAAGCCTTGAGTCTGCCCCAGCTCTAATTTAGAAATGTAACAACAGCAATTTTAACAATTGTGCAATTCAGCAATTTTAAGAAGTAATATTTCATATGAAATGTGGTCTTGCATATGAAGATCTTATCATTTTTGTGAACATTTTTATTAAACTTTGTATTACTTTTTAATTCTACTTTACTTCCATTGCTTTTCCGTCACCATGTCTTCACAAAATATTAAAATAATGTTTAATATTTCAAATGTTGGATGTTTTGGTATATGCGTGTAGCAAATAAGTAGCTAGTTCATTAGAATTAGCCATCATTAAAATTGTGACTAATCCATCTTCACTGACCAAAGAGGGGCAAAGGTCTTCAAAGGCTCCTGTTCATAGTAAGTCTCTGAATTATTTGGGCTTGTGACCTTTGAACTTATTGCTCTATTTACTAAGTTCATATCCTTTTATGACTGTTTATTTCATTAGTTTATCACCAGCTTTCTATGATTTAACTGGGCATACATGTATGACAACAGAGCATCAGCATTAGGTTTCATCAGTGGAATTCTCAATATGTTCCCTTTCCTTGGTATGCTGTAGAGGGCACAAGGAGTAGACAAATGAAACTTTCCATTCTTTCAGAGAAAATGAAATATTGATCACTTATCATAAGAAACAATGAGCTTGGCATAAGTAGAGCTCATGCTATGAATACAGAATAAGTTACTTATCTGAAACTACAGTAGCTACATGCATTATAATGAAGCTTCCTATTGGTCTTAATTCCTTCAAAATTTGTTATCAGACATTTCAATGCCCATGAATATTGTGCATACTATTCATTCATTTATTGTGGAATGCTTTCAATATATTCTGTGAAGTTTTAATGTTTTAGCAAAAGAATGATATATGCTCGAACTATTTACATATCTTTTCTTGATTGTCGGCTGCGAACATTTTCTGCAATCTTAAGACTATATGGTGCCTGCTGCAAAGAACACTAGTATATGCTGTCACATAAGGAAATACGATCAGCTATAAATTATCAGAAAACACTGCATTGTTTAAAAACATTGAATGCATAAAACCAGTCTGTCAAATGATACTGTTGCTTATTAACCAAATATGTTTTGATAGGTCAACAAATGAGGTTAAAAAGAAAACATCAATTGAACCATTTCCCTAAATAAAGCTCCAGGGTGCAATATTCACAGCAGTATATTCAATAAAAATGCTTTTAAAATGGTAGTTGTGTGATTGGGAAACATTGCATCATCTGTCAACCTAACTGCAAGAAAGTTCAATAAGCTAAATAATGAACCATTTACATTATTTTCCTTAGGCTCCAGTGATTTGCAAGGATAGCATCAATAGAGCTCTTTAAAAAAATATGATAAAGACCTTCTGGTCTTTTCAGTTCTAGCTTTCTTTTTGTGATACAAAGATTTTTAGGTTATCTGAACATTTTCACAACTTTATTTTTGCTTACGACTAACACTTTTTAAAAAATCCTCAAAAAAACAAATTTTGCAAGAATTTCAGGAGACATAAAGTAATTGTAATGATCACAAAGTAAAGCTGAGATTCACTGAGGATGGTACCTGACTAGATTGTATTCAGAACAGATACACTAAAATGAACAGATGTAAAGCTGGTCATGTATAACTTAAGTCCATTAATTCCAATGGGTCTATTCTGAATTTTACCTAACCAGACACCACCATAAGATTATTCCCTTCATTTTGTCCAATTTTTACTACAGCAAAATTAAAGGGTGGCCTCCAACAGCACCAGCCCTCTTGCAAATGGACTTCAGCTTTCTCAACAGGACTCCCTTCTTCTCCTTTTTCTCATATCCACAAAATCTGTTTTACAGGGTTGGGGCACCCTCTGGAGCAGATAGGGGCACAGGGGTGGCTGCGGAATGAAGAAGAAAGGGGAGTCCGCTCATGTGATATTGGAAATGGCTGATAATGGATATATGTTGTGATCATGCATATCAAGGCATGTGAACTGTCTCTTGCTAAAATGGTAACTACCAACTGGTAAGCTTGACATCGATACCAGGTATCCTACAAAAGGTATCTACAAAATGGCTTTCAAATTTAAAACCAAGAAAACATAGTAGAATAGAATAGAATAGAATAGAATAGAATAGAATAGAAGGAGACAATTAAAATAACAGCAGCACTTCAGTGATAAAAGAGTAATCCACTAAAATACTAGCTACCAGACCATCTCAGACTTCATGAGTCCAGCAAATGCTATTCTAAAAAAAAGGCTCAGACAGCATTTACCATACTCTCCTAGGCAGAAAGTTCAGTGGGGCTGGTACTGCCAATGAGAAGGCCTCAGACCTGGAAGCACCCAAAGCAGAGCACCCTCCGTTTCAGGTACCCACTACAGAGTGTTTTCTACCCGTTACCCCTGCCCCCAAATTCAAATTTAATAAATTCAGAATACGATAAACAATTCAATATATATGTAGCTAACATGCCATTTTTAAAAAAGGAAAATCAAACGGTTTTTCTTTGTGAATTCAGAACTAATTATTTAAACATCATTACTGAATTTTATAACCAGAGTTCCCAGCTCATTTAACTGTAGTTACATAGACCCATGCTCATTCAGAAAAATCATTATATGTCAATTATATTGTGGTTTATGTATATGCTGATTTTTGGTCCCCAAAGTGGTAAACAGAACAGTAATACGAAGAAATGTACAATAAAAATACAATAAATATGATGGTTAGCAAAACAATACAAAACAGCAAATAAATGCTGGATAGTGCCTGACCTAGGTGGTGAACCAGCCAAAATATAATGGTGAATGACTAACCTGGCACTGTCTCACTCAATCCAGTGACTACCTTTCATTCAGTCTTCAGTGTTGTCACTATTCCCTTCTTGTTACATCAGGGCACACAAGCAGGTCCCTATGCCCTAAATGGCCTCTCACCAGGGTCCTTGCATAAAGAGGCTAGCCCCTCACCCTCACTAAATAAATGAGTTTGTTTCCAACCATGGGCTGGATCCAAACATGACCTTCCTCAGATGGATTTAACCAAATGAAGATATATTGTAAAGATTGCCACACCATCTAACACTGATTTGGCAGATGAATTTTCCTTTAAAATCACAGTATTTCAGAGGCTCTTGTATTCTAAACATATCAAACTACGTATCTGCACTTTGTGTGCCATTAATTGTTGGAATGATATCAATGCTTCTGCAGTTGTAAATGTTGTTATGTTCTAGTCTAAGCATTGCAAATACAGTATAGCAAGGAGAACCCAGTTGTTATTTACTACATTTCCTGTAAAGGTAAAGGCAAAGGTACCCCTGAGTGTTAGGTCCAGTCGCGGACGACTCTGGGGTTCCGCGCTCATCTTGCTTTATAGGCCAAGGGAGCCAGCGTTTGTCCACAGACAGCTTCTGGGTCATGTGGCCAGCATGACTAAGCCGCTTCCAGTGAAACCAGAGCAGCGCATGGAAACACTGTTCACCTTCCCGCCGGTACCTATTTATCTACTTGCACTTGATGTGCTTTTGAACTGCTAGGTGGGCAGGAGCTGGGGTTAAACAATGGGAGCTCACCCTGTACATTTTCTGTAGCAAGTGACAAATATAAATAGCACAACTTAGTTGAAAATATAAAAATTATGATGGAAGCCTTACCTCATCAGGGCTAGAAGCTTGGTAAGTTCTGTTTTCATCACTGAAGTCCTGATCTACCTCAGCATATTCTGTTTCTCCAGTTACTCCTGCTCGGGATTCATATACAGGTGTAACATTGTGACACAACGCAATAGCTTTTACTGCTTCATGTATTCGACTGCTGACAGTTTTGCGAACTTTTGGTGCAGAAGACTGCATCTTTCTGGAAGGTGTTGAACTTGTACCATTTCCACTTGCCTGGGAGTGCACCTTTAAAATATACACAGAATAACCGGATCAAATAAAAATATAGCTCATATATATATTGCAGCAAGGGTGAGAAACTTCAGGCTTGGCCTTCCAAGCCTCTTTGTGGAATGAGGATAGCTGGCCATATATCTATATTTATCTATACATGTGTGTGTGTGTGGAAACTTATGGCTTCTGTCATAAGTAGTTTACTCTACAAAGGCAAAACTCGCATCCATTGCCCTGCCCACTTTCACCTGTGAACACACCAACCACTGGAAAACAGCCCCTGGAAGTTGCCCACAAAAGAATGAAACCTGAGGGAATGAAAGGCTTCCCCATCCCTGCATTACAAATATGAGTTGAAATTGTAGTTTCTTGCCAAGAATACCTGACAGGTATTTTAAAACCTGTTTGTTATGGTGTCCACTTTATTAAGCTTCCCTGGCCTTATAATTCCAGTAGGAAATGAATATATTTCAGACAAATTCTTCAAAGTGAGTTGCAAAATATTGCTCCTCAAAATATTGAGGGATATTGTGAATTGAACAGAGCTTCAAGTTACATGCTTTCTTATAAAGCTGGGGGATGGAGAATAGAAAATTACATATGACTCTTCCATTAAGCAGGGATGTACTGCTTTAGGGTAATTTTTCATGTTACTTTTCCTGACGTGTTGCCAAGAGGGGTACTGGGAAAGCCAGAAGATGTTTATTTGCACCTTCCAAGCTGTCAAAGGTGACCAGGATTTCAGGAGTTGACTATCCACACATTATAAAACCTTGTGGCTTCAGACTGTTTTCAATATGTACTTTAAGAGTATGCATCAGGAAAGTTAACACGGGAAGAGTTCCAAGATGGATTGCACCTTGAGAACACAGATGGTCCCTGTTATATACATGGAGAACACAGATTTTACTGACTGCTAGATTTTATTATTTTTCAATGCCATAGTAATGTGCTGAAGTACAGGAGGAATTTTCTCTTGTGGTAGTCACAAATGTGTCTGTAAAAAGGCAAGATAATGCATGCTAATGTTAATACTTCTTGGAAAGAGATATTTTAAGCTAGTATTACTAAACAATTCCTCTCACCTCACTTGTATTTTCAAACCAACTTTTTGTTCTCTATAGGGTAACACCACTGAAACCCTGTTTGGCAAGCAAGCATTTCTTTTTGACTCCATGTACTGATCCACTGAACCGTGAATATTCTGCCCATCAAATTACAGTGTAGTCTAATAAAGGGTTTAACTTTCTGATCATCTGGCACTGCTTTTCAGCTACTGCTTTAAACCTTTGCATTTACATTCTGCTAACACTGATGCCATTATAGCCACAAATAAATTAAGCTGATTTACTCCTTCTGAATTATGTTATGTTTATTGATGCTTGTATAATTTAATTTCACACAAATTCCATTAAAGATTATGCCCTCTATCACAAAATGCTTCCAGTGGGGAAATATAATCAGGTTATAATAGATTTGTGTGTTGCATTAGAGTGGACCTACTTGACTATTGTCATCTTAATAATAAAACTGAACACAAACAAGGGGAAAAATCAATGCCACGCAAGAACTACTGTATAACTAGCTGCTTTAATAATCATTGCTTAAATAAAACAATATGCCATACATACTTTTGGAAGCAACAACAATTAAACCATTATTTCCCAAATGATGGCTATTTCTCCATTTTTCATACTAAGAAAGTATGGCAGAATTAAATTTGTTTATTAGGATATTTATAACTGGGGGGCGGGAGAGAAATTTTACTAATAAAATAATTCTCAAGGGAAAGAAACTATCATGTGTTGTTTTTTTAATTGCAAAGCCTTTGATTTTAAATATGCTAAAATCCTCCAGTTTGTTCTCTACCCTTCATTTCAAAGTTAGTTTAGGCTCTGAAAGAGTGAGGATGTATTAGGTAAATAAAGCAGATTTTTCTGCCTGGTGGTTGTAACAGCAGCATAATGTATGCATGCACTAACAACTATCAGCTAAATCTCAGTTTCAATTAAACTTGTATGGATGCATGTTAGATATTTTTTGACCTACATGAGGTTGGAAGCATTTTCTTACAAAGAGAATATAATGCCACAAACATGTATCCCAAATTAACAAACATACTTTGGCCTTCTCATATGGATCTGTTCTGTAAAACGTGCAAGCCCCACTGCACTTAAAGGGGGGAAGACCACATACAGAAACCCAATAAAAAAGTAACATTGATGTTTTAAATTATCTGAAAGTTAAAACCTTGTAAAATGAAAAAGATGTCACAGAAGGGAGATGGTACCACTTATCAGTAGTCTATGGTAGGTTTCATTAAAATGGTTGGAGCTTGCTTAGTTTGTATAGCACAGAGAACTATGAGTCAGAGAAGTTCCCAGTTTAAATCTTTCCTTAGGCATGAAAACACTTGGTGCCTCAAGCAAACCCCCATCTCAGTTATTTTCCTATATCTGTGTAATGGGGTTAAAAGTACTGGAACATTCTGTGCTGAAAGTATATGAAATAATCACTCTGGGTGAAGACTGTTAGTTGAGAGCTTGAAAAATCCTTTAACAAAAGTCCTGGAGATGTTTATAAAAATATAAACTGGGATGAAGGAATGGGACATTTTTAAATATATTTTTTTTTAAAAAATCTGACTTTTCAGCAAAATAAGATACCGTATCTTGGCATTGCGCCAACTTCCCCATCACCTCCCCTCTCCCAGTATCTGCAGTGACACTGGTGGCAGGACATCAGTAAGTGCTGCCACCCCACCCTCCACTTCTGCAGTCTGATGGTCTTATACTAAGGTAGGTTTGATATGACAGGAGGTACGCTGTGGTTAGGGAAGTGAACTTTGCAGTTCTTATTACTGCTGTGTTTCAGGACCCTTCTTTTGCAATGCAAGCATGAAGGAAGATCTTGCAGCTCTGACCAACTTGGTAAAATTAAGACAATGAACATCAAGAGCATTGGGATTTTTTTATAGTACACATTTTTCAAAAACCTATATTTGGCTCTGAGATTGTTTTACAGCAGTAGTAAGGAAAGTGACAAGCACAAAATACCTGGGAATAGGAATTGATAATATGATTCTGAATTTCATCCATTGTATCTGTTCCATATGACACAGTGCCGAGATGGAGGCGTTTAAATATCATCTCATTCTGGGTAAGTGTACCTGTAATATAAGCATCAAATATCCAGCTCAAACAATCAGTTTCTTTATGGGAACTTTCTGCCATCCTAAAGAGCCTCCCATGTTACTGGTTTTTTTAATGTATCTCAGTAAAACTGCAATCCTATACCCACTTACCTGGGAGTAATAAACAGAACATGAAGGCTGCTGTGAAATTAGGCTCAGGATTAGAATATAATTGTCAAGCTCCAGTATTCTCAAGGCAGTTGAGCTGAACAGCAGATACCCCTATCAAGACTAGAAATTAACTCTGGTTCTCTAGTAAGACCTGACAACACTACTGAATACATACCGTATTTTTTGCACCATAACACTCACTTTTTTCCTCCTAGAAAGTAAGGGGAAATGTCTGTGCGTGTTATGGAGGAAATGCCTACGGGTGGCATGCCTACGGATTTTCCTCCTCTAAAAACTACGTGCGTGTTATGGTCGGGTGCGTGTTATAGAGCGAAAAATACGGTAGTTTTGTGTTTTGTTTTAAAGCACTCAGTCTGGATAGTGGGAATGTATATATATATATTCACTTCAACTATTATTTAAACAAACATGGCTCCATTTATTTTAAGTGTTCACAGTACTAAGTTATCCCCAGAGGGAATAATACAGTCTAGTTTTCCCCTCCACACCTTTATGCATAAGCACTTGTCTAGCTGTTGTGGAGAATAGGGGTTCTTGGCACAGTCTCAATATCTCTGTCCAGCCCATCCTTTTTTATTAATAAAAGAATGTGAATAGATGGAAAAGGACATGGAAACTGCACCCAGGACTCACCTTCAGCCTGGTGAGGCCAGAGTGCTTGTGCTGTACACACATCAAAAAGCTAGAAATGAGGTTACATTATGTGTTATAGGAATCTTAACATGGGCAGCGGCTGAACTCTAGCTTTAAAAAAAAAAAATTTAAAAAAATGCATCCGTAAATTATCTAAGAGTAAATTACATCAGTAAATAATCTAAGAGTAAATTACATTTATTGATGCAAAAGGAGCCAGATGAAAAACATTGCCAGTTTGGATGTGAAAATATGCACATATACAAACATTTTAAGATACTGGCACTAACTGATTGGCTATAGTCTTCATTAGTTAACAAAACATCTAACTGTTAAAAAATACTACAATCCTAAATTACTTGAGTGTGTAATTTTCTGGACCTTTGTGACAGATTTCACACTTCTATAGTTTCACTAACTATCTGTGCTATAGAAAAAAAGTATACAATGTTTTAATTTATATTTTATCCAGAGTAGTGAGGGTCTGAAATTATTCGAACAGTAAGGCATGCCAGTATACATTCAATGTGTTCCAATGAGATTTAAGCATGCTTATGTTTCTCATATTGCACAGCACTCACAGTTACAATAATGTCAACATTAATCAAGAACTGCAGAAAAAGAACATTTTGACAACCACTTGGGGAAATGTGTGGAAAATACCATGTGGCAAAAATAAAATCCAGATACCATGTTGTCTTAAACAGGTCACTGGGAATTATCACCACTTCCCATTTCAACAAATTTAGCCTGTAATCGGTACTAAGCCTTGAATTTCAGAATCGACATAAATAGTATGCTTTTAGAGATCACTTCCGATCTGCAAGAAACTACAGGGTGTCAGTCAACGAGTGACATTATGTTCACCGCTGTCAACGGTGACATGCTTGATTCCAAGAAAGCTTTAATTGAAGGTTGGGTGATGCAGGGTGCGATGATGAAGCAGAGGCCAGAAGTCATCACTGGACAGGTTCATGTGCTAATTCAGTCAAGGAAGTTTGCATACCATGTTATTTAAGCCTCAGTACAGGGTGAATGATCCCATTCTTCGAACCATGGCGAAACTGAAGTTACTTTTGTCATTTAACAATTCCCCAGGATGTATTATTAATTAACCTCTTCCCTCTCTTCTGTTTTTAAGCATTCTAACATAATGCTTCTGAAAGATATGGAATAATAAGGGCTATTTCAGGAAAATTATTTTAATACAAGTATGGGAAACAGTGACTAACATAACATACAGCTCAATACCCTTTTGGAAAACAGAAAATATTCTTTTCTGTAAATTAAAGTCTTAGCTTTGATCTCATGCTCTCTCTCAGTATGTCAGCTAAACACAGCGTCATAGGAAAGAAGAATGCTAAAGCATTGGAAACACTATAATTACTGTTCTGAGATTGGATATTGTTTAGACAGTTAACATGCAGCTTTTGCACCCAAAAGGGGACACCTCTATTTGTGCTCTTGAGGTATGTTCATGGTTGTCTGATTTAGATCTTTCTTTCCAACTGCACATGGCACAGATTCAACTTCCATCTTCCCTTGATTTGTACAATATTCATGACTTACTCTTGATCATACAATTATCAGACCAAATCAGTTTGTAACATGTCTTTGGAGAAGTAACTTTATTCCATTTCACACACGGACATATTTATAATAAATTAAAGTGCATATTTAGAGTTCAGTCCAGAACCATAATAATCAATGGAATTTCTGCAGTTTCCTTCAGTGAGGCATCAATCACTATGTGCCGTGATGCTGCATCCAATTATGTGCACTTAGTCCCACTGAAATTAATGAGTATAAGCATATGCAGTGTGTTTACAAACCATCCTAATGTGCCAGCAGAATTTAACACTAGAAGATATGCTCATGGAGTTCATTCCATCACTGTAAAACCTGGAAATAGACAAAGCAAGCTTTCCTCAGCTGATTTGATATAGGTAAACAAAGAGGTATTTTATGAGGTATGCAATACCCAGGACTTAGAAAACTTTACAAGTTTAAAACTAGTGCTCCAGTCGTGCCATGATTCAAGCATAGTAAATTATTAGCAAGTTTACTTAATAGTAGAGATGAGCTGAAGTTCAGAAGGTGCCAATTTTTGCATCATTTTTCAGTCTTTAAAATCAAAGTAGATTTATTGAATCAGTAGTCATGGCTCATGACTGCAATACAGTGCACGAAAAGCAAATGCTAACAGTGATCCAAAGCCTCTGAGCGGGGAAATGTCCTCCTCAATATGTATGATTCAAAGAGCAGAGCAAGTGCTGTTCATTTCTGTTTTTTCTCTAGTTTGATGTAGAAGCAACTAAATGGAATGTCTGAAGCTGGGAAGGAGGATGGAACTGTGTAACTGCACAGATGTAACTGGTTACGTATAAGCAACATAGTTTTCTTCTTTGTACAGGCATATATATGGTGGGGGGGTGCAACTGTAGGTAGGATAACTAAACTATTGAGGGCAGTCAGCACTGGTTCAAAATTCTGTTGCTTGAAGCATAATCATTTTATTTATATGCTGAGTTTCCATAGTTAAAACTATGCTCAATGCGGGTGGGTTACCCCACTAGAGCTGACAGGTTGCAAATACTAGCTTGCAGGATCCTGAATCCCAATCTATATAGGAAGATAACACATGTGTGCCTGCATGGAGACCATGAAGCAGAACAAAGAATTACAATTTAATTTTCATTTATACCTTTGAAAATAGGGACAGAATCCAATGGTGCACAAGCAAACTACCGCTTGAACAAGGCTTCGTTTCCTCCTCTCCTCCCTGCAGCCCCCTGTGCATTGCCAGAATCTACTATGGAGGGTTTCCCTATCCCCTGAAGAAGACTGAGAGTGCTAGTAATGCTGCAATGGGGGAGTAAGGAAGATTAAGTCCCATTGCACAAGCATAAGTCTGTTCCTCTTGCACACATTGGATAGAACCCTAGGTTTACAGCAGTTATACTAAAATGTTAATCTCATATAGCTTATCGTAAATGGTAAATTACAGAACCTTTAATTGGTAAGGTTTGCTAGTTTGAACAGAGGTTTCAAAGACACAAAGCGGGCACAGCAGCCATCAAATGATCAAAAGACACTCATTTAACACATAAGGAAAGTATCTTAAACAAAACGTTTGTGTGGGATTGTTATAGCGATTTTTTTAATGCTCTTTAATGAAGCAACGAGTTTTGTCTATGAGTGTATCATTAAACACAGAAGAAAGCAGGCAAATAAGAAATTAATTTCTAAAGATAAAGTCCTGCAGGCATCATTCCATGGGTGACAACAGATGCAGTTCACAACAGAATACCAGGGAAGTTTTCTTAAAGCAGATGCAGAGATCTCTGATTAAATATTACTAGATGCTAGTTTGGTCTAATACCAAAATTCTAATAAAGCCACAATGAAACAAGCAAATACTGCTTAGGTAATTATAAGCAACTTTGCTAGGAGTTGCAAGAGAACATAACCTTTCATATTGTGTAAACAGTTGCTTAATTGCTGTTATATTTTCAAGAACATCTAGCACTCAGGCATCAAAATCAAAAAGGTTGGAGAACCAAAATCTCTCAACCTCAACCCTGCACAGGGGTCACACACAAACTTCCCAATTTTAATGATGAACCAGTAACAGATCAGTGGCTAACTTATAAAAATAGCCCACAGACAACACCAGCCACACTTACTTCACAACTCTTTCATAACTTGCTTCTAAAAATTCCAGTTTCCACTTCCCTACCATCTAAAACTTCTTTCAAGATGCCATTGCTTACCCTAAAAAAAGCAAAGGAGCAGGAGCAGCAGGTCCCCAGCAGTTTTGCCCAGCAGTTTGGATCAAGCATTGCAGAGACTCAGAGCCTCTTTAAAAGCCCCTTGGGTCTTAATGTTTGACAGCCCTACACCAACAGCAATGATGTAGCTCCTTATTCAGTCCATAGGAACAAGGCAGTTCTTCCAGGAGAGCAAGATGGTAGGCGGTATAAGTATAAAAAACCTTTACTAATGATCTAAATCAAAGGTGAGGAACTTATGGCCCTCCAGGTGTTGCTGACAACAATGCCCCCAAAGTTACTAACAATATGCATAATGAGATACGTACGTGCAAACCTAATTAATCACACAAACCCAGTGACATATCTAATGCAGAAAATGCCACTAAACCAGCCATTAATTATTCCTTGCAAGTGATAGCTTTCCTTCAGTAAGCATACTGCGCTCTAATTAAAAGTTAGCACCCTCTTATGTTATTTCCTAGGAAATACAAGCTCAGGGGTACACAGTATGATTGGTTAAGATGTCTGTTTGAATTTGCTACAACTCTGTGGCAGGAAATTTAATTGATGTGAACCCTGACAACTACTCATAACCTCTGTATTTTATTTAATATTACCTTGCTCATTCCTGGACACCAGTGAAAACCCCATTACAAATTCAGGTCACCACACACTGATAAGCCCCTTCACTCATATCCTCAGACAGATCAGCTTTTTGGGATATATCCAGAAAGCTGCTTCACGTCTTCAAGATGCTCTAATACCATTGACTGCTGCTGGAGCTCGCTTCTCTAGCTTTAGCCATTATCCTTTCATTGCCCCTCTCATCCCCATTTCCCTGCCTACGATCTGTGTTTGTTATTTTTTTGGATCTAGTATGGGTACCTCATAGGAAGGCACAAATCACTGTCTATCTAAGTAAGAAGGTTTTTTTCTACTTTTCAGACTATGAGGGTTCTTGAGAACCTGAATAATATATATTTGGCCTTGGGGTTGGCTTGGTGGCACCGTAGAATCCTCTAAACCTAACTGTGATGGTGCACAACATGTTGCAATGAAATCCACTTATCAGCTTTCCTGTATTCAACTGCCTCTCTTTCTACTTTTCGTATGTAGATCTTGCTCATTTACAGCTCTTGCAAAAGCTGAATCTCAGCTATCTGCAAGTGATCCCTTCTTCCAAGTCAGTCTCCAACCCCCCTTCTCCTGACGCCCAGTCATTAGTATCCAGCCATCACTCCTCAGTGTCCAGACAGTCCCTGACATCTAGTGACGGAGTTGACATCCGTTCTATCCTTAAGTCTTTTCTAGTCAACTGCTTTCATTGCAGCAAACCTGTGACTGCAAAAAGCAAAACATCATGTGTGTATATGTCCTCCAACTCAAATGTTCACATTTGAATTAGTACCACTATGGCATCATGTATGCAAAAAACACAGATGTGTGTTCACTCTACTCACTATCACTCTTTCCTTCCCCGAAGTAGGTGTGGGAGGGTAGATGACAGTCTGGCATAACTATATTGTTAAGAACATATCTGTAAGAACATTGCTATGCCTTTCACTCAAAAGAGAGACTTATCTAGATATTACTAAGAAGTGTTTTTCTCAAAGGAAGAGCATTCCTATTCTAGCTGTCTCCGTTCATCACTCCTGTGATGAAAGAATAGTGAGTTACATAGGAGGACTCATAAAGAACAAATTTTATCAGAGAGAATATATGTACATATGGAGGATCTCCAGCTTCTAATAGTTATGGAACAACTGGATATTATAAAGCATTCCCAAAACATGTAGAAGTGGAAGTGACACGAGCATTTCCAATGGATTCTTGCTCTTATTGTGGATGCCCAGGATAATAAGCCTGTGGTCTGCATTAATCTCATAAAGTGGTACCCCTGGTTTTCTTCATGCAAAGCTTAACATATGTTAACTCTAGATTAATTTTAAACACAAACCTCCACTGTTAACACATTAGTCCCTAATACAGGGCTTCCCCAGAAGATTATGAATTCCATTACTCTCTGCATCTGTTCAACTATTACATGTGCTAAGTATCTCATTTGGTCCACACAGCCGCTAAAATGTTAATTACAGCACTCAAATGCGAGCGTATGCATTAGTAAATAACTGTGCTTGGAAGATGGTTTGTGTTTGTTATAATTGAATACTGTGGTTGCTGTCAGGAAGGGCAGGGAAGTTGCAGTATCAGACTCTAGATGTCAAAAACATTCAATACATATTGCCAAATATCTTTTTCTTTCTTTTTGTTGTTAGGAACTTCTTGTGCCCTCGAGAGACTAAAATGTCATGCTCAGCTGCCCTTGGAAAACACACTGCAAAGAGTCCCCCACCCCAAGTAATGGATGACGCCTTTCTGTCAAACTTATATGTGATTCAAGTCCAAACAGCCTGGCATTTTGGGTAATGGATGCTATAATTAAAATGTGAGTCCTAAAGAACCTGTTGTTTTAGTGGGTGTTTTTAGTAATGGCTTTGTTCTACATGAAGATAAAAACTCCCTAACAAAGGAATTAATGTATTGCTTTAATAGGCTGCACCCTGAGTTAAGTTTTAAAATTTATGAGTTCTCTGCAGCATTGTTCTTTAAACAATGGTATTGTCAAATGCAACCAGTGAGAAGATTAAAGTTCTCCCAGCAGATTAAGTACAAATTATCTGTCCTCCTGTTTCAGCATCATTTGTTCATTTATCACATAACGTCTAGTATTTCTGGTCAGTGTCAATATGCTCTGCATCCTTGCAGTTAACAGATGTCTTCTCTTGTCGAATGAATTACTTTATGTTTCACGCACTGGTGGCCGCAGATGTGTCACTATAGCAACATCATTAATTTCAGATCTTACCGGAAACATGCACTCCAATCAAACCTAATTATACCACATTGCTTTCTTGTCCCACAATAAGGAAACTATAATGCAATTATTGGGATACTTCATTTTCTATTCTGCTGTGGCAAATGAGAGAGCCACTGTGATGGACGCTTCTTGTCAAAAAGCTTATTGATGAAGCACAAACCCAATTTACAATCATACAAAGGACTACCTTGCAATTATGTTAGTAATGTAATGCTCCTTAGACTCTACAAATAATACTTAATCATTTCAAGAGAAGCTAGAGCTACCGTGTTTTGCAAGCTATTTTCATTATTCTCTTCTCATTTTCGATACAGGGAACCCCAGTTTTGGGATGGGGTTAAGTGGGACAACCCCATCAAAATATCATTAACCTGGGTAGTCTTTTTTTTAAAAATCACAATAATTTGTTTTAAGTTGAACACCCACATTTTAATGGTGAAACAGTACACATTATTGTACAAGCCAAGTATCTTTTAAACTACTGTGGAAATGCTGGAGTACATATTTGCAAAGGACTTAAACCATGGGCACTCCAAGGGATGAGTGTCCCCCCCTTTTATTCATATCAGTTTAAATACAAAACAGAAACGACCAACAACATGGGAGATTTTGTTTGAAATTCTGGGCAAGTCATTTTCATTTTCAGTCACCCCCTGTAAAATGGAACAGTAAATCTATCTCATAGGGCAAACAAATAATTATTGTGAGCATTTCTAGCATAAAAATTGTATCTCCTTTTTCTACATATTACCCTTCTGTATCCACAGAGAGGCAAGGGACGTTTTTCTCTTTTATTGGACTTTGGTCATAAACACATAGTTAAAACATTAGCTTAACTTAAAGTAACAGTTGTTCTATCAAGGTAACCGATCTTACAACGTTTAGACTGGGGCACCCAAGTCAGGAAATATGTCAACAGCACTAATTCTATAAATAACATTCATTCACAGAATACAATTAAAAGTTGTACCTGTTTTATCAGTCAGTAGATACACCAGACGACCTAGTTCTTCAGGTATGGTGCTTGTTCGAACAACTGTTCCAGGTATATTGTCATCTTTCATAATCATCCATCCATAGGCTGCTTTGCCCATATCTAGGTTCACACGTAAACTGAAAAATACACATATGTCCCTCTTGTGTTTAACAACTTCACTCTTTATGATAGTAAACAAAACGTTAAACCAATAGCGGAGTTTATCTAAATAAGCAATTGATGGTCCTATGAGCTGGAGCTTTATATCAAGAGGCAAGAGTGTTCAAATTGTATTAAAATAGTTTGAAGAGCTAGTTATGCTTTAATCACTCAATTAACTGTGGATGCAACCCAGGAAAATTTTCCTCCTGACTCTCACAGAAATCAGGATTTAGGCACATCTAATCTTTCCTTTTATCAGTAGATTATTCAATTTAGTGTTTGTGCTTGACATTTTAATCTTAGACCACTGCACTGATATAATTTCTGGTTAAGCTGTAGTATGGTCCTGGTTCATAAAGGCATTGTGGCAGATGAAAATCCTGAGCGCATATATCTATCTATCCATCTATCTCACAATAAACACATTTTCAGGTTTTAGCATGTTTGCATACACAATCAAAATGCTGCAAGTGCGCAGTTCACCAAAACAATTAGCCTCTTGTCACTCTGCCCACACATCTCTCCTTAAAAACCTACCTTGGCTTTGTGTGTACATGTGGATCCACCACAAACTCCTTACCCTTCAATGTCTTCCATTGCCTTGTGGTCCTTACCACTCTCTCTTATATCCTCTCATGTCCCTTCTTGTGGTTTCATTCATCCAGTACTACAAACTTCAGCCTGCTGAAGGTTTCCTGCTCCCTGAAAGAACTCTAACTTTTCTTGCCTGGTATTGTGTCTTAAAACATTTGCATGCAACCACCTTACTTCCTTCAAATACTGTCTAAAAACCTCTGTTTTCTATGACGCTTTTGTCACAAACCCTTATCTACTATAACTATACCTAAGACTGTATAATTGGAAACCATATATTCTTCCCTTCTAACTCTTGCATTTGTATTCACACCTCGTGCTGTTCTTTCCTTTGCACTGAATTTTACATTGGTGCTTTAGATTTGCAAAACACTGTGCACGCTGATGGCATCATATTAAATAGCCTTTTCCTTGCATGATACTGTAGCAAATGTAAGTTATTAACAAGTATCTTCTTAAAGCAATGCTCTCCTTTGAACCTAGTGTTTATTAAATTAAATAGAAGCAGAACATATATATTAAAATGGACAGGTATAGCATATAGACAAATTACTGTTGTCTGGTAACTTCTAGGTTAGATTACTCCAACTTGTTATAGGTGGGGCCGTCTCTGAAGACAGTTCAGAAACTTCAGTTAGTGCAGAATTCAGCACCCAGTCAGTCAGTCAGTCAGTCAGTCAGTTTTATTGCACATAGCCAAAGGCTGCCGCTATGTACACAGAATCATTCAACAATTAAAAGAAAATATACTGGATTGATACAAAAAACTTAAAACATTTATGTTATCAAGACACTACCTACTCTAAACAGCTATAAAAGTATCTTAATATACAAGTTAAGACATTAAACAGAATTCAGCACCCAGGTTCCTCACTAGGATAAGATGGTTTGAGCAAATAACACCAATTCTGGCCTGACTGCACTGGCTATCAGTTAATTTCCAGGCCCAATTCACAGTGTTGGCTTAGACATATAAAGCCTTAAATAGCTCAGGACCACAATACCTCAAGGACAGGCTCTTCCCATATGAACTGACTCAGACCCTGCAATCATCATTTGAGGCCCTTGTTTGTGTGCCAGCTCCACATGAGTTCTGGAGGGTGGCAATATGAGAACCGGCCTTTTCTGTGGTGGCTCCCCACTTGTGGAATGCTCTCCTCAGGGATGAAAAGGGTAGGAAGAGTGACTGAGGGAAGGCATTAAAAACCCAAAGCACTTCCTGTCAAGTTTTGCCTACTGACATGAATGACAAGTAGTAGAAGAATAGCAATGAATGTTCATTGCTGAAAAGATGAGAATGATTGGAAGATAACATGCCAGATGCATATACTGTACAGAAAAAGGGCAACTTTATACCCAACATTATATAAGGCCCATGCACCCTTTGGGATATATCTAAAACTGAATGCATATTTCCGTCTCTCACCAATCTTCCCTACAGTAAGCCTTAGATAAAATGAGAGAAGCTTTTATAGATATCCAACACTCGTGCCCATTAGGGACCCTTTGTGGTCTATAAAAACATTTTTTCCTCTTGGTGCTAGCATTATCATGGCATCAAGCTGTGTTAATGTTCACTGCTTGCTTTAAAAACAAACAAACAAAAAACAGAGTGAATGTGTGTTTACACACTGGAAACTTTGAGTACACAGCTTTTAAAGACCAACATAAATAAGGGTTCACTAAATGGCGACCCATTCCTGAGTGGGCAATCTTGATGGCATTTTCCTTAAAAGAACAGGGGAGCACCTCGTTCTAAAGAACCAACATAAATATAAACCAGATCCCTTAAAAATATAGATCAGGGAGTGGGTGGAAGCGTTATGTAATTTGTCCCTAATGATAGTTCTGGCAACAGCTAATAATTGAAATTGGGTCAATTAGGCACAATATATATGGGCAGGTTTGGAATTCTTGGTTCTGTATTGGCACTGCTTAGATGTAGAAGGAAGCAAGTTTTCTGATATCAGAAACAAGCTGCAGGATTGTGTGTACTCTAACCATTTGCACTGAAATCCCCCGCCACTTCTCTCTATTTATGCAATGGGATTCTACAGAGCACATACAATTGAAGAGAACATGCATGGGGGAAACAGCATTTCCCCAGCCACAAAATATCACACTCTGAGCACTGGGCAAATATCACCGTAAAAGCGCAACATTGAGAAAGAGTGTCAGGATTCCGCGCAACAACTAACTGTGCAATTACTGTGCTAAAAAAGTCATCTGGAAAGGCCCTGAGATAATGTTCTGTTATTCTGTTAGTCACTACCTTGCCAGCTTTGCAGACTGCTGATCTCCTGATGGGCTAATAGTATCCTTTCACCCGATGATTTACTTAGAATAGTTTTGTAGTGTCATGCACAATAACTTCCAGCTGCCTTTAGCCAAATAAAATTCCTTAGGGGAGCTGTGATAGAAATATTTGACCTGTAGCAGCAAAAGAACTAAAAGGGAAGCAAATAAAACTATTTCTTTCCAACTTTGTTTGCTTTATTTCATTCTGCTTACTGATGCCCCAAACTTGATGTATGGTGCATGAAACACTCATAGATGCTTGATTACATACCTGCAATTGCCAACTTCGCCTGATTATTATGATCATGTGGTTAAGCATCACAACAGCATTGCAATAACTATTAAATCTTTGGGAAGTCTTAAATATCTTCCCAAAGCAGCATTTTCTAGATTCTAATGGAGACAAAGCCTTGTTGCAACACATTTTCATGATGCAGAAACTGGCAACTCAAAAGTAATGCCAATACTATGTTACCTAGTAAGATGTAATCTAAAGGAAACTGTGCAACATAATTACAGTCTGAAAAGTGTGGTCAGAGCATTGTCAGCTGAGTTAAAATGAAAATTGTCACTGAAAACCCATCATTTCAAATGCATAATGCCAGACTCAGGTAGAGCAGGGAGGATACCCACGGTCTGGCAGTCTGCTCTTGATCTGTGAATTGTGGTTCTTCTACATCCCTTAAGTGCCAAATCAAGAATTTCAAATACTGCTCGTGTATATGGCCTCCATTTCTGAATTTGTGGTAACAGAATATGTGATTTAACTTTAGAGAGACACTTGATAGTTTAACAAACAAAAACTTGTTTTCTTTATCTGGATACTCCTAAAGCTTATAAAACTTTTTTTTTTAAGGGACAGGAAGTCAGACCAAGAATTGATGTATTAAAATTATTAGCATAGAGCTTCCTACATCTCTAGACACACAAAATTACAGGCATAAAAATACACAGATTTATTTGTAATGATTAACAAAAGGTAGCAAAAAGTAGCAAGCCAATTTACTAATACAAGTTTTACTAAGACAAAAATAAAGCTCTAGCCATCATTATGGTTCCAGACCTTATTTCATAACATGCCTTACTTTCCATAAATAGGTCCAGTGTGAATTATTTTTACAAATGAAATTCCTATTCCAGAACAGTAGTTATTGAAGAAAACATATGTTTGGGTTTCTTAAAAAAAAGGCAGCCCTAAAACCAAGCCATGCTTGTTCCTGTGAATCAGCAGTTTCCTACTAAGATCTACTCAGAGTAGACCCAATGAAATTAATAGACCTATGGTCATTAATTTCAGTGGGTATATTCTGAGTAGGAATAACTAGATCCAAAGTTACACATCTGAAGAGTAGCTACTGCCTTTAGTCATCCAGTTTGCAGCACTGCTGCTCCTCCCATCTTCACCGGTCACACCAGAAAAAGTCTTGGAACTTTAAAAGTAATGAACTTCTAAAATGAGATCTGGTGGAAGTTAAAGCTTTGTGTAAATCACAACTACTACTTTGTTGCTCCTGATTTTTAATCCCACTTGTGTGAAGCCTAGTTATTAAGCAGTTTAAGGGAAAGATACACGCTGAAAGACACACTATTTCAAAGGCATTTTCTTTATAAGTTCCAGTGCTAAACTATGGCATGGAAAACAGGTATTGGGTAATAATCCAATATGCTCATTCATCCAAATTAGACCCTCTTTAGATTACTTTTATATGCATTCAGTTATTTGTGCCCTTCAGGGTACACTTAGCTCTTGGACCAATTTTTTCATCAGATAGTGTAAGAGTAAGAAAGTGGGGTTGGCGTCAGCGAGGAATATCTGGCTAAAGAATTGACCCTAGGAAGCCAAGGAGTCTGCTAACACTTTTGTCAAACAGCTACAAAGGCAGAAGAATTCTAATCAGATCATGGTCCATGCATGTCTTAAACCTGTTTTATTCTAGGTTTCTGCAACTCCTGTGGACAGAGGAAAATGACTCATCACTTAGATCACTGTCCAGTTTGGCTACCTGCAGCTTTGTTATATACAGAAGAATCTGTGTTGATTTTTTTAAATGTGCTGGTCACTTCTGTCACACCAGGTCTACAATTAGAGCTAAAAGGAATAATATCAACCAGTAGCATAAGTTACCTTTGAGTAGTCCAGAGTGATTTTTTCTACTGAGAAATATTCCACCAAGGTAAAATGTTTTAAATGAAAGCTGGTTTTGCAAATTACAAGATCACAGTAATGTCTGTTCATTCCTTTGTTTTGAATAACTAAATAGTTAATAAATTGAACTATTCAGAAGACATGTTATTTGCTTGTGATCTCCAGCATAACCCACAACATATTTAACTTTAAAATATAGAGGGGGCCAATAACCTAACACTAAAGATATCTAAATAGCAGGGTAAAAATGTTTTCATGCACAATGCTTTAACTAAAAGAATGGGATAAATTATGAATGCCTGAATAAAATCAAGCAAGCCTTTAAAATACACAATGTATTTTCTGATATACAAATATTACACCCTTTAAAAAGCATTAATGCAAGTAATATGATTATTACATGGAATATTTCAGCTAGATTTAACATTATACAAACAAGTACAACAGAATGGTTTTTTGGTACAGTGATCTCTTCAGTATCTGCAGATTTGCTGGTACCTTCTACTACAGCTTCCTGATAAAATCAATTTCCTACACAATGAGAACCGAAGGTACAGTTTTTTAGTTTTTTTAAAGCTACATTTAGTGAAATTAGATATCTGTATTTCTCTCTTGTTCTTATACATACCTGATAGGGATTATGTAGGAAAAAAGAAGAAGAAATCGAAAAAGGTTGCGGTACCATGGTCCCACAAATCCTTGCAAGGTTACCATAACAATGGAAAGTGCAACTAAAGCCAAGAACAGTGCTTTGGTCAGTTGATTCAGTTCAAGATCCAGCAGGCCAACCTAAAGGAAGCAACATAAATTCAGAAATTATTAGGCTGTACAAATACTTCTACAATGTTATACTTATATACAGTATAAAAAATAGAAAAAAACAAGTCCTTTTGCAATCTGAGATTTCTGAGCCAATCTCGATGTGAGCGACTGTGAAGGTGAGAAAAGTCGGTTTCAGAACAATTACTCAGTCAACACTATTTTCAAGCTTTGAAGCCTATACCCTATCACTTCTGAGGGTACTTCCCAAAAGTTTTCCCAAGAGTGGCATAGATGTTACACTCCCCACGGTAAATTCTGTGTAACCATAGCCCTCTTTGGGCATTGTTTGGTCCTGAATATGTCACCGAAGGTGCAAGGATTGGGACCATGCTGGATGGCCCCTGCCTGCAACGTCACATGCACTTCTCCTAACGTCTGTGTGCACAGCACAAATATCTGTAAGGATGGATCATTTGTGCATCATTGTATGCATGGAGGTTCCACCTACAACTAGAACTTGGACAGTTAGGATCCCAGATCCTGAGGAAACCTTGGCGCGCAGAACCATATGTGTGAAGGCACCTTCCCTGCAAATGTTCATTTTTATGGAAGTATACTAGGGAAAGAACACATGGCATCTAGAGCTGGTTTGGCCATCAACTAGCATGATGGTGGTGGATGAAGAATCTGGAGAGTACCAGGTCAGGGAAGACTTCTGTAAACCATGAAAAAGTGCCAACCATGTGACAAGTCTTTCAATTTGCAACTCATGAAGAAAACCAACTGCTTTTAGGTAGTGCTGTATGTACTGCATGATATTATGAAGATAACATTTTGTGCCAACTAATTCAAATTTTGTAATCAGAAAGACCAAATTGCCTTTATTTATTCTAATTATGCATATTTGCATGAGGTGCTCCTTACATAATTTAATACATAGATTTTGCTATTCTGGTACTAGGAGGGGGGAGACAGAGAAAAATGCAGAGCGCTGAAGCATTGTTCCTGAATACTGGATATCTTATTCCATCTCCCTCAACACTAATTCTTCTGAGATTTCAAACTTTGCTTGTACACTTTCAAACATTTTGGCTAACACAAAATGACATTTTTGAACTATTTTTAAGGAAAATTGGCAAAAACAACACTGCCGACATGGTTGCCATACATCCTGATTTTCCCAGACATTTTGCCAGGCAACTGCTTCCAACTGCAGTATTCAGGTTATGTCTGGGAAATTCTGGACGTATGGCAACCCTATGTTTAGTCCTATTAGCATTTTAATATTTTTTAAATGAACGATGAAAAAATCATAGGAAATTGAATTCTGTGTTTTAGTTGCATTTTTTAATTTTCACAATTACACAACTATGGTTTTAGCCTTCTGATAAAGCAGTTTCTACCCATATATTTTGGGCATTGCTGCATTGTTGTTTTAAAACTGTTTTATTAGATTGTTATGTTGTATAATTATATGGTTGCAAGCAACCAGCCCTAGGACCTTATGGTGAAGTACAGGTAAGAAATCTCTTAAACAAACATTTACTCAGAACATGAGAACTAAGGTGAACCTAGACAGCATGGAAGGCTCTCAGTTTCTGGATTTTATTTGTAACTGGGCAGGCCTCCTCTTTTATGGCTGTTGTTCACCTGAAAGCAGTCTGAAACTATCATAGGAGATAGTTCCCTACTCACTGTCACACTGAAGCTCTCAGCCTTTGCTTCAGCTACCCCTATTTATCCCAAAGGCATGCATCAAAGTGTGACAGATGTAAATCTAAAAGGCAAAAAAGTTGTTTTTTGATGTTGTTTTCAGATATGGCCAAGGCCATAGAACTCAAAAGAAAATGAGCACCAAATGAAGGTAAAATTTCCCCCTACACACCGGTATTAGTTTAAATCTTTGCTTTACAAAGCATTTGAATTTAAACCTTACTGAATTCGAAGATAAAAATGAAAAGAAAAAAGCTACAATAATTAAAAATTGCTCCACAGTCTTTTACCATTTATATTTCAAATACCTCCATTTCAAAATCAAAGGCTCATATTGGTACAAGGAGCCCTTCAGACCAGTGTAATACTTTGATTGGCTCTTCTAGATGACACTATGGCGACAGCTGGCTAATTAACTCTGAGGAAAATATTCCTGATAAGAAAACTCTTTAGCTCCCGTCAGAGAGACAAATACGGTACAATACTTCAAGAGGAAAAACAATTTGTTTAAGAATTATATTTAAAATACTTTTGGAAAATTCCAACATTCTTGCTTGTCTCTGGGCTGTTCCTTCCCTTGAGAACTAGGCAGCTGAAGACCACAGTGGCTGATTTATCAGCTGCATTTAAAAAGCAGCACAACGAGGACAAATATCTTGCAATTTCCGCTGCTTCAACTACTACATAGTTTATGCTTGAATTATTGAGAAAAATAGGTTTCTGGATTAAAATGAAGAAAAATTAAGCCAGGGAAGTAGAGCATGTTTCAAAGCCCAGATCTTTTTGCATTGACAAAGGCAGTCTAAGTTTCAGGCCTCGCTGAGGATCAGATGAAGTCATTATTCATTCAGTCAGGGAAAAAAGACTCAATTACCTCAACCTAAAGATGCTATCAATGAATGCAAAGTGCATATTTTACTCTATTCATCCAAATCCCATTAAAAAGTGAAAGGAATGATTTAATCTGGCCTTCTAGAGTTGGTCTTTTTTTGTAATAAAATAAAGAATCACTGTCTTGCAATATGCATAACCAGTACCTCACACTTTTCTTGCTGCATCATAGCACTGAAAGACTGTAAAAGCCAAGACAAAACCTGACAGAAATGAATACAAAGTTTCCTTTGAGAAATGGCATTTATGGGCCCAAACATTATACATAGCCCACTGGATACACATATGTAGATAACCAAAAGGATAAAAACTTTCCTAATTGATGAAGACAGATTTGGATGCTAGCTTAGGGTCTATTCAATAGGCTTAAACAACTTTTAAAACAAACTGCAAAAAGTTTGAGAGGTAAACACTTTTTCAACTGCTCCAGCAAATTTGTCTTTTCGGCTAAAGTGATTGGCTATGCATGGTAACTTTTCTCCCATGGTCATATGTCTATCACGTTACCTTATCATTTTTATGTACACACAAAAAACCCTGTGCTCTAATACATGTTAAAAGGGGGAAATAAATGTAAAACTTGTAAGCTGTTTATCTCCATGTCTTGTGTTGTTTTTCTAAAGAGAAGGAATTCATCTCTTTATGACTAAAAACCTGTTATCCTATTTAAAATTACCATAAACAACATAAAAGACTTTATTCGTAAATAGATTTAAATTTTATTCTGAGTATTCTTAATAGTTTTTACAATTTTCAATGCCTATAGAACAATTTTCCTTATCAAAATGTTTTGTTTTGTTTCAAACAACTGTGATGACAAAGTCGTATATGCCACTAGAAATTTTAATCTCCCAGGGAAAATTTGTACATAATGTTGAAGACAACCACAATAGTTTTGCAAAGGGGCTGTTCCGGGATAATGAACGCAATAATTGCCTGTATAATCTAAAATGCTACTAATGGCAACAATCACATATCCATTTAGCTTCTCTTTAATTTATGTAGCAAGTTTTAAATAGCTAATCGTTCTCAGCCAAATAATGGTTTATACCAACAATAAAGGGTAAGTATGGCATTGTCCTGCTTAAACAAGAAAATATCAGTTGTCTTATTTGTTTAATTTTCAAATCACTGAATGACTAAGGGTTCTAATCTCTGAAATGTAGTGCTATTGTGATATGTCACTGAAAAACAGCTCAAAATAAAATAATTACTTGTTTTTGTGCGCAATAAAGAGGAACATGCAAAGCATTTAAAATGAAAGTATACTGCAATAAAACAGCATTATAAAGAACATTTTATTAATATTCCTAATAACTGTTTAAAAGTAAGATAAAATCTATCATAAGTCATTTTTTAAATGGATAGCTTTAACAAATGCAACTTTTGCAATGTAATACTTTTTGACAGGCAACCATTTTTAATTACAATATGATTCTCAAAATCCAACACTACTACAGTGTCCCGAGTGCTTTGAGGAGAGAAGCTAGGCAGCCTTATTCACTAAGTACTTAAAAGGTCAGCAGGAGATCCAAAGAATGTTAGTGCCATTCCACCCTAATACAAGAACTAAAGGAGTAATCCGCCTACTCTCATTTGAGATTCTGATTAATAACATGGAGCGACTCTCAACCATATTTGCATTGTAACATCCAAGGATAGTTTGATTATTAAAACTGAATTAAGCATAAATGATGCTTATGAATGCTTTACTTTTCAAAGTTAATACTCAACAGAAGCCAACATACAATGCAGTTGAACAGACAAATGGTTAGACACTGGTTTTCTAGTTTCCATTTGATCTCATTTTCAGTTTTAAATATTATAGATTATACAAGTCTGGTGTTCAATTAGAGAAAAAGTATCTATAGAATAATAAGTTTTAATAATATTTGCATAATGTATAGTACAGTGCAACAGAAAAACTGTAAGTGATCTGCAAATATGTTTTACAATAACCTAATTGCATGAAAAATATTTCTCTTTTTTGATTGCCAGTTTTAATTTGTGCATCTTCAAATTATTACAATTTTGAAGTCAAAAACTCTGATTCCTGTCAGATCAACTGACAAAGTTTATTGATTAATCTGACAGTTCTCATACAAAACAAAGTCTTCTACTGATCGGGTAGTAAAATCTGCAAAAACTAACATTAAGATTTTAATGCTAATTAACAAAATGAATGACAATTACTTCTTTGTGCATCTCTTCTATTTAACTCTTCTCACTTCATGCTTGGTTGATACAAAACAATATGTAAATTTACGCACAACACCTCATGTACAGTCCAAAAGCTCTGCCTGTCTTTTGATGAGTAAATTCAAAAGCAAAGGAAAAGACCTAAAATAAGAATTCCATGGGGGGGGGGGAATCTATTTGTCATTGTCTGTATTTTGCCCAAGGCTTCACAATTATTTAATCGCAAGGGAAAGCAATAACTGAGCATGGGAATGCTTCCCAAAGAAGTAAAAAGCTGTTGCAAGTCTTCTAATATTTGTACAGGATAACAATTGACTGCTCATGGAAGGTAAAATTTTAATAATTTCGTACTTGATTTCAAGAAGCTAAAAATGCAGAAGAACCTGAATGTGAAAAACGACAACTAATAACAACTTTGGCACTGAAAACTGAAATTTAAGAAAATTGTTCAAATGATCATCTTCTAGGAAACATTTTAAAACATCTCTAATCAACAATTATAGTTCAGTTTAATTACCAAATGGACACTGCAGTAGTATTTGTCCATCTTGAACTAAGTCTAAGTTGCATAGTACTAACATTTAAATAATATGAGATATTTGGTTTGTAAGGAACTCTAAAGAACAGTTTTTTGGGGGAAGTACAAACACATGGTTTTAGTATGGCACCATTACTTTGGATGGCATATATTAAAATACACTGAAGGCATGCAAAGATCTATTGGCAGCAATTATGTGAAATATGTATCTTCACAATTCTGACTGCCAGATAGTTTCACAAACAAATGTTTTAAAATATTTTGCAAGAGTAACAAAATGTCAAGATCCAACTTCACAGCAGCAGCAGCCATTTCTTAAATTTCTTGCAAATTATTTTGTTTTCTGTATTAAAATGTAAAATCTTATCACGTCATAAAACCGTAGGGCCATTTATAAGTAATGTTGTTAATGATACAAACAGGCATAGCCCAATTCAGACAGCAGAGGGCACTCAAGAACGATGTTAACTAGTTTAAACTGCAAAGTCTCTCGTAAAGCGAGCAACTTTTCTTCCATTTGGATTCTTCACAACCACAGCCCAAGGGAAATATCACTATCTGAAATGTTTTACAGTACACTCTGTTATTCAAGAGAACTCTGTTGTCAAACTGTAATATATTGCTATGTATACATGTAGAGACAAGACAGATTTGTGGATATGGTTTTGACATGTGCAATACCTTCTTTTTCTGTGTGTAATATATCTTCTCTTGCCATTTGCCCTTCACAGTCTCAAATACTTCCCCATGTATTCACATATATGCACATTCACACAGATGCACACTCAAAAAATATTCACTCCTCACATAACTACTACCTACTCCTCTCAGCTCCATATCTGCACCAGCACACAGCCTGACCGATCCTATACATTGTACAGTGGTACCTCTGGTTGCGAGCAGGATCTGTTCTGGAGCCCCGTTCGCAGCCTGAAAGGAACGCAACACACATTTGTGCACATCGTGATTCGCCGCTTCTGCACATGAAATCATTTTGCGCGTCTGCACATGCGCGAGCGGCGAAACCCGGAAGTAACCCTCTCCGGTACTTTCGGGTCGCCACGGGACACAACCTGAAACGACGTAACCTGAACCGAACGTAACAAGAGGTATGACTGTATATATACTTTTTAAAAAACAAGCAATTGAAATGTTCCTTAACATTCCATAATGTTTAAGCAGCTGATGCCGGAATTCCCACAGAAAACAGCAGTAGGTGTTCCAAAATTAGTTTCCTTCTTGTGTTGAGTTTATCTTATTTTTTGTGGGGAAATGGCAGAACTATTCCAGCCAAGCAACTTTCTCGAGCTTTTTCTGTTATCTCATTTGGAAACTGCCGTTACACACAAGTGGGGCTTAACTTTCAAGAACAGCAGTAAGTTATTTCTCTGAAGTACAACCCTGCAAATCTAACTTCTATATGATAGAACTTTGCAAAGCAATACACGGTAGGTAGGTTTAGGAGTGCAAAGAATGTAGATCAGTATCTATTAGTAGTTTAGCAAAATTCTGAACAAAAAGGCTCCCTGCCCCTCATCACAGTCCAGCTGCCGAGATGATGTGTAAAGGGAGAAAACCAAGACTACATTTGTGTGTGACAGGACTATGTGCTCAGTTCTGGGAATGAAAACAAATTCCTGGGCAAACATGTGCTCAGAGGCACCCATTCCTTAATTCTAGGAATATGTTGTCATCCATCTCCACTCCAGCTATTTTGCACCTGACTGGTTGGTGGACCTCAGGGTTCTAGTAAAACAACATCCTGCAAGGAAGAAATCTGTATGCCCAGAGTCTAGAAAGCAAGTATTCTGCAATATATTTCAAAGGAACAAAAAACCATTAGGTATTCACCAATACAGCACCACAAATAAGTTTCAGAAATCTAAATAAAGACTA
>NC_139560.1:56887184-56977184 GCF_965112155.1 Podarcis liolepis | reverse complement strand
AGGAAAAAACAGCATCTTACTCCTATTGTTGAAAGGAAAATTAAGCATGGATTGCTCCTTGGGGATTGCTCTGCTCCTCATTATGACCCTTGATAAAGTACTTGCCCTCACCAAAAGCCTCTTCCTGTTTAATTGATTTATAAGAACACACAGAAACTATTTTTAAGAAGGTGTTGCATTTCTCTTTAAGGTTTAACCATTAATTTATCCTTTACTTAAAAGTTACTAAATAAAGTTTCTGTCACTAAAATTAGCTGTACAATATGCAATCTGAAACTAGTTTTTTTTAGTCATCAGTTGTATTTTACAGATTCAGACATGAGATATTTCTTTGGATTACTTTCAAAATAAGTATGACAATGATAGGAAAATGGGTTGCTAGTGACTGGAATTTAAATGAATATATTTTAAAAGACTATTTTAAACCCCTGCAATACTTTGTAGCACATTATCTTTCTCATCTTCCTGTCAGTGCAACAATAGCTCTCATGGCAGCCAAATGATTATACTATTAAACATATAAAGCTTACTTATTATTGATTCTTTACAATACTTTTATAACAATTATTATAGGATTTTGCTTTCGGGGGGCAACATGGCAATTCATCTTCAAATACAATATTTTATTTCAGCTTGAACATGCTGAGGTGGTTTCACATGTGCATGCAAACTCCTTTTCTTCTAATTAAAGAGTAAACAATGTGGTGCCTTCCAGATGTTTATTATTATTTATTTTACAAGATAAAATGAAGATAAAATAAAAATACAGATTTTAAAAAGAATTAAAACCATTTCTACAACCTCTAAAACCAATAAAATAATTCCTACAACACACACACACACACACACACACACACACGTATGTATGTATGTATGTATGTGAGACTCAAGGAATGCTCTCTTAAAAACATCTTCAGTAGGTACCTAAACATCATGATACAGCTAATTTCAGCTGGTAATTAGTTCCCAAGGGATGAGCTGCAACACTAAAAGTCAACAATATTCTTGAAACTACCACTCACAAACCTGATTAGGACTGGGGCCCTGATAATTGGAGGTTCCCCAGACTGGTTGGATGGGAGGTTGCTCTGGTTGTGGTAGCACTCCTTCTGAAAGAGTGGGTATGCAGCTTGGGTTTACTTCTGGAGCCATTGCTGTCACCTGAGGCTCAGGTGGTCTCAGTGGCACGGAGTGGCTTCCATCAGCTTTGGCTGGTGGACCAGCTGCGCCTCTATCTGGACAGGGAAAGCCCAATGGCTGTCATCTATGCTCTGGTAACCTCTAGGTTAGATTACTGCAATGCTTTCTACATGGGGCTGGCTCTGAAGACGGTTTACAAACTTCAGCTGATGCAGAATTCAGCAACCAACCGTGGCCCAACTGCACTGGCTGCCAATTATGTTTCCGAGGCTAATTCAAAGTGCTGGTTTTGACCTTTTAAGCTTTAAATGTCTCAGGACCGCAATACCTCAAGAACCACCTCGCCCAATATGAACCAATCCAGACCCTCAGATCATCACTTGAGGCTCTTCTTTCTGTGCCTCCCCCATGAGACATCCAAAGGGTGGCAACATGAGAATGGGCCTTTTCTGCAGTGGCTCCCTGCTTGTGGGATTCTCTCCCCTGGAAAGTTGGCCTGGCACCCTTGTTTCATATCTTTATGTGCCAGGCAAAAACATCCTGCTTCTTCCAGGCCTTTAGCTAATTAAACAATCTGTTATCTTTTAAGCTATGTGGGAGAGTATTGTTTTTGAAGCTCAATATCAAAAAAATGAAGATCATGGCCACTGGTCCCATCACCTCCTGGCACATAGAAGAGGAAGAAATGGAGGCAGTGAGAGATTTTTACTTTCTTGGGTTCCATGATCACTGCAGATGGTGGCAGCAGTCACGAAATTAAAAGACGCCTGCTTCTTGGGAGAAAAGCAATGACAAACCTACACAGCATCTTAAAAAGTAGAGACATCACCTTGCCAACAAAGGTCCGTATAGTAAAAGCTATGGTTTTCCCAGTAGTGATGTATGGAAGTGAGAGCTGGACCATAAAGAAGGCTGATCGCCGAAGAATCGAAATCTATCCATTCTTAAGGAAATCAGCCCTGTGTGCTCACTGGAAGGACAGATCCTGAAGCTGAGGCTCCAATACTTTGGCCACCTCATGAGAAGAGAAGACTCCCTGGAAAAGACCAGAAAAGATGGAGGGTGCAAGGAGAAGGGGATGACAGAGGACCAGATGGTTGGACAGTGTTCTCAAAGCTACCAACATGAGTTTGACCAAACTGCAGGAGGCAGTGGAAGACAGGAGTGCCTGGCGTGCTCTGGTCCATGGGGTCACGAAGAGTCAGACATGACTTAACGACTAAACAACAACAACATGTTATGTATTTTTGTGTGGTGTATACTTGTATTTTGTTCCTATGATCCTCGGATGAAGGGTAGTCTAGAAATGTAATAAATAATAATAAATAAATAATTTCCAACCATTGGTCTTGCTGGCTGAGACTGATGTCTAACACCTGGAGAACATCATGCAGAAATATTACTCAGGTCATCTGAAGGGGCCCTCCTGCTTCTACCTCACATTGCTGAGATCTGATCTGCAGATATTTAACAAAGTAGTAACTGGTATTCTTCCTCCTGAAATTAGACATGGGCTGGTGATCTTCAGTTCCCAGCACATATTGCAGGACTTTTTTTTTTTTTTTTTTTGCTTACACAATTCTTTCCAGAATAGCTATGTTAAGCCATGTATTATTTTTGTCAAAGCAGAATCTCAATATTATGTTTTATGTTGCTTTATTAGGTCTGCAAACGAGACATAATGGCTGGCAACAGCAACCCCACTGTGTGGGAATCCCTGGCTCACATAGAAGCTCCTACAGACATGGAAATTATTCATTACTTATACTTTTTAAAACATATCTATACTAATTACCTTAATCACTTCAGAAACTGCAACTACATCATGTGCCCACAACCATAAAATAAAATGTTAATGTTAGCTGGCTCTTGCATACTGCGGGAGCTGACAGAATGTCAAGGTAGCCTAAAATGACAGCATTTAATATATGCAAGAGAAGGTGCGAAAGTTGAAGAGGAAGCATAAATGAATATTTTTAAAGTATCTCTTGTGCGGTGTAATCTATGAAACTGAGGGATACCTTTCCAGCTCAAATATATTCTTGATCTACTATTGCAAAGTTTAAGCAGGCAAGAATTGTGAATTAACCATTCATTTTACACGAAGAAGAATGTGCCTAAATGCTAGTCAAAACACAAAAATTGGGTAACATATTTCGTACAGCCCAATTATCAAAGCTCTGTGTCTGCACATGTCACAGGGAAATAAACAGGGCTTGCAGTTGAAGAATTGTTTGACTGAGGCAACCTTATTCAGTTAATTCAGTTAATTTCCCTTTAGGCTAATTAACAGCTATATATGACCTTTAGCTGTGGCAGATTCCAATCTTACCCAATGAACCAAGTTTTAAGAAATATCTATCCAAATAGGATTGATTACTGATTCATGCATTATGAAGAGCACAATTCAATGCCATTTTAAAGACTGGAATAACGCCCCATAATAAGCTGATTAGACTACAAATGAGATCTTATCCACACAGCCATCACCCTATAATAATGCTGATGTTGCCTTATCTACATTAATCTAAAATTTAAAACCAAATATATCATTTTAGACTGATACTGAAACCTTGCAAAAACTTATGTTCATATCATTTGAATTAAAAGCATATTAAATGGATTCATTAGAAAATTCTCCTCTTTGCCTTGCATTTTCCCGACAATGTCTACATCCTTAGGCTACAAAACAATTTTTATAATTGGTGCAATAAATCACAAAGCATTGACTTAAAGTTAAGAAAAATTGTTGCCTGGGTGATTAAAATACGAAAACAAAATAAATCCTTTTCTAAATTATACAATATCCATACACTTCTTGTTTACACAGGTATGAGTACAGAATTGAGCAATGGCATACTTATATATGAAATCATTATTTATTTAGATGGTTTTACACTTGAAACGTGCTATGGAATTTTTTCTTTGATTTTTCCATACCATAACATAGACATTTTAAATAAGCTCTGCCCTGTGATTAGGGGACACAGATTCAGAATAACTCACTACAGCCACAATTCACACCACAATAATAAGAGAAGATGTTTCTGGCCCCTGTTAACTGGCTATATGGGTTTAGAAAAATATAGGTGCATACTACTTATTCCAAACTTATAGGACTCAAGAATGAAGACTTTGAGGAAGCTATAGGAAGCTACAGGAAGTATAAGGAGAATGTAAATCCTGCACAATTAATCAACTATTAAACACAGCTTTCTAAAGTTAACTTTTTCCATACACATGCAACAGCTAGAAATAAGTTTGAGGGACTAGGTAAACAGGGCTGAAAAGGAACATGTATGGAACAATTCTTCAAACATGTTGTCAGTTTGGGTACCATTTTCTGAAGCAATTCCAATTTATATTGCAAACTTAAACTGGCAACTTTCAATTACTGGATTTGGTTATTAACTGATCCTAAAACTTTACCAATAATTTATAATAAGAAACTGCAACTCACTTTCCCCACATTTATTCTCTTGATCAGCACTTCTAAAGCACACTTTTGCTTACAAAGATAAGATATATAATAATGAAAATAAGAAAAACAACTCATGACTCCAAAATTAGGCAAAAGGAAAAAAAGCCAAAAGAAATAATTTAGATATAAAAAAGGTAAATGAATTCCACTGAATACGGATTCTGATTTCATATACTATTCCTTCTTGATGAAACAAATCAGAGCTGGGATAGCTCAGTACATCATGAGACTCATAATAGCAGGGTCATGGGCTTGAGCCACACATTGGGCAAAAGATTCCTACAATGCAGGGGGACAGACTAGATGACCCTTGTGATCCCTTCAACTCTACAATTCTATGATTTTATTATTCTATGAAAACTGCTAAACAACCATCTGACAATAGTCTCAGATGTAAATCTCTGTGCCTTAAGATAAAACTATTCACTCATAATAACTACCAGGAGAGACAGAACCATTCATTTTCAACGACACCCATGAATACCTTCGTTGAGTTTTCAGAATTTACTAAGGAACTGATTAAAACATGAATTACACCTTCCCCACCCAAGTCTGCATGCACAAGACAATTTTCTACTGTTGCCTCCTCACCATCAGCAGCTCTCACATGAGCAGAGAGCTTGCAGAAGTATTGCTAAGTAGGGACCTAACAAAATTTGTAGGATACTAATTAGATCAATTCCATAATCTTCAATATTGCATGTAACATATAGTGGTTATTTGATACTGGTTATATTGAACAGTAACTGAGAGATACTATGCACACCAATAATCTCTGTTTTACCAATTATTTTTCTGAGTGATGGCTTCAGCTCTATGGAGGTCAGGCAAGACTCTACAGCATCCTGGACAGCTCCTTGCAGAGCTCAGGCTGAATACTCCATAACTGAGGCATGGGAGGAAAGAGCTGTAGTACAGAACCTAAATGCTGTTTTAGACTTAGATAGGAGGTGCAGCACCCAGCTTCACCTTCCATGAGAGGAGCCCTTTCAATTATAGGCACACAGCCCACTTTAGGAGTCGTTGACTCAGATGGCATGGCAGTCTCCGAGAGACACTATGGGTAGGACTCACCTAACAAATCCCATCAGCAGAAGCCCTGTGCAAGGACTTCCCCTCGAAACTGCCTCGTGGAGGTTGAGAGAACCCTGAAGCAGTACACAGGGGAAGAAGGAGAATAGTTCCATCTGGCAAACTGAATAGCTTGTGCTGATCAAAATATTTAATGCAGTGTGACTTTGAATTCCTCCCTATGGATCCACTATGGCTTCTGTGCAGAAGTCAGAGCAGGCCAATGTGACTTCCTTAGGCTGGAGAGGTAGCAGCATAACTGGGCTCCTCTTGCTTCTCATTTAGTATGTACATCCCTGTTATATGCCAAATCCCTGGCCTCATCCCCCTGAAGATGGGAAATCCAATCCCAGCATCGCAAGAGGGACAACTTTTTATGCATTCTCATTTGGGGACATCATTTCTCTCCCTTCAAAGTGAAAGAAGAAAACAAGAAATGAAAGACTTCTACCTGGATGGTGGAGTTTTCACACTAACAAGAAACTGCAGAAATGAAGCGAAAATGAATTAAATAATTATACTGCTTTATACATTTTATATACAGTGGTACCTCGGGTTACATATGCTTCAGGTTACATACGCTTCAGGCTACAGACTCCGCTAACCCAAAAATATTACCTCGGGTTAAGAACTTTGCTTCAGGATGAGAACAGAAATCGTGCAGCGGCGGCACAACGGCAGCAGGAGGCCCCATTAGCTAAAGTGGTGCTTCAGGTTAAGAACAGTTTCAGGTTAAGAACAGACCTCCAGAATGAATTAAGTTCTTAACCCGAGGTACCACTGTATACATACCCAGTGAAAGCTTGATATTACCTGTTTTTTTCCTATGCTGAATGAGAAAACCACACATTTTTAAGAACTGGTTTAAACTTTTCCCCTAAAACTATGATGCATCCCAGCTGTTCTAATTATGATTGTTTTTTCAGCATTTAACATTTTGCCTCTTTACTGCTGCCTGAAATTATAAGTTTATTTATGTTCACATTTCAGCTGAAGAAACACAACTTTTAATTGTTAACAGATGTAATATCAAAGTATGCTGATTATGTAAATGAAGGCGGGGCGTGTGTTGTCATAATCCTAAAAGCTGCATCACAACTTGTCTATGTGCTACTAATTTACTTGTTTGTTTGTTCCATTTAATCCTTTCTTGATGGCACTCTGTAGCAACACTTGAAAATTATTTTTAGAATAGCTGTTAAATTACAAAGCAACAACCCTTTTTAACCCATACGACCCTAGCTTCCTTACTCTCTTCATCGTGCAGATTTCTTTTATGAAAGCACAATTATAAATAAGGATTTAGTGCAGAATGTTACAGATCCCAAAGAGTCAGCTATTGATAAAATTGCATGGTATAACAGATAATGCCTTTTGGTTATAGATTATCCTATTGTTTATCCACTTCAATGTGTGAGAAGACTTGAAAAATGAATTACTTTTGACCTAGAATTTATTGTTTCTGGAAGAAGTTTTAATTTCACATCAATGCATCAGAGGGAAAATAATTGTGCACACCATAGATGTGCTGATTGTGTTTTGTGCTATTTTAAAATGCAGTTACACAGATTAAAATAATAATAGGGCACTCTAATTCACATAATGGCACATATCACCTGTCTTTTTGTCAATGACACATTTAAAAGCATCTTTTTATTAGAAACACAAATCAATACACTCAAGGGATTGCAATAACTACCCTAGGCAATTTGTATTATCATTTCCTTCTTTATGTTCTGACTCTTAAGTAACTTATTATTATGAATGGCATGAAAATGGCAACCTGTCACAATTGATTTTTTAAGACCAAGGGTTTTGTTCCCCTTCATTCCTTCCTTCTTTTGATATAACTATCTTCCTACGAAATAAAGGTTCAATTTATAAAAGGCAATCTCAAGTTTCAGCTCATGATAGCTGAAATGTCTTTTTAATGGTCCTTAGAAAGATTATTACCTGGGATTAGCAGCTATCTGCATAGTTTTGACTGTAATTTCCCTCCTCCAACCAGGCAGGATACAAAAATAATTAATCAATTAATTAATTATGAAAGAATGAATGAATTAATGAATCTGAAAAGCAGATCTTAACACGACAGGCAGGTTGATGCAGGACAACGTGGTATTTTTGGTACCCTGGCTCCAAGACATTTAGGACTTTAATACAGGGATGGATGACATATTTTGGCCTGAGAGGTGTATTCACCCTTGGCCAATCCTCTGGGGACTGCATGCCAGCAGTGGGTGTGGCCATCCTACAAATCCACATGTGAACACCAAAACAGCCCCACACACTCCTTTAGCAGATGCGCTAAACAAGGTTACTGATCTGATAATCGAATAAGGGGCAATTTGTACCTCCTAGCCCAGCACTGCACCCATTTTAACTTTTTATCCTTTTTTATTACCACCAAAATTAGTAGGGTCTTGGACACCAGAAAAATTAATGGTATTAAAGAGCTAAGAGGTCTAGGAGGAAACAACAGTTTGCACTCACTTAGGTTTACCAGAGAGGGGTAAGTCAGTTTCAGTGCTAAACACAAGCAATAAGCCAGACTTAAATAGGATTAGATTCTAGTCGTGGGCTTAGCACTGATAATTTATTATCCCTCAAAGGCCTAGAACTGACAAAATACCACTATCTAGAATACCAAAACCTGTGTAATCATCAATGAGCTGAATTCAGAAAGAAATCTTCTCAATTAAAAATTAAAAAATGGACGGGAGGGAGCTAATGAAGCATTAGCAGGCTGAGAAAACTCGCTCTACGAGCAGGTGTATTTCACTGACGCTCGAAATGTTTCCCCGAAAGAACAATTTTCAAACACAAAAGCTAACCTCAAAAAAATTAAGCACCACACTAATCATAACTGAACAGCATCTTATAACCTCAGCAATGCTTCTTCCCCACTGTTTCGGCCTTACACCTCTCCTCCCTACTTCTAATGGGTCCACAACTCAACTGAGTCCTGCAAGGCTTGTTTATTTTATGCTAGTAAGTCAGTGACTCGTGATGTCCTATGTCCCCCTTAAGAGACCCACTCCAACTTGAGAAACACTGCAATAAAGGCCATAACTGAATACCATTTGGATGAAATCCAATGTTAATCACACTCAATGCCAGACCCATTGAAGCCAATGAAATTAAGACCATTAATTTCAGTGAGTGTACACTGAGTAAGTCTTAGCTGGAGATCACTCTTTATCTGAATTTTCACCACACACATAATAATATACCGTATTTTTTGCACCATAACACTCACTTTTTTCCTTCTAGAAAGTAAGGGGAAATGTCTGTGCGTGTTATGGAGCGAATGCCTGCGGGTGGCGGGGGGGATCTGCAGTCGTGAGCAGAGGATCCATGGTTCCCCTTCCTTCCCTCCTCCGTGGTTACAAAGCACGGATCCACATGGATCCTCAAGATTTTTGCATTGGGCTACTCCAGACTCACTGTCAGATCACATGTCTGTGGCTACAGCATGAACCACAAAAATCATATATCCACTATTTCGTTTAGAATATTTTTTTCCTTGTTTTCCTCCTCTAAAAACTACGTGCGTGTTATGGTCTGGTGCGTGTTATAGAGCGAAAAATACGGTACATTCCCCAGGTTTTAAGCATGCCACCTTTATGCACTGCCAAAATAATTATGAGTAACAAGAAGTAATTTAAAAACTGACCAATGAAACACCAAAATGATGAAATGGAAGCATGTTCCATTGCTGGAAAAGCTAATCTAGTACAGTACTGTAAAGCACAGATGGGAAACTATTTTCAATAGAAATAAATACAATAAGCAAAATTTAGGACAAGTAATCAGTTGTACTGGCTGAATTGGTGGAGAATCTTAATATATGAATTTAATCCTCTCTTTAGCATGAAAAACAAATACATAGGAAAGGTAAAGGTTTTCAGAATTTTAAACACATTTAGTCCAGCACTCTTTCTAATCAAACCAGCCTACCTTATTCTTTGGATTGGAGGTGTTCATTACACTCCGAGTCTCTTTTCCGGTATAAATAACAACACCAATTACTGTTCCTGCAATAAATAAAACAAAACTGTTTATAGGAAAACTTTATCATTTGGGAAATAAAATGTTAAAAAATGGTAATATAATTATTCATGCAGCTATCATAAAAATACAAACTTTCCTCTTAGTATTGTTGATGCAGAAAACTACTAAAATAAAATATTGTGGGCTCATTCACATATTTTATCTGCCAATGTAAACTCTCTCCCCACCCGTCTGATCATTTGAGTACCCTTGTGTATCTAACGTAACAGCTATTTGAGGGTAGTTAATAGTATGGAGTGACTTCAGGTAAGAATTTTTGAACTCTCCACTAGGCTATACAGTGCCCACCCCACTCACTTACACGTGCATTGCATTCCAGGTCACCACACATAATTTCATATGTGAAATAGCATAAAGTCCAAATGCCTATTTCCCCCTGCTTTCCAGTTGTCTCTCCCACTCTCTCTCCACATCAATAAAGCATGCATTGTTTACCTGAGGCAACAACTGTGCTTGCCCATAATGTATTTTCTATGCTTAGGCTTTCATGAACTGTTGGGTCGCTGTCTTCCTGTTAAAAACAAAGCCAACTTGTAAAACTATTTTTCAATAATACTGTATAATCATACATACATACATGCATGTATGGGGAAATATTGCCTCTAACAATATTGTATACGCACACATGCATAATGGACTAGCATTTAAAGATCATTAGGATTTTTATATGGTAATAAATGTCAGATAAAATTGTGAGAAAATTATAATAAATATTTTTTTCACAATATACAAACTTGTTTAGAATTACATATTGCATCTAGAATTTAATTAAGTGGTTAACTTACAACTATTTTGTCTCACTGATGTGAACCAAGTGAATTTTACTGGGATGGACAGAGCAATCCAAACCACAACATCTGTTGGCAGGGAGGGGTTTGAATGAATCAATATATATTCTCCTTACTAAAAAGGGGTCCATGGTGGCAGAAAACCCCACGACTTGAATGGAGGGCAGAGAGCAATGGGAATAATGCTCAACAAAAATCTCCTCCTTCAGTCTTCTCTCATTTCCACCCATGGATTACCTGTCCCAGTACCTGCAACTCCGCTCAGCAAATGCACTAAACCAATACATGTATGCCTTGCGAAAAACTCAAAATAGAGCCTGGAGCAACAGCACCCATGCTCACTTGGGCCAAAGTCCCAGAATGACACAGAGGTAATGGGACATTAGTCAGTAGTTTAGGGTAAAGTAAAGGTAAAGGACGCCTAGACAGTTAAGTCCAGTCAAAGGCAACTATGGGGTGTGGCGCTCATCTCACTTCAGGCCAAGGGAGCCGGCGTTTGTCCACAGACAGCTTCCCGGATCATGTGACCTGCATGACTAAACCGCTTTTGGCTCATAGAGAACTGTGACAAGTGCCAGAGCACACAGAAACTGTGTTTACCTTCCCACCACAGCGGTACCTATTTATCTACTTGCACTGAACTGCCGACCTTCCGATCAGCAAGCCCAAAAGGGTCAGTGGTTTTAGGCCACAGTGCCACCCGCGCCCTTTGAGGATGTTTAGGAGTGCTTTTGGAGCCATCTTTGTCAATGGAGGACCTCTGCAGTAAAGGGTGCCTATCAGCAGCTTTGGATTGTATGTCAACTTCCTGCCCTGGGCTGCTTTGGCAGGAAGGGCAGGATATAAATTCAGAATGCTGTGATGAGTGGTTTTTTTCACTGGATCCATATCACATCACTGCTAAGATATCTTAGCAGTGCCTATTAGCCACCTTAGCAGACTGCCTATTAGACACCAAGCCAATTTTAAGATCTTTTTGCTTACATATAAAGTTCTAAGCAACTCTGGACTTGCAAATGTCACTCTGTGTTGATTTCTAGGTGGTACATTGCATAACCCTCATCTCTATGGTTGCTAAATTTCTTCTGAGAAGTGTGGAATAGCACCTTAACTAGTCATTATCTTTCTTGAAAACACTTAGTAAAATACAGTTCGAGAATTTCAGAGCTGACTTGCATTAAATATCATTTTCTTTTAATATATTACATACTTGGGACAAAGTGATATAGTAATAATTATTACTTACCCGTGTAAAGGTACCTTCAAAGCTGTGAATATCCATTTGTGGCTTCTGAGCATAAACATATGCATTGATTGAAAAAAGATCCTAGAACAGATAATTTTGAAATATCCATGTATCAAAATGCCACTAATACCTTCAGCAATAAGGCTAATTGGTTAATGGGGATTTGGGTATTATTACAGATGTTGGAGAGCTGTTGGGTTTTTTGTATATTTATTTTAGATTTTGTTGTGATTTATGTGTAAATTATTCAGTATGTCTTTGTATTTTTTGATGTTTAATGTAGTTTATGACTACATTTGTTATGTTGTAGCTATGTATTTTTTCCATGCCGTAAGCCACCTTGAGCATGGTTTGAACTGTGGAAAGGCGGTATACAAATAAAATTATGTATGTAATTGGTTATATCCAATGGCGTCTCTCAGGAGGTGGAAGGGCTTTTGAAGAGGCATATGTCAGTGGAACAGGGAGACTACAACAAAGGGTCCCTCAAGCCTTGAGAGGAGATTGCAGCGCTGCAGACAGAGAATCCCACTTCCGTTAATGGATGTATTCACTGGCTTAAAGAGAATCATATCAGTTGAAGGACAGAGAGATAATTCAATATTCTTCCCCATAGGTATCTTATAGGGATCAGTACTGCCCTGTTGCTCTCTTGCCTCTCCATCTCACTGTACATGCGCAGAAGCAGCATACCACAACATTACAATTTATAGCACAAAATTTCCCTCTCTGTGTACTAGACATTACTAGAAATTATGCACAGGGAAATGATTATTTGTTGGGCATTTATTTTTTTTCTTAATTAATTGCTCACAGATAAAGGTATATTAAAAACTGTTTAACAGCACATGCCTAGACCTTAATCCCTATCAAACTTTTAAACATTTTTCTTTTCACAGATGGAGATCAAAAGGTAAATGACAATCTGGAGATACTAACTGATGCATATACATAGTCTAGCTTGCTTCTGCTTTCTAAACTCAAGTACAAGAAATAAAATGCCACTAGAGATACAATATGCATATTTTTCCTCTTCAAAATACTTGCAAGTCACTCTCTTATAGAGGAAAGCAGCAATTTATACAGGCATATGTTTTGAATACCTGTACAATATAGAGTAAAATAATAATACATACTCGTACCCATATACAAAATGTTTACAAAATGAGACTCAGATTCCACTGGCTCACAGTAGTTTCTCACTTCCTGGTCTCCCTTGGTGCATATGTTGTTTATGGAATTTTCCCTGGCCATATGGTGATCTTATCCACCTTTGTAATTTCTGTGGTTATTCAGTTATATATCCTCAGTGTCATCTAGGGATCTTGAACATTTCCACACTGAGGTGTGTATCTCAGGAACAGTAGTTCTTATATTATGATGTTACAATTATTTGTGGGAGATGCTGTTGTGAATTTGTATATCAGTATATTTCATTACTGTCTATTATTGCCAAATATCCCCCCCTTTTTTTTAAATCCAGAAACCAATCTACTCGGATTAATGTATTCAACTAACATCACATACAATGGCACCCACTGGAATCACAACTACAACTCTGGCATGTTTTCCTGTAACACTTTGTTTCACAGGGAGAAATGGGCAAGGAGTATATGTATGGGGGGATATAGTTTTGTATTCACTTTGTTGAAAAACCAGTAAAATTATATTTAAAAGGATGTATTCAAATTTCTCCTCATTGCATAAGCAAACAATATGGAGAATGTTTCACTTTCCAAGTGGCTGTATGTCCACCACAGTAAATGGCCACTGACTGCATCCTTTGCTCCAGGCAAGTAGTAATTTGAACATAGGAACCAGTTTCAATGCATAGAAGTCCCCACTGCACATGATTAATCTTCATAATAATAAAGAAAAGAGTGCTGATCCAAAGCGCAACAATTGAAATGTAAGGTGCATAGCCTTATGTTGTGTTTGTGAGCATGAAAACACCCCTTTCGTAGTTGGGGGGCCTCAAGTGCAGACAGTTCCTGCCTCCCCATCATCCTTTTAGCTGTGTGAGTTGAAAAAGCATAGCTATGCTCAGGGATGTTTGGATCAGGTGTACATGTGGTTATTTGAAAAGTATCAGCAGTAAAAACTAAGCACTTGTAAACACACATATTTTCTATCAGGCATAACTGTTAGATTAAAATGTGATTATGACTACTAAATATAGTTCTCTATATACATTTTTAAAGAAAAGCAAGCAAAAGTTCCTAACATAATCAACAAGTAAATTTATCAGGATGTTTCCATTTAGTTTTAAAAGACTGCAACTCTAACCATAGCTTCTTCTTCACATTCTGCTGAATTATTTATGCTTGCTCATATATTTTATTCATATTTTAAGAGAGCAAATCAGATTTCAACATCTTCCATTACAAATCATCTGTTTTTATGCTAAATCATCAACCATTTATTGTAAGCTTTCACACAAACTTCCATTCAGTGCATTTTTGTTCTTCTAAGTTAGTTTTCATCAGCCTCTTGAGAAATAATTCATATGAAACTAATACACATGTGGTGTCCTATATCTTCATCATTCAGTTCTTCTCAATCTGTTATCACCTACAATTTAGATAATCCAGGCTATTATGTGCTTTATTGTGCACAGAAAAATAAGAGTCTCAGTACAGCAGAAAACTAATACCACACACATACTTGTAATACAATAAAAACTATTAATGAAGTGAGCCAAGCACGAAAGTTTTTTTTTTTTTAACTTTACATACTCTCATGCTTTGCAGAAATGGTTAAGCTGTGAACAAGTGAGATCACTTTAACATTTGCCATTTTCCTTGAAACAGCATAGCCATCACATCTAAATTGTCAAAAGCAAGGAAAGAGCTAGTTATATATCATGAAAAAATGATATACCCAAAGCCTCCATGACAAACTTCAAAATTAGAGAGAGTAAATGTTTATTGCTGATTCTATACCTCTGTCACCATGCAATTTATTTTAAAACTAAGACTAAAACAATAATGTTTCTAAACTTATTGATTCTCATACACTGTCACTTATGTTTTTTAGACAAGAGAAAATTAAGACCATTTGAATTGGCAAATGTAAGTTAAAAGTAAGGGGACTTACAACACATTGTATCATGGAAATATAAGATTTAAACAATTATTAGAGAGAGGTTGTTTAGCTGAACATCTCCGTCTAACTTACAGGGAAGCATTTTGTAAGGATGCATCTAATTGTTTGCATAAGTCATGAAAGAACTAAATGATGGCACAATAATGACAATGTTTTCCTCTACAGTTCACAATAATAATTTAGAAATCACTCTAGAGTTATCAATAATGTAGAAAAACCTCCTCTATTAGGTCAAGGGCAACATTTGTTCACCTTACTTAAAGATCATTAAAATACATCCTTAATCATAACATGCAGTTCATTACAAATAAAATTGCCTCTGGTTCAATAAAACTAATTAAATGTAAATGGTATTGTTTACTGCTGTATGGATCTTTTGATATAAATCAGCAAGTCACCATTTATTGAAAATTACAGTGACCTCATTGCTGCTAATAAATTTCCGTGATCATTTAAGCCAGAGAAGAATATCCCAGAATATGCACAGTGCAGAAAGACACTATCCCACATATGACTATGAAACCAAGAAACCTAACCTGGGTGTTACAGTTCTTACAGCTCAGCCATCATTAAATGACTTGTTGAAATTTTAATTCTCTGATCACATTAAGTGGTTTTGGAAGACAACAAAATCTGTACTGATCATCTTTGGTGGTGTCATCTGTTCTTTAAGAAAGCTCTAAAGGTTTACCGGTTTATTTATTCTGGGTGTCACTGTGGATAAGGTTACAGTCCTACATTGATGATGGAACTGACAGCCCATGACAACACAAGATACAATCCTTTACATCGGATAACTACAGAAATCAAAATGAGTGACAGTTATGGACAGTGTATGTTAACTACATGACTATATTGCTTAGTCTACATCTATGCATGCTCTGTTTCTTTTCCTTTAACTACTACTTTAAATATTAAAAGGAGTGCAATTTCCCAATACTTTTAGGGCACATGTAGCTGTATCCTTTTTTTTACGTGAATTGTGACTACTTAGAACTAGTCTTGTTTAACCCATTTATTCAACGAAACCTTGACTTTTAAAAGATTTATGTTCTCTATATTAGTAACCTCATATGTTATCCCAGAGGTCAGGGCTGAATCCTTGTTAGTGGCATTAAGAATGTACCGGAGTCCAAATTAAACCCTGTTGCTGAGGGTTAATCATTTCCTGAAAGTTAAGCTTTCTGACTTGGAAAACCCACTTCCTAATTTTGATCACTTCTCCATTAAGGGGTGGGGGCACTCTCTGTTCTCAGAATCACGTGTAAGCATTTGGAATTGGTTAGTCAAGTGCTTCCCTAAGGACTAGGTCACTGGAGTTGTTGAGGCACAGAATTAAATAAGATTTATCTTGTATATAGGAGGACATGTGTACTCAAAAAGCTCTCAGACATCTGTACTTTTGCTTGCTATTTCCGTGGATGAAGCTAGGAGACAGTAGGCAGCAACTGCTACTGTCTCTCATCAATCCTCCATAAAGGGTGGAAGATTTAAAAATGCCTTGCAAAAACTTTTACAGAATTACTGATTTCTCTAATGCCTGAATATTTTATGTTCTGTGGACTGCAGGAGAAAGTGGCAGTAGGATGAGATCTTAAACAGGCAAAGCTGCAATGACTGCAGCGAATGTGGACTGTAGCAGAGGTGAAATTATGAAGCATCTCCTCAGCCATTTTAGAAGCAGCCCAGCAGGTGGCATTCAAGAATTACTGTAAAACTGAATCAGCCCATCCTCAGCAAAATGCAATTCATTTGCTTACATGATAACCAGGGAATCATACAATCACAATTTATGTGTGTGCGTGAGCACTGGGGGTTAAACATTATTAAATATATATGACTCAGATGAACTTTGGTGGCAACTATTAAACTGCAAGGATTTTGAAGCATTTCATATAATAGGGTTTAGTTAAAAATACACAATTTGAGAGCTTTTAAGTATCTTTGTTTTAAGAAAATCAACTTAGCTGCCCTTCTCCTGACTCAGTTATTTGGTACCATAGATGCTGTTCAGGACTGCAGCATCTCTCTCAGTCACAGACACAATGTGATGTGCAAAACAGAGAGGGGGGGTTCACTCTCTGCCATTATTCCATTCTCCCACACAAATTACCCTCTAAGGTCATTTAACAAATTTTGGTGATTCCCGTGACAAATTGTCTCTGAGGTATTTGTAGCTCTTGTATTTGCAACATGGCTGTACTCACATATACCTGATTATGTAAAGTAACCCTACCAAATGAATGCTGTAAACATGGCTCCCATAGTTTCTACAATAGCAGTAACTCCAGAAAGGGTAGCTATTCCAAAGAACAAAAATCCTTTGGATTCAAGATACTGCATATATTTCAAACAAATATGAGTTTCAAACAAATAGCAGCATCACTATAGCTGCACATTATTGGTTTTATTTCAGAAAAAAACCTGAGAAATGCATTTACTATTTACTGGGTTAAGCGGCAATACTATTCTTTCACACTAAATAAAAAGCAGAAACTCAAAGTAGCAAATACATCACACTTTAAAAAAATTTAAAAACTATATTTTCAGCACAAAGTGATGCATATTTTATTCAAAATGGAGTCTCACTGTTTTCAATGTAACTTAGTGAGTGTGCTTATAATTTCAGCCTTAATCTAATTTGTTAATTTCAACTGTGGATTTCATCACACAGGTGAATAGAGCAGACCATAGTTTATCTTGTTTGAAGGCACACCTGGGTGACTATAGCTGTCAGGTCACAGAAGGTAAATAAGAATGCTCTAAGTTATTTTCTGTTAGAGTAATGTCACAACTAACTGGAAATAGCCACTGAATTCCCTACTTTCATTTAGCCAGATGTTTCCAGCTTTATGGTACATATTCTGTATTTCAGGACCAACACACACTGTAGCTAAAATCCAAATTGTTGTCTTAGGCTTGCACATGTCTAGTGGGATTTTAGGTTTTTCCCTTTGAACTCATTCCTCATTTCACCTTAAGAACTGCTTTTGAAACTTCTTCCAATTTCAAAATCATTCAGCCATGCTGCCTGAGAAACAAATCAGATATCCCTAGGATAACATGTAACAACTTGTACAGTTTGAAATTAAAATATTTATATTCTACTCATTCCATGCTTGAGGTGCCCTACAACCATAATTATGAACAGCCACTATTTATAAAAACAAAAAAATACAAGCAAGCAAACCATTAGAAAACAACAGCTTGTATATACCAATTCTACATTTTCTCTTTGAAAGACCACCTTTCAATAAATACTGTAAGCATGTTCAATACACTGACAATATTAAAACAATAATTCTTGTCATATTTCCTTAAGCACCACTTTAAATTTAATTACCCGGGCATACAGTAACAGAGAATATAATTAGTGGGTCTCCAGTAAATGCTGCTACTCCAACTTTAGTGTCTTCTGATTTTATATATACTTACTGTTTACGGAAAGTCAGTGTTATGCACATACAATTTTTTGATCTGGAAATTTTAAACACAACTTCTTCATAACATGTATCTGCAGAAGGCACAGTGAAAGAAGTGAAATGTATAACTACAATGCTTACCCCTAAAGCTGGCAATCTCTGTGTGCAACTAACAGCAACTTTTAGTTTCCAGTCTGTTTCACCATCTAGCTGATCAGTTCGGATAAAACATGAACCTTAAAAATGCAAAAGAAACAAAAACATGACAGATGTTTTAGATCCCATTAAAATGGAAATGGACATAAACTATGGGAGCGTTGCTTTTGAAATGTCTTACAGCAACGTTCTTAACTCTAGTAGGGCACAGGGAAACAAACAGGAAGATTCCTATAGACACAGTGCAAGAGCCAAAGGCATGTGTATGCAAAGTTTTTCTTGAGTTTCCTGAACCTTTTTAAACTTCACAAAGTTAACATTTTAGGATTCTCACGTCTGACTTGCCTTGGTAGCCAGCAAAACTATATGGCTTCTCCTGCTCTTCCTTCAACCCAAGAGAGAGGGGCAAAATGCTATCCCTGCAGTTGTGCTAGACCACACATCTTCAACCCTTTCAGACGCAGGACCCACTTTAAACCCAAACATGCATTTAGGGACCCATTTCTTAATCTTTTGCCATATATTTGTTTGGTGGTAGTGCTCCTGCTATGACCCACCTCGGATCATGTCACAACCCACCAGTTGAAGAGCAGTATGATAGAGAAGCTACTGCCTTCAGAGGGACTCTACTTCTTGAAGTCACTGCTTTCAAGCTCCAGTGGCACTATAGGCATGAGCTTACCGCCTTTTTTTCAGAGCTTGTGAGCATTGTGCTTGCATTCGGACTGGGCTTTTGAAGCACTCTGAAGCAGAAGAATCTCTTTGAAGCCTGAGCACTCTGAAGCCCATGGTAAGGTCAAAGACAAACACACTCATCTCTCACTTTGTGCTTTTGTTAATACAGTGGTATCTCAGGCTACATATGCTTCAGGTTACATACGCTTCAGGTTACAGACTCCACTAACCCAGAAATAGTGCGTCAGGTTAAGAACTCTGTTTCAGGATGAGAACAGAAATCGGGCTCCGGCGGCACGATGGCAGCAGGAGGCCCCATTAGCTAAAGTGGTGCTTCAGGTTAAGAACAGTTTCAGGTTAAGAACGGACCTCCGGAAAGAATTAAGTACTTAGCCTGAGGTATCACTGTACATAGACTCACTCCTGGTGAACCCATTTTTGGACTCCTGTTTAACTTAGTAGAGAATGTATCAGCCAAGGTTTTTCTAGCAAATCAGTTTTCCAATATAAGGACCAACCAGCAGAAAAACTTAAGGGGAAAATTTTCAGTCTTCATGTACTAGCTACATATTAAATGAACTTACTAGGGATGACCAGCACAAACTGACTATGTGCTTGGGCAATTGACTGAGCCACTGGCAGCCAGAGGTTAGATCCAGTGGGCTACCAGCTGGTCAATCCTGCTGCAGAAAACAGACTATAGCATAAACACAAATCTATTGTGTAATAATCCTAGTAGACAACTCTACTTTCATCTTGGAAAATTGCTGCCCAAAATGTGCACTGGCAAAAATCCATCTTCCCTTATGTGGCTTGAATCATTTTACATTGCCAAGTAAATGCTCACTTGTAGCCTGATTCAAGTGTCAATTTCTCAGAAATAATGGGGAATGATGGAATTAAGAATGGTGTGTTCAAGAATGAGATTAAATCAATACATTTTTGGTGCCATACTCAAAGGTCCCTGATGCAAGTAAAATCTAACTAAACCAGCAATTTAAGACTGAAGGCACCTGAATTTATAACTAACCTAAAGGTGGAATCTTCACACAATACTCTCTCAGAAGAACTTACAATGTCCAATGTCTACACTATTTTATAAAACATGTAAGAAATAAAACTTTTTTTAAAAAAAAGACACTTTCATAAAGTACTAAATTTCAAACAATGCTAAATCAAACTTTGGTTCACAGCTGAAAACTACACATGTCCTAAAAGACGGGCCGAGGCCTGTATAAAATAATTAACTACTTCTGGAAAATCCAAACATAGTAAGCATTTTTCAGACATAGCTATTGAAATTGAAAACACTGTAAATAAGCATAAGACAACGTGAGAATGCCACACTCCTATAGTACACTCTAATCAACAGTCTATTTTCCATCATACTTTCCCTATACAAGACATTTCATGGTTCTCTTTACCCTTCCTGTCAATGGCTGCTCTCATCCATCAATTTCATTTAGAATTATACTATAGATCAATGCAGTTCAAGACCAGTGTGGCTCCTGTGAATGGTTGACTGCACATATATTCATTTAATAGAGCTCACACTATGACATGTATTGGCCAGCTGCATTTCCTCTCCACTTCAGCAGTTAATTTCATCAATAACTTATCTCATAGTCCGTTTCCCTTTTATCCAGAAAAAGAGACTGCTTTGTGCCAAGTCAGCTTTCAATAGTGATCACTACAGCAAAACCTAAACAATAAAACGTCCTCCTATCCAGGCATTTTGAAATAATTCTTTAGCACTATTGGCAAGACTTTTCAATGTACCAAGACATACTAATTCTTAAGTTTAGATAATGAAAGTTCAAAAGTATAAAAATTAAACAGGCAACAGCAAAGAACACATAAGAAATAACTAACTGCTGTTAATTTGAATACTTTATTAATAATTTACATAGGCTGAGTTCACACATGATGTTAAGCCAAACAATGGCTTGGCATGAAGGATCAAATATGCAGATTCCTAGAAAAAGGAAGCTCATGGTCATTTTGCCCCTCCTGCAGTTCTGCTGTATTCACATTGCTGTAAGCCAAGCCATGGTTACATTTGAACCTGGGCTCATGGTTTAAGAAACCATGAGCTGTAAGCCATAGAACAAACCTTGACTACATCTCATGATTTGCCTGGAGCTAAACAAAACAACAAGCCTGGATTCAGATGTAACGCTAAAACAAACCATGGTTTAGCTCACAGAAGCACAGGCAGGCAGGCAAAGAGAAAGAGCAAATATCTTCCCTTTGAGAACTCATGTTTGCTTGTTCTTGCTAAGACATGGTTTGATAGTGTTATATGCGAACCAGGTCATAGTTTGCATACCGCTTGCCAAACTGAAACTGCAGTCATCCACAGCTATGACAAATAAACAATTCCTTTAGAAATGAGAGGTGAAAATAATTATATTTATTTATATTTATACTTATTTCCTTGTTTCTAATCTCATCACCTTATTGGAACCATACTTTCAAACTTTTCTCTATGACTACAAGGGTTTAATTTTTAGTTTGATTTTTAACATAAAGGATCCAATACAGAAATAAACTAGAAGGGAAAAATTGAAGCTCCTTACCAATATTCATTTTTTTGACTGTACATCTCTAAATGTCCCACTTAAATGTTGCATAATTGGTGAAAATTGGAAGATATTAAGACTCTAGCATTAATTGTTGCCTAGTATTGATTTCTTTTGATATCATCAACTATGGCATCCCTCTGACCTGCTTATCTGGGTTTTGCTTGGGAGAAATGGTGTTATGGGAGTCCTTCCCTAAGTGATCTCAGAAGGTGGTGCTGGGGCTGTTGGCTTATGGGGTGTGTCAGTTTTCCACCTTGTCCCCTATGCTTTTTAACATCTACATAAAACCACTGGGAGAAGTAATCTGGTAGTCTGGGCTAAAGTGTCAGCAGTATGCATATGACACTCAGTACTATCTATTTTTAAAGACATATTCCACTCCTCATTACAGGTGATCTTGGGGTGGGTCAAAACAAAATATAACACAATAAAAACAAAAACAAAATAGAATACACTTTAAAAACAGGCACCACCCCTCATCCAAATAAGAATTAGCCATCCTCTGAACCCAATCAGTCAACCCCCCTCAGTCACTCAGGACTATCTGGGGTTCTCTAACACATCAGAGACCGCTATATTTGTCATTAGTACAGTCAATCATTCTACTTTTCAAAGCTCAGAGAGGTTTGCATGGGACTTCTGTTTATCTAAGCACTGATGTTATCTGCACACACTTAATAACATTGCATAATCATTGGGTGCTCCCAATCCACTCACTAGACCACTGCTACCAATACCAATCTGATCTCTCATCCTCCAGTATTATGCACAGGCTTTGCAAATAAGTTCATCAGTAGTCTGTCTACTAAAACATGCATGAATTTACAAGAGAAAGTCAAGAGTTACATGACAGCCTCTCATTGCTGCTTCCCCTTTACAAAGTTTAATAGATCAAAGACCCATATTAATAAGACATTGCAAAATGAACCTTCCAAGATTTCCAGTGGTCAGCTGACCTGCTCATGCTGATCAAAAGAAGGGGTGGAGTAGGTAGTCTGTGTCAGTGCATTTTCATTCCTCCACTTCACCCTAGCCTAGAGTCAGAGACATGGTGCAGCTAGCTAGCCATGCAGCTTAATTTACTTCCATCTGATATCCCCCCTGCCCAGTGTGTGAACTATAGGAAGAATAAGGGGAGCGGATGGCACTGTGGTCTGAAGCCTGAGCCTCTTGGTCTTGCTGATTGGAAGGTCGGCAGTTCGAATCTGCACGACAAGGTGAGCTCCCATTGCTCTGTTCCTCTGTGTTGTACCTAGCTTCTGCGAACTTAGCAGTTCCAAAGCACACCAGTGCAATTAGATAAATAGGTACTGCTGCAGTGGGAAAGTAAATAGCATTCCCGTGTGCTCTGATTTCCATCACGGTCCTTTATGCACCAGTAGCGGTTTAGTCATGCTGGCCACATGACCTAGAAAGCTGTGGACAAAGGCCGGCTCCCTCGGCCTGAAGCCAGATGAGCACCACAACCCCATAGTCGCCTTTGGCTGGACTTAACCATCCAGGGGTCCTTTACCTTTTACAGGAAGAATCCAAGTCTGCCACTGAACCCAGAAAGATGAGTTATAAACAGGGCTACAAAGCAGCAAAAAGATACTGAGGGAAGAAAATGGAAAAATAGAGAAAAGTGTGTGTAAATAAGGAAGCCACCTCCACAAACAGCAGAAATTTCTGTCAAAGGTGTGTCTGTCAAAAAATGCTTGTGTATGCAGAGAGAGGTAGCATAATGCTCTGCCCCTTCCCTTTGGCCAATCTTGCCATGACTGGGCGGTCTACAAGGGCTGGGATTTTAGTTCTGTCAAAACAAGTTATGGATGAGACTTGAGCTGATCCTATACAAGGCAAATTTCTCCCAAACTGGGATTCAAGGTATATGCTGGTCACCCTTCAAGCTGAAGGAGTCTTTTCCATATTGGCATATTTTTTGCTTTCCCTGGAGTAGTCTTTTATATGATATTTCTACATTAGCCTTGTCATATTAAGAAAATAAAAGTCAACTCCTTAGGAGATACCAGCCCATTCCACTTTCAGAATTTTTATCTTGATGCAGGACTGACCATCCAGTTTTTGCTAAATATAAAATTATTTAGTATTAGCTGAGTAAGTCATTTGACTCGGGAATTAATGCTCAAGGCAGGAGGTATAAAAAATAAAGAACTTCTTATGAAAAACAGGAAGTTGCAAGCATTATTTTTATCCAGAACTCACAGATAAGATACACTGTTAAACATGAATATGAATAAATGATTTGCTGAGACAAAAGCTGAATATTTTGGAAAACTTCAATTAATAATTTTGCAATATTACAAACTAGCTGCAAATAAACACAAGGAGAGCTGAATATATATGTAAAACTTCAATTAAAATTGGGGGGGGGGACCCTAAGCTAGATAAATCGTTGTTTTGTCTTGTGTTGTACCTAAGGTAAAATTATGTACCTAGGGTAAAATTATGCTCTCATTTTCTTTGTATTAAAGCTATAACCATGATGCTTTAAATCAATTATTCAGAAAGCCTCAAATTTTCAACATGATGCAACTGAGTAAGATTTGATTTACTTTTTTTTTAAAGAATGAGATTATGCTAACATGTTCTCCTTTTATGCCACCGTGCAGCTAAGGCTGTATAAATAGAAGCTATTCTGTCTGTATTCTCTCTCAAGTGTTGTGTCTGATAAATTTTTCACAAATGAGAACATTAGCTACAACTAATGCCAGTTAAGCCTCACCAAAACTGAATTATTAAATCTTCTTGCCTATATCCTGTTACAGACTTCTTATGAATACTTGATTTTATTTTGTATAATTGACAAGACTTGTCAGGAAAGGGTGGTTTTAATGGCAATCAAATTAAGATCAACTGGTATAAGTGTCACAATGAAGAGTCTGTGTCAAGTGCTGAAGAATTAATTGATGGGTTATTGAGAAACAAGGCATGTGAAGCTGTCATAAAGTGTTGTAATATTAGCAACCTGCTTGCTATGAGTTAGAAACTAAGAGCCCAGGGTTTTATGTCTACACAGAACAAAAGTTTATTTTAAATCATTTATATCACTATATTGCAGGAACATTTTAAGCAGCTGACAAGCTGAAGAGCACCACTGAGTTGACATGTTGGGGGTACAGAGCTTCATTTACTATATTCAGAAGAAAAGTTCAGCTTTGATAGCTTACGGTAAAAAGGAACTGTAATATATGACAAATATTTATGCCATAATGTTGTCACACTTGGGACACAGGGAAAAACATATTGACATTTATAAGAGATTGATGAAAATTAGTTCTAAAGCATTAATTTTTCCTAATACCACTGAAAGAACTATGTTCACTCAGGAGATATTTGATCTGAATTAAGAAACTGATGAAGCAATTGATTAATTGGAATTTAAGCCATCAGTCACTGGATCCATCAACAGAATCATTTACATTCTAAACAATCAGCTTATGGTCCAATAGGATACCATGTATTAATACACAGTCAATATGATACCCCTGAACTCATCACAATTCCTTATTGACAAGCACACAGATGCTTTTAATCCAAGCTTGATCACGCTGCATATATTTTAGGGGTCTTATATTGACTCTGTACGTTTTAGGAATTTTTATTTTATTAAATACATTACAGAATTATTTTGCATTCACTGAGCATCATCCAGAGAAAAGGAGATATTTAAAGCATCTGCCCACGTTCTTAAATTCTAATTATACAATTTATATCCTCTTTAGAAGTAGAAGCACATCCCAAACCTTCCTTTTCCTTAAGCATTTAAAAAATCAAAAGGGTTAAAGCAAGCAAATTGTCATGCGCAAGCAATGAATTCATTTTGAAATTATATCCCATTTTTGAGAAGCACTGAAACAGGACAATTGTGATAGACATAATACTAACTAGTTTAAATTTATATACTGGAACTAATCAGAGTTGGAAGGGACCATGAGGGTCAGCTAGTCCAACCCCCTGCAAAGTAGGAATCTTTCATCCAATGTGGGGGGGAAGTTCCATTATGCGAGTTGAACTCATTGTACTGACAAAATGATTTAGCTGGAATTCACCCATACTTATTAAGTAATACACAGCATTCATTTAGCACTGACACCCTGGGCTCCTTTGGGTGGAAGGGCTGAATATAAATTTAATAAATAATAGATAGAGTGTTTGAGCATTCAAAACATTGTATATATAGGTTGGTATTTAAGTGGCAGGTGTGATGTTCTACACAGAGTTCAGTTCCAATTAACAGTGGAAGTCCCTGCATTGCCAAAACACCCCTCCCCACCCCTGCCCCTCACCCACAGCAAAAAAAAGGTCAAGGGCCCTCAGGTCCAGTAAATACCTGATAAAGTGCCACCAGCAGTCAAAAAAAAATGCACACCCCTGCATTCTGGCCCTTATTCTTGTGTAAATATTGCAACATCACTAGAATGTGGGTGAAAGACACCCCCATATTGCAGCTGAAGGGCTGAGCCTGATAAAAATTAACTTGCCTAAGACCACTTTGCAATTCATAACAGGAGCAAGCTTTAAACCAAGGATTGTTTTTTCTTTTCAGCTCAGTCTTGGCCACTACACTACACTAGCTCTTTAAGTATTAGCATATTAAGTATACTATTAGTATACTTTGTATTAATGCTATTATTCCACTTGAGTTTATATATAAAACAATAGGTAGAACACATAAAAGCGATATTATTCAGTGGCTTGAGATAGGTGTCAAAACATTGCTAGCCTGAGTTAAATCAAATGTTAAAACTGGAATAGGAGCTGAGATACGGGAACAGATTAAAGTAGTTTGGACAGATTGTTGGCAGTCACTCATGCCCTGAAGATAAAAGTTTATTTGGCCGTATGTGCAAAACTTCACTATAGTCATTTGTCATTCTCTGTAGCAATACATTTCCCAAACTTTCTTTCGTTTCAAGACAGGTAGGTTTTAAAATGTATGGTTTCTAAACATAATAGATATTTCCAGAACACGTGCCACAACTATTACAGCCTTATTATTCTGTAGCAGTGCTTAGAAAGAGATAGGAGGTGACACTTGAGTTGAACAGCTGAATTCCAAAGTGATACTACATTTTCTGTGCAATTTCAGAGGTTCAAAGTGTCAAACATCCTTGTGCAAAAAGCCACAAAACACTTATCTGTAATTAATTATAATGTATAAATGCACAAAACAACTAAGTAACATTTTTAATGAAATGTAACAGGTCTTCTTTCAGGTTACCTGCTACAGTACTTAACATAATTCTGTAATTTCTACAAAAAATTGGAGGCATAGCCAGTAATTTAAATTCACCACTGCCGCTAATTTGAGAAGGCATAATCTAAGACGACATAACTAACTACCCAGAATATATAAAAAGCAAAAGTAGTTATGTTGGTCCACAACAACCCCCACCCCCCAGCACCACATTCCACAGGTGAGCAATATCATACAGCTACCTGTTAAGTGTATAAACACAGGAACACACTCACCACCTCCTCCTCCAGCACAGTCATGGTGAGGAGGAAGTACGCAAGCTTCAGCTTCTACTTTGAATTCTACTAAATTCTACCAGAATTTTTTATTCTTTTTAATTTTTGTAGAATCACTTTTAATTATACCAAAATTAACCAGTTTGTCAGTTTTGATGATGCCTGCTTTAAAAAAAAAAATGTTTAGGCAAGCTCACCCATGTATTGAATTTTAACAGTTAAAAATTGCTGATTTTAATTATATTTTGATCATTTTTATGTCAAAATGTTTTAAGGTTTGATTTTATCTGTATTTTAAATGAGTATCTTATAGCACTTTGTGCAAACTTCATAGAGATTTTTGTCAATTAAGCAGGGTATAAATCTTGGTTAAATAAAAATAAATAAAATAATGCTGCAACAATGTGTGGTTAAGTGAAAGCTTCTAAACTACTCCTCGCAGCTGTACTAGAAGAGAGGGGAGGGATGAGCATATTAGCCAAGGTTAATTAACTATGGCTCAGCATGACATCTAAACACAGCCACTATATGAATTTATCACATCAATGTAATATACCAACAGTGTAATCTTATGTATATTTACTCAGACGTAAGTGCCATTGATTTTAACGGGGTTACTCCCTAGGAAGCGTCAGGACTGCAGTGTAAGACTAGAATTCAGAGCACTACAAACTAAAGGAGCAATATCTGTTGCACAGTTCCACAAGTAAACAACCAGCTTTTGTATAATCTGTATGCACTAGAGATGGAGGAAGCGACAAAAGAGTCCCAAGCTAAGCCGATGGACAAGATTGCCAACTACCAGGGCACACACCAATTCCTGCTGGGATACCACCACAGTAGTAGAGCTAAAACAGAGGCCTGGCTCTATTGCCAAGATGAAGGAGACATCAGCTCCTACCAGGAAGAGACAGGGAGTGTGGTCAAGCAGAGTTCCAACAAAGCCTGTAGCCACTAGTTCAGGGGTCAGCAAACTTTTTCAGCAGGGGGCCGGTCCACTGTCCCTCAAACCTTGTGGGAGGCCGGACTATATTTTGGAAAGAAAAGAAAATGAACGAATTCCTATGACCCACAAATAACCCAGAGATGCATTTTAAATAAAAGGACACATTCTACTCATGATTCCTGAAGCTGATTGGCCTGGATCCGGCCCCTGGGCTTTAGTTTGCCTACCCATGCACTAGTTCATAACCCAGCCAGTCACCGACAATGAGCATCAGCTCTCAAACAACATGGGTTGGGGGGGGGCGGGGAGATGATAATGGCCTCACAGGCCCTTCCATCTTAAATCTAAGGGGGAAAGCTAGTATGGCAGCAGCAAAGAGTGGATGTGGCAACTCCACCCACCACATGTAGCTAAATTGTGCATTGTCTGTGCTAGGGGTTACATATTAGTTCACGGAAGACTACATGGGCATGCAGTTTTATTTTCTCCCTGCCAGGTTTGCTGCCTTATACAAAAGACATAGCTTTTACACAAATAGAATCATGATCCTCTCTAAAGCTGTATAAATACTTTTTATTTTCGATCAGGTGTTCCTATCTACTTAAAAAAGAAAAGAAAAAAAGCAGAACTACAGAATCAATCCAAGAGGATCCATTTGAAAACAGCAATAATATAAACTTTCAGTTACTATAATCACTAGTGTATATCCTTCACGAAGCATCCACAGAACAATACCAGAAAATATCAGCATACCTGTTTTTTCTGACGTTCTCAGAAACACCATATCAGATGGAATTCGCTGATTCTGTTGGGGGGAAGTACGGCATGTTTGTTATATATATGTGTGTGTGTATAGAGAGAGGGGGGGCATTTAATTCTAAGGGTTGAATCCTATATAGTCATTGTGTTCATGGAACAGAATTACCCCCTCCTCTGTGTACCCCTGAACCCACCCAAATCTGCTCCAGAAACATAACGACTTGGTTTCCAACAAATACATTATTTATACAAACCAGTAATATTTCAATAAGCAACAGCTCTTTAAATGAAGTATTTATTTATTTATTTATTTATTTATCTATTTATTTAGGTGCAACACAAGAAACGTTTGGGGGCCAAAGGGATGTGAGCTTGCTTACACAAATCCCTTTGCTTCTAAAGCCATCACTGGGTCCTGCACTAGGCTGAATTGAAGCAAACAACTGTAGCTCAGTAACCATCTGACAATCACACTTCTAACCTGGATGGCTGGGGGCTAGCACTTGGGCATTAATTTTTACTGTGCGCTCTCTCTCTCTCTCTCTCTCTCTCTCTCTCTGTGTGTGTGTGTGTGTGTAATATTAGCAAACTTAAACCATCACTTTATTGTCTACATATCCCTTAACAATTATGTCAATTGTCCAATGGTGTTTCAATTCTCTTCCCCTTCTTTTCATTTTTTTAAACTATGTTTAACTTGCTAAACTATCAAAATGCTAAAGCTAACTGGGGTTGATTTTGTCCTCAGCAAATAGGATAAAGGAACCGTTAGCACTTTGCCCATATTACAAGATCCATAGTTACAAATAGCAGACATTAAGTACAATAAACATCAAAACGGCAGCACTAGTTTACGCTATCACTTTTCCTCCAACAGCCTTTAAGAATCAGGCATTTTAGACTGAGAACCCCCTCTGCACAGTGTCTTTGATCTCTGATCAAATAAATAGCCTTGCATTGCTGCTGTAAAGTATGTGTGTAAAGTAAACACAAAATGATGGGAAATGCAAACCTTTAGCGTTCTACAGAGAAATAACAGAAGAGCCTACTCCAACATCTAAGAAAAGCAAATGACGTGAGAATGCGTGTAGAATCTCATTTCACTCCATCAGAATTTTTTTAAAAAATGCTGCAATTTAATTGCATATTCCAAAACCATCCAGATCCTTCCTATATTGAGCAAAAAGTCTTTTTATATAGTAAGGTGGAAAGAGAGGGTACAGAAAAAATATAAATCTTACTGAAGAACATGAACTATATTGTATATTCAATACTTGTGAACCTACTATCTGCAAAACTGAGAGGAGAGGCAAAAGGCAACTTCAGAAGTCAATAAATCATTCCTTAAATGACAAACATAAAATCAGATGTGCTGTCTTTATATAGATTAACTATACATCTTTACAACTTCTCTTTTAATGTTGACATAAACCTTTTAGTCACATCTCAGGTTACTAGCGTTATCCTTTAAAACTGTTGCCCGTTAACAAGCTGAAGCTTTGACAAAAACGCAGCTCTCTCACACACCAGCAGACATAATTAATCTTACCATCCTCACTACAATGGCAGGATACCAATAAAAAAAGTTCTCATATTTGTCAGTTATGAGTTCCAATTATTTGTCTTTGTAACAAAAGTAAATATTTAAAATTATAAAGTCCTTCATACTGACAACAATGGTTGAAAAAGATCTACTTTAAATTTGCTAAAATGAAATAAATAAAATAAGCCCTACCAATTTACTCCAATTAATTATTTGGGAGCATATCCAGCTGCAACATTGCTGGAGCTATGCAAGGGTGGACCCAATCGCCCTGATCACCCTTGGGCAGGAGATCATTGCAAGCTTTATGTAATAACCAGGCATTATCAAGATTTTAAATGTGTTCTCTTGTATCCTATGTTCAGGGCTATGACTGGATGAATCCCAAGGCGGAATTAAGATTGCCGGAAGAAATATCAACAACCTCAGATATGCAGATGACACAACCTTGATGGCAGAAAGTGACGAGGAATTAAAGAACCTTTTAATGAAGGTGAAAGAGGAGAGCGCAAAATATGGTCTGAAGCTCAACATCAAAAAAGAAAAAAGAAAAAAAGATCATGGCCACTGGTCCCATCACCTCCTGGCAAACAGAAGGGGAAGAAATGGAGGCAGTGAGAGATTTTACTTTCTTGGGTTCCATGAACACTGCAGATGGTGACAGCAGTCACGAAATTAAAAGACGCCTGCTTCTCGGGAGAAAAGCAATGACAAACCTAGACAGCATCTTAAAAAGCAGAGACATCACCTTGCCAACAAAGGTCCATATAGTGAAAGCTATGGTTTTCCCAGTAGTGATGTATGGAAGTGAGAGCTGGATCATAAAGAAGGCTGATCACCAAAGAATTGATGCTTTTGAATTATGGTGCTGGAGGAGACTCTTGAGAGTCCCATGGACTGCAAGAAGATCAAACCTATCCATTCTTAAGGAAATCAGCCCTGAGTGCTCACTGGAAGGACAAATCCTGAAGCTGAGGCTCCAATACTTTGGCCACCTCATGAGAAGAGAAGACTCCCTGGAAAAGACCCTGATGTTGGGAAAGATGGAGGGTACAAGGAGAAGAGGACGACAGAGGACGAGATGGCTGGACAGTGTTCTCGAAGCTACCAACATGAGTTTGACCAAACTGCGGGAGGCAGTGGAAGACAGGAGTGCCTGGCGTGCTCTGGTCCATGGGGTCACAAAGAGTCAGACACGACTAAACGACTAAACAATAACAACAATGGGTGACATCCAGCAGTGCCTTTTTGACTGCAATGGGCTTCTGACTGTGCAACAGGACTTTCTCTTTTTCTGTTTTCCCCTACAGCCTCACTGTGCACCTTAAAATCTGCTCTGGAAGGTTGTCGTACCTTCCAGAGCAGATGAAGGGCAGGCTGCTGGCATAACATTATATAATGCCCATTAACCACCTATTCTGCTTGAAACCTGCTTTGTGGCAGGAAATTATACAAATAGCAAAAACGATAAATGTATACAGGCCAATACTTTAAGAGCTCTTATCTGTAGTGTGTGTGTGTCCCCAATCTAAAAAATATTTTAAAGTACCAACCTTTTCCACTATGATGAGATCGCCAACTTGAATGTCTGAGCTTTTAACTTGCACTTTACCTTTAAATAAACAAAAAATAAGTCAAGATAAGCAATAATCAAGAAATCACAGACACATTTTACTCCTTTGCTGACTTTTGTGGGAGTTTTTTAATCAAATAAATGTTTTTAAAAACCATTAAGAAGCTTACTTAAATACAACTAGCTTTAAAATAACTGTAACATCAATCTCTGAGAGAAATTTTGGAAGAATGATTTGAAATTTTCTGCACACTATACACTGAAAGAGAACTATATGAAAATGATTCATAGATAGTATTTAACTCAAAATCGATTGGCTAAAATGTACAAAATGTGGAATCGGATTTGTGTTCGAAATGTAAAGAAGTAGAAGGAACATTTTTTCATATGTGGTGGGCAAGCACATATTGGGAAATGATATATAACGAGATGAAAAAATGTCCAAAACAAAATCCCCCCCCCCTAAAAAAAAGAGCCTTCATGGGTCATATTTGACAGGTAGGCCCAAATAAATTATGATGTCAAGTAGAACCAATCTCACCCAAAAAGCAACATTTGGTGCCAAACGCAAACCCAAACAACTAAACCGACTGATTTCCAGCAAAATCAGTTCCACTGAGGAATTCTGATGGAACAGTGAGATGAAAAACTAATTTGGCACTTGAAATTAATTTTCTTTTGCAAAAAAGCAGTTCTTGCTTGGTGCAATGGCCATTAACACCAAGAAAACATACACTTATTCTTCAATAATTAATGAATATAAATTATAGTAAACATAGCATTACTCTGAGTGTCACAGGAAAGTCAGGTGAGTTAAACATTTAAATGAGAAACACCTATTAATACCTATTAATATGGGAAGTCTTGAAATTTATTCTCCTATCTGAAAACCTAAATTTGGCATCCAGAATACAGCTGACTCCCGAACGTATCTCAGATACTATTTATTCCCAATCATCCTGTGAACATCTTGCATGTCTACAACCTTTGCTTGAAAACTACAAAGTATCATGCACTTAATGCATGTATCCCAATTCTAAATACTTGTGTTTTTACTAAATAAGTACCATAGTGGGTAGACCCCATCTCCTTTCTGTGAAGTATTGCTCATTGTGGGGTGATAGCACTTAATGCCTCGTGATGTTGGTCTCTTGATTTATTCTCAGAATATGCCTTCCTGCCCCAAAATTCTAATTTCTCACAACACGGTAAGAGTTGTAGTTTTGAGAGTGAGACTTCTGTTTTACTAAAAAGCTTCGGTAAAATCATGTATTATCAGACTGCTGCTCTGAAGTACAGAATGTGTAAATTTATCCTTCATAGCATAGTGCACTTTTTAATGAATGCGGTAACAGGGACAGTTGTTTTCAATGCAAATGTACAAATTCAGGTAAGTTTTACCCTACGCCCACTTGTTTGCAAGGGGGCTGGTAGAACATACTTGAGCAATAAAAACGATAATTTAAAACCTTAAGATGTCTATAAACAATTCTCCTTTCACTATTAGAACCAGTAGTCATTTGATAACATTTCAGAAAACATACAAATTATATAATATTACAACTTTGGAAAGACAATTTGAGAAAAACATCAAATGCTATTCGTTGAATAAATTATTTTTGAAAACTATTTTTTCCTTCTAAACACATCTCACTAGCTAAAAACACTCTTCACCATCTGTGTAATTGCCAATAAAAAAGTCCAAAGCTGTCAGAAGTGACTGCATATCGAAGCTTTATAGTCCACCAAGGCGCAAGCCTTTGCCTAAAGCCGTATTGTGGAACTAGAACACAATTAAGTGTCTATCATAATTCATTACACTTGAATGGCTCAAGAAGATTGCAGTGGAGTTAAATAAATATAATCCTAGTCTATGAATGCCAACAAAAGATGTCCACAAACAAGGTAAGCAAAATTATGCAAATGCTGTAGTAGAAAGAATGTTAAGTCTCCTTTCAACATTTCTCTTCAAGATACTGTCTCTGTTTTGGTTAGTTAACCTGGTTCAAGTAAATAAATAAAAAATCCAAAAATGTGCTTATCGTCAAAAAAGCTAAACCTCTGGTTGTTTTCGAATCTGCATCCTGTCCTTCCAGCTCACAACAAAATTATCAAGGAGGTTCACATAAAAAGAAGATGACAATTTTCTAAAACAAGCTGTTATATTCATGCAAAGCTCTGAAATTTTGGGTCAAGAAATTGAAGCAATGGGAGATCAACAGAGGAATTAGGACAGGAGCAAATAGAAAGCAGTAATTGGTGAGAAACTGACCAGGTACTGAAGAATAATAAACCTACAAAGTGCTCTTAGCCAAGAAACGTCAGTAACTGTGACAACTGTCAAATTTTAGAGACGCAAAAGCATAGTGTGACCCAGAGGGGGAGATATTAATAGTCATGCCATTGTAGCAAGGGTATTCCAGTCCAAATGATTTTGGAATCTAGGACACTCATTTTACAGGTTTAGTAAATAACCATACAATTGATCCCAGAATAGTGGAACACATGAGTGTAAACTCTTGGGTGGGATATACCATATATACTTGAGTATAAGCCGACCCGAATATAAGCCGAGGCACCTAATTTTACCACAAAAGACTGGGAAAACTTATTGACTCAAGTATAAGCGGGTTCACCACACCACAAACCTGGTGGTGGCGGCAGCGGCGGAGGAAGAACAAGCAGCCCAAAAGGGCTGCTTTCAGGCTGCTCGTTCCTCCGCCGCCAACAGCGGCAAAGGCAGAGGAGGAGGAAAGAGCAGCCCGAAAGGACCCTTACTCGAGTATAAGCTGAGCGGGGCTTTTTCAGCATAAAAAATGTGCTGAAAAAGTCAGCTTATACTTGAGTACATACGGTATGTACCTGTCAGTAATAGTGGCTGTACTTCCATTTTAATCAGAAGAGCCATGGCAACAGTACTAAGACTGTTCAAAGAAGTTACTGTACTGCTTAATGCTGTAACTATTAAAATAGCTATATTGATCTATGATTCTTTGTGAGACCTATAGCTGGTACAGCATATACTAAATGCCCATTAATTAGAATACTACCTATATGATGTGGGGGAATGTTGGAGTTTCATATTAAAGACAGCCACAAGGAGCACCTTCCAACATATAAACTCCCCCTGCAATAGCTGCATTCCAACATAACAATAAGCTGAGAACCTTGGTTTAATAAACCATCCTGTGTATGAGCTGATGCACCTGGTCCAATCACACCCACTTTGATCTTCCCTTCATGCAAATGAATATACAAACCACAAAGAGAATAGCTTAGCATTATGTCTGAACTGGAACAAATAACTTGTTTCACCATGAAAAGCCATGAGAACTAGCCAGCCTTAAACCAAGAGTTGCTTGTTTATGAATCTTAACTTGTTAGGGAGAAACAAACCACAATGGGTTTGGACATAATGTTAAGCTACTTCCTTCCCTGTTTGCTTACCTGCTTGTACAACCAGCAGTGATAAGGCTGCGTGTACAAGCAAGCTGCTAATACACAGTAAGGTCTATAAAGCCAAGTTTCTTGGCTTACTGGTACATGCGAACATGGTCACTGAGGAAATGCTGTCCGTGCTACATCTGTCCTAGGTCAGACAGACATCACTAGACTTCACCCTTAGTAAAAACAGCGTGCACACAAATGAGCTGGGAATTGGGAAAACATACTTCTGCTAGTTTTCTCCAGAAGCATGATTGCAGGATGGAACTCTCATCATCAACAAACTTGCTCAGTTCAGGCGCACAACAAAAGCACAAAGGGAGTGGGGATATAAATTTAATAACTAATAACAATAAATAATAACAATATGCATAAGGGACTGATTAGTTGGGGGTAGAGGAGAAGAGAACTTGCAAGCATCTAGGCAAGGAGCAGAGAGGGAGAAATACTCTCTTTTCCAAGGATGGCATAAGTACAGGACTATAAAACATGAATTCCTGGCATTGCCTTTTAAGAACTAAGGCATGAACTTCCCTTGTTATGCATCATGAGGTTATGAAAGTTTATGAAAGTTTTACAAAAGATGCCATTCCAGGGGGAACAAAATTGTTTTTAAACAAGTGTGACCTTCCATTCCTTTGTACTCATTTGCAGTCATTCTTCCCTCCATCTGCTGTTATTTCAGAACAAAGGAAAAGGGAATGCATCACCATTGCTGAGCCATTGCCAAGGCAACGGGACCAATGCACCCTGCCTTGCCATGCTTTGGTAAGTTGCACTGCTTGCAGTTCTATGTAGCAACTTTCACCCCAAATAAGTTATTGTCATACAGTGCTGCATGTGACTGGTTGGAATAGAAGGGGGAGAGAGGCCGAAAGTAATGTACAACAGATGGACAGAGTGCACATTTGGATACATATTTGACTAGGTATCCATAGACACATTCTGCCCCTACTAGTCAAATGAGCACAACTAGGCTGTGTAAGAGGGTGTTTTCCAACATGCAGAGGGGGAGAGCAAGCCTACATGAGTGTTCTACCCTGAACTGGCCCATTAGGAGCCACAAAATCTCCTGCAATATTAAACTATCCTTTGTGGAGATTAGAAGGTTTTCAGAAAGTGGCAAACTAAATGGTAACATAAAAATGTAGCAAGCCACAATTAAGAGATGGTAGAAAATCTCTACATACAGAAAGAATACTCAATACATGGAGCCATGAAATAAAGAAAATAAGCAGTATAAGCTTCAACAAAAGGCATCGTTTAATGGAAATTTATAAGCAGAGTTTTAGTTAATAGTATTCATTTCTGTTCCAAAGGCTAGCCATGGATGAATGCATATGGATGATTTCAATGTATACATAATAGAGGGAAAACAGAATGTTAATTATTTTTATATTAAACACCAAATAAAATTAAAATCTATTCAGCAGTTTTACCAAATATATTGGCTTATTCTTTGAGTAAGATCAACACAAGAGAGAAATGTATGCTGTATTTAACATAACCTTTTGCCTTTGATAGTTTCATCTTTGAAGAATCTAGTGCAGACATGCACAACCTTTGAGTTAAATGCAATCCATGATTCATACATTGTTTATTTCAGGTTATAATGCCAGCATTTTAAAAATAATTTATACAGCACTCTTTAGAGAATTTTGGCATATGTATTTTATGTGTGATGAACTCATATTCTTATGCCTTATTCAAGTGATAGTGATTAACATATAATTTCCATCAGTTATAGCTAGTGGTAGTCTTGTTAGTTTCCCTCAGTAAAATCTACCAGGCCAGCATAATTTGTGACCCACTGCACTGAATGAAACCCACCAACCATGTATGGCAATCTTCTATTTGCTGCCTGCCTAGGATTACAAACACAGGAGACTGTTAAGCACCGAACAGGCCACAGTATATGCTAATAGGCTGTGTTTTTTTGGCTGGCCATAATTTGGAGGTCTTGTTTAAAGAAATAGTACTTCACACAGACCAGAAAATATGAATGCTATTCATGATTCACAGCGGAAAAAAGTTTGCCAACCTCTTATTGTAAGCTTGCTATATAATTGAGAGTTCATTTCCTTGTCTCGCTGGTAACGACGAAATTCATCAACTGCCTCTCGTAGCACTGTGACAGCCAAAACAAATCCCTGTTTAAAATATAACAAACATTTCCCGAAATGGAAAATATTTCTATTAAAATCCACAGATAAGAAAAGCATGCGCTTTATATTTCATTTTAGTAGGACTGTTTGGAGTTTTGTTGTGTGTTTTCTTCCCTTTTGCCAATGTCATAGTTATTCCAGAACAGCTGAGGAAAATTTGAGACATAGCCAATGATTTCTGGAAACATTTCCAAAACATGTGATAAAACTATTGAACAGGCTCTCATCACAAGAACAAAATATAGTACCCTCCACTCAAAGCTGTTTTCAGATGAATTCACATCTAAAAGGCAATGGGATGGTTCATATGCAACAACAAACTGTGGGTGTGTAGCTGTGTTAACAGAGCTGGTAGAACCAATGCACACTGGCACCCCACTCTCTCTTTTCCTGGTTCAAGATACATCATAGTTTTCCCTTCTGTGCAGCTTCAGTTTGTGCTTGCTCTGCAAATCAGGAACAAACCCTGGTTTTCAATTCTTATTTAGAGAGCAAGCACAAATCAAAGATGACTTGCTTCAAACCAGGAAAGGAGGAAGGGCATTCCAAGCTCAAGCGAGGGGGAAGCATATGAGCCAAAGGTTCAGGCACGTAACACCAAAGCATGGTTTTGATGTTACAGCTGCACCAACCCATGGTCTCCAAGACATGAAGCTGAGGTGCATGATTAAAATCATCAAGCACACTTACTTTTAAATAAAGGTTGAGATGTAACAAGAGAAGACTAATCTCCTAAACGAGTTTTTCTTTTTGCCTTGAAGGTGGGTAACTTGACTTTGGTTAAAAATTATAGTGAGCCAAAACTCAGTTATTTAGGAGTAAGTTCCATGGAATCAATTACTTCCAAAAATGTACTGAAACATTTGTTTTTAGCTGCATATACTCGATCAGATATACCAAACCTTTGGACTATGTGTCACATGTAGACCTTATAGCATTTTTTTCTGGAGTAGTTATAAAAAAGTTTGGGCAATTCCCTTTGAAAATAAAATCAATAACCAATGTTAAATGTAATATCCTGGCTATAGCCAGATACTTCCAATGTTTTTAGACAGCATAGGTAGAATTGTAGTTCTTAAATTATAGAACATACAAGTTGTAACTTTTTATTATAGATAAAAGTATATATATATATTTTAATGTGCTTACTTTTCCCAGACACACACAGGTCCATTTAACATGACAGTCACATTTCTTTTGATCTGACTTAGTTCAGATGTAACACGTCATGATCTGTGAAGCGTTGTTAAGAGACCAGGAGTACCCCTGCAATTCCTCTCCTTTCCTCACAAGATCGTATTCTCCTTTGCTCCCTTCTCATTCAAAATCCCCAACTATGGTTAGTGTTGCACATAACCATAAGTATCTGAAACTAAATAGACTTCAGCGTCTGGTTCAAAGCCATGTCGTTTGACATTAGCTCTGAAAAGAGAATGGAGATCATTCAAGTGAGAAAAGGGAGAAGCATGGAAATCAGAAGAATACTCCTGATCTCTTAACCATTAGGAAATAGGAAATGTTTCTTCTGCACTGAGTGTCTTTCATGTGTGGTAGAGGCTGGTGTAGTGGAAGAGAGCCACAGGGCTGATCCCCAAAGCTGCTGTCAGGGACTGGGATGGGACAATGGCAGAGGTGGGCTTCATGAACACACCAGCAGAGCCAATCCTGTGCTCTTGCCAGCATATGTGCACAGAACCAACATCACTGCCACTGCTCTTTCCAGGTAAGCTGCCATGCCATCAGTGTTAGGAGACAGTTCTATACAACCACACTGGCCATGTGCACACAAGCTGATAAATGAAATATATATATATATATATAGTTGTATAGCATTTTTGATTACCAGAGGAGCCCAATAGGTGTAGAGGTAGCCTATTTTCAGCGCTGGTACGAACTGTGAGCAGGAGACTACGAGAAAATAAAGATTCAAGAAAAACTTGAATTGTTCATATAAAACCTAAAAGTGAAAGAAAAAAGAAAAACCAGGAAATGGTGCTTTCAAAAACATTTCCAGTATGCAGAAACTTTTTTTATGTAACAGGAACTTTAATCACAATTATAATCAATAACAGTTTCTTTTCCTTTTTTGAGTGCTGCTTTCAACATGGCTTGAACTATCTCTACTATCACAGAAAATCAATCAATAGTAACATGAACATTTAATGATGATGACTATTCCAATATAAAATATTAAATAGAAAATTCATCCATAATATAGGCATTATAGTATCTAGCATTTATTGAAGCACTACAGAATGTTCATTAGACAAAACATGTGTTATCTTAGCAATACTTAGCAATACAATAAGCTTATAAGCAGAGTCCAAACATGTAGAGGAGGGTATCCTTTACAGGAGCCCAGACACTGATAAGGGGCACCCTGTAATTTAGCAATGGGGGGAGGGTAAGTGTTTGGTGGTTACTAATAGAATTATAGAATTGTAGATAGTCAGCAAGCTTCGCTAAGAATTGTTTTCAGGGTAGATATTTTATTAAACAAAACTAGCACACGAGGAAGGTTGGGTAACAGTGTGAGCCATAGCATACTTTTGTAAGTTTAGAAGAATAATTTCAAAATTAAAAGAGAAGCTTCTGGGTCATGTGGCCAGCATGACTAAGCCGCTTCTGGCAAACCAGAGCAGCACACGGAAATGCCGTTTACCTTCCCAGCAGAGCGGTACCTATTTATCTACTTGCACTTTGACGTGCTTTCGAACTGCTAGGTTGGCAGGAGAAGGACTGAGCAACGGGAGCTCACCCAGTCGTGGGGATTCGAACCGCTGACCTTCTGATCAGCAAGCCCTAGGCTCTGTGGTTTAACCCACAGCGCCACCTGTGTCCCAAGTGGTGTGTATGTAGGAGAGGCCAATGTTACTCATCCTCAAAAAAATGTTTGAGCTTCTAAAAGATACTTCAGTTATATCTCCATAATACAGATGGGGAACTAACCTGAGAAAACAGTGATTTGATTAATGTCCTCTAAATTCATAGCTAAAGTGAGGCCACTATTCAATAACAAATGTGATAAAAGAACAACTCCAGTATTGTCTAGCCATTAGCAACAAGAGTAATGAATACAGAAAAGAAAAGTACATAACCTTCCAAAAAGAAAGAGTTATAATATAAGAGGAAACAGTATGCATATAATCAAAGTGATACAAAATAGTTTCTCTGGGTTGTACTGTACAATAAAATCAGCATAATATAACCTGTCACTCTACTATTATCCCTAGCTAATTTCCCCAAGTGAAAAATGTTAATATTGTAATTTATTTATGTTTAAATACATTTCCTTTTTTAATATGAAAATAAAGAATGTTACCCCAAAGTCTGCATGTGGGTAGAATGCAAACACAGTGCATTCAAATGTAAGCTCCAGACAAACCAACGTATTATAGAAATTTCAATACAAGGGAAATTCAATTGGTTTAGCAGTTATTACTGATTTACAAGTATGTGTACAAATGCTAAGAGGAACGCTACAGAAATACTGTGTTTATATTTACAATGAAACTTGATTATTCTGTTCTAGAATGTTTAAATTCTTATATAAATTAATCTCAGCAGGGTAACAATATTTCCTCCCTCACCACTAATTAATTTAAAATCCCAGTTAGTATCAATTAATAGCTCAGTAATTTGCATTCATACTAAAGCCAGAATAGGATTCCAACTGTGCAATTACAAAACGCTTTCAAACTATTCCATTTCCTAAGGAAAAGTTTAAGAAAAAATATTCCAAGACTAATAATGCATCTGGACTATGCTGTGCCAACAGGTGTTCACAAATCATGGCTGATCTTTGCAGGCATCAGGACTCTGCCTAAACCCCTGAAACACACATTGTGCATTTAACTACAGTAATCAATGTCTAAATGTATACTTAATGACCTTTAGGAAAACGTTCAGTGTAAATAGAGAAAATTTTGGTTTCATGCAATGAAGATGAAAATATTTGTCTGCATGAAAGCAGTTGACATTAATACTCTCAAAAGAAAACACATTATGGAGTCCACATTATGGACTCACTTTTTCTTTTTAATAAAGAAGGGGTTATAAGTAATATCCTTGCATGTGCCAGCTAGCTGAATAATGTTGGTGGGTTAGGGGGAGTGTAAGGAGAGAGGAAAAAACCAGTGCACAAGGTTTACAAAAATCTGCATTCTTACTGAAATTAAGAATTGAAAGACGCAGCATTCTTGTCAACAAGTAACCAACAAGATAATTTATTACTGTGGAAAAAGGCACAGTATATAATGGCCTGTTTATTTCACACTCATTGAAACACCTCTCCCTCAAGAGTTACTTTTCAGTCAAATATTAAATTAGAAACTAACAAGGCTGGCTATCCAAAGAATCAATGCTAAAGTCATAGAATTTACTGAAATCAGTCAAAGAACAAAAAAATAAAGCCAAACTGTGCCCTTTTGTGATTTGAACAAAATGTATTACAACAAATTATTATTGCCAGTGTTGAAAAGAATTCTGCATCTTGAAAACCATAATAAGCCAAAAGAAAATCTGAAGAGACAGAACATTATTTTAAACTGGATTTAGTTAATACAAGGTTTTGTTATATGCCTATAAAACACATAATAGCCAACACCGTATAAAGGTTTCTTACATAAAAACAATTGCTACATTTATGGGTGTTTTTGTAATCTGTACCACTAGCCATACTGGGGAATTAACTTTCCAACCACTTATTCTGCATTTAAAGTCAACACTCTGAGAGGAACATTTCAACAGAGATGTGAAAAACAAAAAAATAAAAATAGGAGGTTGGTTTACTGTGAGCTCAAAATAAGGGAAAATATTTCTCCCTCTCTCATTAATGCACAATTTAGTGCCACTAGGTAATACACAGCTTTAAAACTGCAAAAAAGCAATATTAACTCTTTAAAATTTCTTGGATAAGGAATGAATGTGAATAAAGAATATGTATACGGATTTTAGACCTGCTTTGTTATTCACATTTTATACTTAATAACTGATTACCAAATACTAAATACATGTTCATATATAGCATTAATGTATACAAGCCACAAGTTTACCCAATTAAAAAAATGAACACATGAAGCACTCTCACTTCTCTAAACGTCACCCTTTGTGTTTTGCAGAAAAAATGTTAATGGGACAATCCTATACAGGTCTACTAAGAAGTCAGTATTACAGAGGTCATAGGAGCTCACTTCCAAATAAGATAGCATAGGATTGTAGCCTGCAGACAGGTCTTTTTCTACTCTTGTGTTTACTTTGACCTGAAGGTACATACAATACAATGCAATGCTTCCAGCATGGGAACAATTTGAAGTCAAATTTATACAGCCTTCAAATCGGACACACATTTTACTAAGAGGTCATTTTACATGTACCTATCCTGAAGCGTAAGATTAAAAATATTCATTAACAGGTATTTTAAATCACCCAAAACCTGTAGGACCAATCTAATAAAATTTAAACACTTAAAGCTATTTTTTGTCTTTGCTGGGAGATGTAATCATATGCTTATCTATCCTACTAAAATCAATGAAACATAAACATGCTTAACTTTGTCTGGATCATGTCATTTAATCATGTCTTAAAACTGGTGTGCCCAATGTGACGCCTGAGGCCACAATGGCACCTGTAAAAAGCCCTCACTCCCCCCTTCACCACTAGTTATCTTCCCCCACCTCATACACCTTGGAAGTCAGAAGATATCAGTCTGAAAAATTACAGTCAAGATGGGGGCTTTGTTGGTATTTCCTCTTTCAGCTCACTAGCCTTCCATGCTGAGATTGGCCCTCCAACAGAAAACGTGGGAGGGGAAACATTTTTTTAAGAAAAAGGTAAGGTGTAGGAGATTACCCAGGGGGTATGGAGAGAAAAAGGAAGAATGGAGCAGCCAATCAGATGGGGCAGGGTAAAAAAAGGAAGGAAGGAAGGAAGGAAGGAAGGAAGGAAGGAAGGGAGTATGTGTCAGAGTGTACAGGGTATGTATATTTGTTTTCTCCCGTCTTTTCTATGTGTCTCTTCCTTGCTTTGTTTCCCCTCTCTTTTCCGGGTTTCTATGTCTGTTTCCCCACCCCAGGGTCTGGAGGTCTGGGTCTGTGTTTGCCTCCCCCCCCCCTTATCTCTGAGGGCCTGTCTTGGGCATTCCCCCTCCCAGCTTGCATTCCTCTCAGTGCCCAAGAAACACATGCATACAGTAGGAATGAGGAGAGGGCACTCCCTACAATTTGTGACAGTTCAAGCTCAGAATGGCAACTTTTTGAAAATTCCAGATGTGCCCACAGGCCCCGAAATAATCTGCTTTAGAAGATTTTAACTGTATATATTGTTGGGCGTTCTCTTGTTATGCTGTTTTATTGTTTTCCTCCAAATGTTTTATTGTGCCCTTGTTTTTTTAAAGAAAATATATACTTGTGATCTTTTGATGAAGGGTAGTAGACAAATTAAATAAAAACAATACCTAAAAATAAGTTGCCAGTCTCTGCTCTTCACAGGTAATCATCACTGATCCCACTAATCACTTTAACCAACAAGCACATTTCTCAGTGGGAAAAGAGGACTGCCTTCAAAGGATTGCACAACTTATCATTCAAATTATTTGTTTTAAAATATTGTAAGACATACAATTTATAAGGGACATAAACTAAGCCCACCTTTAAGGAATCATTAGTAGCCTTACCCCAGGTATAAATGTAAAGATATTGTATTTTTGATTTTTTATAGCATTTCTTGGATATTTTTCTTCGCATTTTTCAGGACATCCAAGCCATACTGTGCGTGCTTTGAGTTCTTTCTTTCTCCGGCAAATGTTTATGAGCCAATCACAGCAACTGCAAGGAAAAAGAAAGCTATGCTTTAAATGTCAGTATAGTATATTCAGCTTGCTAAAAGGAAAGCAGTGGTTCTTAAAGAAAGTAACTCAGTGCAACTAACTGATCTCAGACGCCTATTTTTTATACAGTATTTGTAAACAGAGTCATGTCCACAAGCTTCCTGTGTATTTTAGGAGTGGTGCTAGTTCTGTCTTAACCAAGTCGACTGAAAAGCAGTTCCATAAATTCAGGGCACAAAGCCTGGTTTTTACTGAGTTCAGCAACAAACCTAGGGAAAGGATGCATTGGATCTCTGGCACTATTTTCCTAGGCTTTGCCTCCCCCATCCCATGCACTCCCGATAGCACCTCAAATATGCTTCAAAGGGCTCCTGACCTTCCAGGAAAGCTTCTCAGAGTGAAGGCTGCTGCCGTCAGCAGAGGAAGGCGGAAATGCCACTGCATATATATGTGGCACTTTGCAACTTGGCCAGCAGCTATAGTGGACAGAGTACAGGATTGTAATTTTTTTAAGAACACTGCAAGACAAAATGTAGCACCTATATGCTTACAAAAGCTGCCCTGGTGGTCATAATCTACCGTATTTTTCGCTCCATAGGGCGTACCGCCCCGTAGGACGCACCTAGCTTTTGGGGGGGGGGAATAAAGGGGAAAAAATTGTTTTTCCCCCAGGCGCGGGGCTGGCGCGGGGGAAGCCCGAGCTTCCCCCGACCCCAGCCCTGAGAACAGCCTGCTATCCGCAAGCCTAGGGAGCCCGGCGGGAAGTCGCGCCGGTCTCCCCAGGCTTGCGGAGAGCTGCGCAAAGCCCGGGCGCGCTCTTCAGCGTGCCCTAAGCTTCGGAATGCAGGCAGCTCTGCGCAACCCTCGGGAGACCGGTGCGACTTCGCGCCGGGCTCCCGAGGGTTGTGCAGAGCTGAGCGAAGCCTGGGACTGCAGGCAGCTCTGCGCAGCTCTCGGGAGCCCGGCGCAAAGTCGCACCAGTCTCCCGAGGGTTGTGCAGAGCTTCCTGAATCCTGGAGAGTGAGAGGAGTCGGTGCGCACCGACCCCTCTCACTCTCCAGGCTTCAGCGAAACCCTGCATTCGCCCCATAGGACGCACACACATTTCCCCTTCATTTTTGGAGGGGGAAAAGTGCGTCCTATAGGGCGAAAAATACGGTATATAGAAAAGAACTGCTTTATGGCTTTGATGCAGGACTATAGATTTTAATATGTGAATTATTCAGTTTTGTTTGATTAATTTTAATTCTTAATAATACAACAAATAGGAATTAAAGACTTTCAAAATCTCTTTGTGCTTTCAATTACAAAACAGAATATTTTGAGTGAAGAATTGTTCATGAATTGGAAGGCCGACTCGGGTAACAACTATTCCTCCCCCTTAGGCAGGTGCCAAAACCTTCATCAGCTTAGCAAACAAATTACATATGTTTGAACAAAGTTTGGCACTGCTAAACAGTGGTGATGCCTGTGATAAAGGACTGATTGGCACCTAGAGATAAGTACACTTTAAGCCCTCAGAAGCAATGAGGTCTCCACTGATGGAAATAATTATAGATTTTGACAATTCAATTTTAAGTATTTATTGCAAGCAAATAGGATTCAATACTTTCAAGACGTGGATATCAGCAAGCCTGTGTCCATCTGAAGCAGAAATCCCCATCAGTTGGTATACAGAGGCTGCTGCACGCCTTTTGCGATCATGTGCCTTTTGCCCGCAAAACAGTAACAAAGGCTTCTCTGTGCAAGTCAAAGCATACATAGTTACATTCAGAGAAACATTTGTAAGAAATAATCTAAGGTTAGTATTGAGTTTACAAATAAAACATTTACACAACAGTTGCTAACAAAGGGTAGTAATGAGACCAATCGCTTAAAGAGCATTAAAAAAAATACTTTGAGTTATGAGGAATGTAATTTTTAGAGGTTGCTGTTAATATTTCTTATCTGACATTCACCATAAGGTCCTAGGGTGAGTTGCAACAATTAAAAATATATACCGTATTGGCCTGAATATCAGCCTCACTTTTTCCCAAATTCCAACCATGAAAAGTTAAAAGTGTGGCTTATATTTGAAACCTTATGGTATGCAGCCAGGAGCACGGGGCAAACAGCACCAGGAGTGCGGCAAAGCGGTGCCCGCCCCGTGCATAGTCCCTTGTCCTCTGCCCCAAAGCCAGGGAAGGGAGAGAGCAAGAAAGGGTAAAGGCCACCAACAACACAGCATGCCCCCCCCCAAGCAGACAGGAGCAGCAAGGAATAGAGCGGCTTATATTCAGGTGTGTCCCCCCCCCCCCCAATTTTAAAAGTGCAGCTTATATTCAGGTGCGGCTTATATTCGGGCCGATAAGGTATATTAAAAACAGTTAAAGCAGATGACAATAAAAGGGATAGGTTGGGTCCTAAAATATATATCAAAAGTGTCAAAGGCCAGAATGAAAGAAGTGTGCCTTCAGCATATGATGAATACACAACAAAGGTACCACTCACATATGTGGACAAGAAATTGCACACCTTAAGACAGAATGCCCTCTCCCATACTGCCATCCCCTGAACTTCTGAGTCCCCAAACACCACATCCAAGACTACCTCTGCCACCTCAGTCTAGAAGGCTGTAGTGTAGCAGGGCGGATGATACACTATCATCCCTGTCCACAATCATCCAAGACCACAAACAATTCCTTGAACCCAAGAACAGTGTGGATTGATCTCACTGCGAAGGAGTTTGAATTTCTATCGATGACTATGGCAACAGTCCTCACCACCACCCCTGGCCTGGAGCGGTCTTGCACTGCATAAGCAGGCAGACTCAGCTGGGTCAGCATAGGATATGGATTTATAGATTTGTTTAGTAAAGTTATCAAGCCCTTCCAAAATATAATTTCTTGTTACCACAGACAACGTATCAAATGGCAGGCAAATTCAATTTGGATCAACCCAGCCATGACACAACTATCACCTGATACCCAATATAATAGCTAAATGCTTTGGACGGGAGAACCAAATACTTTTGATCACATTCTAACTATACATTGAGTTTCCTTTTCATCTAATTTTAAAAAAGGTTTTTAAACAAAATCATACAATTTCAATTTATATAGCCACTGGAATTTTTTTATTAAATGTGCTATTATAGAAAAGATGCAAGGACCAATAGTACAAGAGAGAAGGCTGTTGTGTTGTTTTACTACTTACCTCTCCCATCTTTGTCTCATGTACACATATATATTTCCAGTATAATTAAAGTTAACAAAAACACTGGAGAGCATAATGAATAGCAGAATAGATTTTGTTAAAGTTTAACTTCTTATTGTAATAAAAATCTGTATAGTAACATTGTTTTTTCCTAAAAACAGAAAAAGTACCCTAGTGGCACTGATTAGAGATATACTTAAAAGAATAGCAATTGTTGAACAAAACTGGTATAGATCTTACTATTTTGCATATGAAATACGTTCTGCCAAGTCAAAAGCTGAACTTAAAAAACATTTTAAAAAAACTTTCCAGCCATTCCCACTTGTACTCATTTTCAAGCTTAACTAAAAGGAAATTACTCAGAACATTTTTTTAAAAATCAAAAAGACAATAAAAGACCCTATATTGGCATACTCAGTCCAAGGATAAGCTATTCTTTATTAAATTCTAAATAGCAAGAACTACATCTACGAAGAAAACATACTGTAATTAATGTACTCAACGGGTAGCTTTGATAATCAGGCCTAAAGCGACACAGTAGTCATGTCATTCTTAAAAGATCAGCATTTTCCCATGCCTCTGAACAACAAATGTGTTGCAGATTAACTGAAAGTGTACAGGCCATCTTACAGTCCAAATTAATTCGAGTATTTGATATCCCCTTCATTTCATATGGAAATGTTCAACCGCACCATTTTCACAGGGACAAAGTAGTGTGTCTGTGGGTATATACACATATATATCAGAGAGAACTGCAATGTACATCTCATGAGAAAGAAATCAATCTAGTCCAAAGAACTCCAGAGTATTGATCTATGTGCATTATACTTTCACAAGCTAAAAGAGAGTGTCTAAATTAAAAATGGAAGAAATAATTACAACTAAAAATGAGTTAGCTTTCAAAAGCTTAACATAGCATATTCAATTAAGTTTTATTCAGAGTAGACGCAGGGAAATTAATGGACCTAACTTAGTCAAGTACATTACTTTCAATGGGTCTACTCTGAGTAAAACTTAGTTGAATACTATTCATTGGGTATATTTTTCTGAAGGCATTAATTGTATTACAGATCACTGAAATCAAGCACAGAGGAATTCTGCCAGTTCTGAGAAAGGTAACATAGCTACTGTGCTTAACAAGCTTAAAGAAGAGAGAGCTTGATATTTTGTTGTTTTTGACACTGTAAGGATAAATTTGGGCAGAATGTTCCCTCATTTATAGGTAGTGTATCCTCAGATTTAAGATATTAGAGGAAAAGTAGTTTAGATATTCTCATTTTTTATACCAATGCTATTGACAGTTTTAAAATGCAAGCAATTCTATAATTAAAAATATCTAGAGGAAAACTGAAGTTTAGCAAGGTCTGTTAAGCTTATATTTCATGGACTCAACATCTTTAACAGTGTTGTCCTATAAGGTGTCTACTCACTTGTACAGTGGTACCTCTAGCTGTGGACTTAATCCGTTTCGGTGTGTTGCTCGCACCCCGAAAAGTCCGTAACTAGATTGCTTCTGCGCACACGCAAAGCGCGCAAATCGCTTCTGCACATGCACGGGCGGCGAACCTGGAAGTAAACACCTCCAGGTTTGCTGCGTTCGTAAGCTGAAAGTCCATAACAAGAGTGGAACGCAACATGAGGTATGGCTGTACAGGTAACTCGCAACCTATGCACATTTAACTTGTGTACATTCAGCTTTACGCACTTGGCAAAAAAACTGAAGCAAGTTTGGCTTTATGTACTATCTTTGGAACATAACCCCATGTAAGTTGAGAGTCACCTGTACATACAACTGACTTCAATTACTCCCTGGTAAATGTTAAAGCCTGAATGTATGGTTCCATCTCTTTATTGGGGTACATGAAAGAGCTGGGCTATCACATTTGGATATAATAAATTCACTATTCACAATAAGAATGGGATACTATAGAGAGGAAACATTTCTAAAAGACATAACTCGTGTTACAGAGCTGCACAAGAGATTCTGACACAGAGTTCAAGAGATACAGTTCAATTAAGTAAGGCACATGTTCTAGCAGGGCTACAAAATGGCTGCGTAACTGCTCAGCTCAGTCTTTCCTATGTGATGAATGATCTTCCTGTTTCGAAAGAGCACGTATTTTGCTTTAGATCACTGAATAGAAGGCAATACTACAAGGCTTTGCCAAAACTAGAGAAGGTGGTCTTACTGTTTATTTCTAGGCTTTGGATGAGACTGGCCTGACATGACAAAATAGTGCATGGATCACAAAATATGTATGCCAGATTTAGACCCCAACTGATTCTAATAATAATAAACAGCAGCTCAGTTCTCAACTTTTAAACAAAGCTTAATGAAAGCTGAAGTGCAATATTGAAACTTCTAGAAGTAAAGATGGCTGATTTGGTTTGCGTCTAGACAACATTATGACATCAGCATCAGAGGCCCTAGAAATTGGGCTTCAAAATTCAGAAGAGCTAGATATTTGGCTACTTTCACAAAGTACAGTGGCACCTCGCAAGACGAATGCCTCGGAAGATGAAAAACTCGCAGGACGAAAGAGTTTTTCATTTTTTGAGTTGCTTCGCAAGACGAATTTCCCTATGGGCTTGCTTCGCAAGACGAAAACGTCTTGCAAGTTTGTTTCCTTTTTCATAAAACCGCTTGAAGAGGTGCAGTTGCAACTTGACCGTGCTTCGCAAGACGAAAAATTCGCAAGACGAAAAAACTTGCAGAACGAATTAATTTCGTCTTGCGAGGCACCACTGTATATTAATAACTGTTTTTTTTGTATAATGTATTGTATCATGTGAGCCATTTGGTTCTCAGAATCAGCACCCTCGCTAACACTGTAATCACAGTTCCTGAAGCAACAGAGCCAGAGTTATCCATGAGCAAGTGGACAGTGATGTTCTGTTTCTTCTACATGTAAAAGACAAAAAGTAGTACTACAAAAGACCATACTAGAATTATAGACGTGGTCAAAGAATTAATACATCCTGTTTTGCATGATGTTCTCCTGGCTTCTTCCCATCACTTGTAAAACTTTTAATGAGATGCCCTGCCTCTCAACTAGCTGGGGCTGATGGGAGATGTAATCTGAAACATGGAGGGTACCAGCTGAGGAAGGCTGGTGTACATAATCATTTGTTATGTGCATTTCAGAGAGGGGTTTGTAATGTAGAGTGTATATGCAGTAGATGCAGTAGATGTCTGTGTACATTCCAGTTTGTAACTAACTTTCCATTAACCCTACGGTTGGTGAATGACAACACTTTTAAGTGGTGGCTCAGGCTCCATCAACAAGACATGCAGCTTCTTCAAAGTAGTCCTCGGAAATTGTGCAGGGTAGCAGCAGATTCTTGGGTATATGAAATATACTGATCTTTGTCCTTAGCATTGTTCCTAAAACCCCAAACCTAGCATATTGTACCTAGCTCTACCATCTAGGTCGCTCTCATTACAGCATTTCACTGCTGTCAGCACTGTAGCTGAAGCATATATATGACAAAGCAAACTAAATGGATCAATGATATTTTCATTTTATAGTTCTATATAGCCTCCCCCAAAGAGAAATGTAAAAGTCAATAGATTATATAAAAGTACCTGAAAAAATGTGAGGGGCACCCAAAGCTAATGACTATGTTTGCAATTCTGAGCACATGCAAATGTACAAATCTTTATAACATTACTAATTACGGCAACTTTTTATTGTGAAAAAGTGTGTTTAATATAAGTCTAACATGAGAGAGCTCTGACAATGCAAGACTAATTTCCTCAAGAGACTCTGCTAAAGTCAAGCATGAGAGTTCAACACAAGAGGTTTATAAATGACAGCAGAGTACTGGGAGATAATTCTAACTTGTATTCACTCTAGAGTCATCAGTTACATGTACTTTTTAACCTTTAAAGCTGAAATGTTAACTTATCATCAGTTAATGAATTTACGTTTCCCCCTTCACCAACATCAATCAACTCAAGATATTACCCACCGTTAGTGAATTAGTGTTAAGGCTCTCGGGAACATCATTGAAAGGGTACTGCCATCTCTCTTTCCAGGTCATAAAAAATAAGTTAGGAATGAGGCCTCCAAATGGGATTTTTGCCCATTTTAATTCCTAAACTAATGAAACTTTGTAAGGACAATACGCTCTAGGAAAAAGGACCTTTTGGCAAACTATTTTGAGAGGATGGGCAGTGTCAGCAGCTAGCTAAAAAGAATAAAGCAGGAGGATAAAATGTTATTGACAGTAATGAAATGATCACAACAGCCATCACTGATGAGCCAAAGAACAATGGAAAATAAGATTTTGAGGCCTCCTGCTGCTGGTGCCCTTCCACTGTTCAGATTCCATTCTTAGACCAAGGTAAAGTTCGCAAACCGGGACACTACTTCCGGTTTTGCAGAGTTCATAAACCAAATCGTTCATAAACAGGGATGTTCTTAAACCGAGGTACCACTGTGTTTACATAAACTCAGGACAAAGAGCAGCAATCTTTGGCCACTCATCATGGTCTCTCCCCAATAGCTGTTTCCAGAATCCCCCTCCCCACCCCACTTGCCTCGTGGTGAAATGGAAGTTACAGTCTCCCAGAGTAACCTGGGGGAGAGGAGAAAGGCTAAGTAGAAGTACACATCTTCGCACACGCTCTTTGAGCTGAAATTGCTCTGCTTAGGAACCACCTTGGGACTTGACAGAGGCCAAGTAGAGGGAGGCTAGGAAGAATTAGCTTCAGAGATCACATAACTTCTGGCACATAGTCACTCTTTCCTCCAGTGAGAGCTTCAGGGATGAAGGAAGAACAAAGGCAAAAGATTATCTGCATTCCTTAATTCTTCCCCCACCCCACAAGGAATCCTAAGAGGGTAGAAAAAAGTATTTTGGGGTTCAAACCCCACTTCAGTTCAAACCCGTTCTGCCCCACAGTAAACTCCATGGTGGCACATAATTGCAGTTTCTTAATTTTCAAATATTTTTCTTTCTAAATTATAATGAGTTTTGCTTTAAAATACTTTCCATGTTAAAAATCACCCTGGATTTACTTAAATTACAAGACAGAATTCAAGCTATCACAAAAAAGAAAAGAAAAACAGCAACAAACCTGGTACAAAGGAACTTCCATCCACCACAGACAAACCATTCTAAACCTCGTTTTCTCTGAAAAATTCTGGCCCTTGGCAAAGTATGGTAATCGCTTTCATCATTTTCAAACCCTTCTTCAGACATCATTAGGGGCATTTCATCCAAATGCGATGACTCGTCTTCTACTTGGTACCTATTGGTTTTGTAAATAAATAGATAAATAAATGAGAACATTGAACTAACTCCAAATAATTGATAACATTCTTTTTAGCTGCTATGTATATATAGCATGCATCCAAAGCATTCTTAATATATAAACACACAATGGCCTTGTCTGCACACACTAAGCCAAATAATAGTTAAGCATGAATGAGCAAGTGCACTGGTATAGTTAGAAAACTGCAGTCACTTTGATCCTCCCCTGCTCCTGAAGCTAAAGCACACTACCAAGAGCTAAACCATAGCTTGACTGAGAGGACCTGAGAGGTGTCAGAACTGAGTTCCAGCTGAAAAAAAGCCCTGGATAAGGCCTTTCTCTTTTACTGCTGTCAACCTCAGCAGCTCATACCAGTTTTTAGGCTGTCTGTCTTGATATCCCATATAAGCCATCTGCGTGCATAGACTTCAGTCCAGAATTTGATCAACTCCGGACCTAGACCTGCTAGGAGGAGGTGTCTTTAGGGATGTTCACACCACTGGCCACTGTCTTGCAAACAATATAAGACATTCAAGCAGCCAATGTCCACCATATTTGAAAAAATGACCACTGACCATAACTTGATCATGCATTTGGAAGCATGTGTGGAGACCATCTAATCACAAGTTTTTATTACAATAAAGAATGATCTCATGCTTGGAATTCTGCTCTGTGATTGCTGTGTCATTATGAACTGAAGAGAGCGGAACCACTGCCCTCCCTTTCTTTGGCATCATACAAGTGTCAAATCTTATGGGGGGGGGGGACCACGTGCTGCTGTTGGTACTTCTGGATCTGTGGCATTGAACTCTTGAATTACTTGCTAACCCCAAACTCTTCCTTAACCATGTTTAGTTTGGTCACTCAACCTCAGGTGCTTGCTAAGCTACAAAGTTATGAGGCAAGAGCAACTGGAAAACAAAACAACCCTGGTCATTGCTTGTTTGATTATTTGTGGACAACCTGTGGTTAGCTGAACAACTATGGCCTAGCATTATATGGGAACCAGGCACATATAAGCAATGGTATATATCTCGTGACATTCCTTTACACTTGTTAGTGTTAAAGTGGCTAATGGACCACATTAATAGGATACTTTTCTCAACATAATTCACACTGAAAAATCATGAAACAATTGCTGTTAAAACAAAGTTCTAAGACTGAGAAATATATGCCTGACTGTTCAATCTGGGCGGGAAGGGAAGGGGAGAGAAAATCAAAATCCTCCATTGCACAACTGACAATGAAATAGGGTACACCCATCTTTGTCAAAAATTACATTTTTCTATTCACCAGTAAACTAAAAGCATTTCTTATCATCATCTCAGGAGTTAAAGAATGAAATTTATTCATACCTCTTATAAAAACATGTTTTCTCAATAATATTTTAAAATCAAAAACTGTAGTGTTAACTCTACAAGTGTGCCAACTACTAAGATAACAAATAAGCATAATGTTTAGTAACTTGACTTCAAAATGCAGCCTTTGAACTGGCAAGCAATTTATTCTTCTTCAAAAAGCAATTTTCCTATTGTGTTAGAATTTTTACCATAGTATTTAAAAACAATACAATGATGAATAATGGATTTTTCATAGGGAAAAATCTCAATTTCTTTGTGATCTAGTGCCATGTACACTGAATTGTGCTAGTTTACCATGAGTGACAAACCAATTAAGTATAATGCTAGAAACTTTTTATAAAATAAAGCTCTGAAAGCCACATGAATAAATAAGTAAGTATGCATAACACATCACTGGTGTTACTAAATCAGATACAAGACAGGTATCTGGAGAAAAAATGGCTTCCAAAAGAAAAAGAACATTAATATTAAACAAGTTCTAACAAAAAAAGAAACTAGGAGAAAAGAGATTACAATACGTACTTCAAAATTAACTTTTATACAAATATCTGCTGTGAAAATAATACCATGCTCTCTTCAAACTTTGATGGCTTTTCAAAGGAACAGTAACCAAATGAGTTCATTAAGTGCCAATTGCAATTTACTGTCTACTGCTTAAATCATATCTATATTTTAAAAAGCTGTTTTCTTTTATATTATCACTACACAAACTACGTAAACATCAGCAAACCAAAATATGTTTCTGCACATACACTATCATGAAGGAGCTATTGTAGCATTCCTACCCCTCTATTTTTCAAGGCGTTCAGAATGACAGTCAAATATAGAAACCCTGAGCAGTCAAGCAAAACTCGAAGTTTCTTCGTGCATTACTCCTAATGTTTAATTCACGGTGAACTGGCAAGTCGTCACAATTCTCTCCCATTGCTTCTCAAAATTCCTGGCATTTTATTTCTGAATAATATGCTGCTTTGGAGCCACTACTTCATTCTTATAGTGGAAGCATTCTTCAAGTCCAATCTTCTCCTTGCTTCTTTTAATCTATGAGAAACTTTTATACTAGCTGCTGCAATTCTGGAGAGAATTAGCACTTAAGGTTTCATTCTCAGCCACAAAGAAGTGGGGCGCTGTATCGGAGTTAGGGTTGAACTGAGATATGATTAAGTTTACTGATGACACCAAAACATATAAGAGGGTGGGGGGAATGCAAAGAGTCAAACTGTATGAATGAGCACTAAAATGGCAAAAGCAGTTTACTGTAATTAAGTAAAAAGTGATGCACAGTGGGGCAAAAAAACTATCACATAACTGTTGTGTGATTTATTTTTTAAAATGAATTGAATTAATTTGCATAGGGTAATTTGAATTGGAAAATGCTGAGTTTGCTTGGAAAACTTTTCTACTGGCCTAGAGGATAATCTAATTTAGCAAGTTTATTTTATTTGCATCTAATAAAAAAGCTAAAAACTATGAAACTGCCAAGCTTTCCTATTATTTATTTGGAACTAACATTGTTACAGTACTAATGAACTTTTGAAGTGCAACATTTTATGCAGAAAAATAGAGGATGGAATTTTTTTCACACCATATCATTGTGTAACATATACTGAGCTGGCAGCAAATGACCAGCAAAAAGATCTTGGGTTATGGAGGTTTGTGTAACGAAAATGACACATTGTCATTACAGCAGAATTCTGTGCAGTAGTGAAAAAGGAAAATTCCACGGGATTGAGTCAGACTTGCTGTGAACACAACTCATTGCCCATGAAGCAATCAGCTGGAGGAAGAATGAGAGAGGCAATATTAACCAAGTCCCCCTTCCTCATGTGCTGTTCCAGAGAATCAGGGAGTATCTGAAAAAGCATGTGTGTGTAAAACTATGCATGCTGTCAAGAAAGTGGACAGAGAGTGTTTTTTCTTACAGCCCAATGATGCTTAATAGTAGATTTAGGAAAGATTTAGGAAAGACAAAAGAAAGCACTTTTTCATGAGGTGCAGTGTTAAATTACAGAATTTGCCAGGACAAAGTGTGGTGATGGCCACCAACACATATGTTTTAAAAGGCTGTTAAATTCAAGGAGAATTAAGCCTATAAACAGCCACTAGTAATAGTAACTACACTGGTACCTTGGGTTACATACGCTTCAGGTTACAGACTCCGCTAACCCAGAAATGGTACCTCGGGTTAAGAACTTTGCTTCAGGATGAGAACAGAAATCGTGCTCCGGTGGTGTGGCAGCAGAGGGAGGTCCCATTAGCTAAAGTGGTGCTTCAGGTTAAGAATAGTTTCATGTTAAGAACGGACCTCCGGAACGAATTAAGTACTTAACCCGAGGTACCACTGTATATGCTGCCTCCAAGATCAGAAGCAATGCCATTCACTAAGGAACAACAGCGGAAGAGGTCTATTTTGCTGATATCCTATTTCTGGGCTTCTCTTATGCATCTGATTGGCCACTAAGGCGGCAAGGGATAACCATATAATGAAGATATCCCCTTCCACATGCAATCACCTTCTAGTCCAGATTGCCTTGACAATTTCTTTGGTTTAATTACAGCAGCCTACTTTGAAATCTTGGCAGATTACACCAACGTCATGCTGAACAATTCTCTGTATTCATATCTTCTTAAATATCACATGATATACACTGCAAAACTGCACTACAGAAATATTTCCAGAAGTCTATCTTAAAAGATAAATTGTAATTCCAAACTGTTTTCCAAATTGTTTTCCAAGTACTTCCCTGTAGGTTTACCAGTTACTAGTAACAAAAACTCCTATAACTCTTATTTTTAAAATAATAAATGTGCAGAGTTATAATACTACCAAAATTTCAAACTATTTTATATCTAACATACTCTCAAAGTTCACATATGCAGTACATGTTGAATATTAAATGCAGTTTTCATATTTATGGGTTATATATAACATCTCTGTAGAAACATAGTAATATTTGGGATTTTATATATCTTTTTAGAGCCATTTAAAATAATGTTTTAATTTTATGGAATATGTGAGCTGATGAATCACATATATAGTGAAGAGCAATTTCTGTAACTATGATGACAACTTTCCCAGTGAATCTGGAAACGTTTTCAGTAACTACAACTGAAAGACCTGTAACGATACCCATGTTGCACCAAGCTCACACCTTGGTTCACATAAATACATACCTGGGATGGGTCAGAACTTCTTATTCTTATATGGATGAGAACTAAGACTTTTAGTTTGGCAAATTTCTATTGCAATAAATGCTGGAGTTTTCTGTTTTAACAGCAAGCTTGGTATCTACTACGTGACCATTGTTATTGCAAACCTATGTCACACCCCTTGTTTGAACATTCTTAACTGGAATAAAGTGCTATAATTCTGTCTCATAGGACTGGGCAAACAGATTGACTGAAATAGTATAGTGATGTATCTTGTTTTATTACTTTTTTGTGGATAACACTGGGGGAAAACAAGACACTATCTCTGGCTTGATCTTAAAATAAAGATACCGTGAGAATTGACTGATATATTAATACAAAGACATTGACAAAACTTAACTATATGAAACTAGAGAATGCTCACTATTTTTGTCCAAGGTTTAAGTACTTTGTTATCAGAGACAGATACAAAAACATAAAGATGTTTTAGAGGTGCGGGAAGATAACAAAAAGGCCAGGCAGTAAACATGAGCATGAGTCACACATATAAGTCCTGAACCTAAATAATAAAAAACCTTATTTGAGAATAGATTAGATAAACTACTCTAAGCTTTCAAAGGACAATCTTTAAAATGAGCTTGTGAAAGTAGCATATTTCAGAAGCAAGCTTCTGAAAAGCTATGCTTAAGACAAACAGATATGGTGATCTGAAAAATGAAACAAAACCCTATTTTCTGAACCTGTCTCCCCCATTAAAGAAAACACAAAAACAGAAACTGTTTGTTCCTAAACTCTAAAAGAACATATAATGCAAACTAAGAATCAAGTAGACTATAAAATAGCTTTAAAACTGTATCTTTATTGAACAGTGAAAAAAACCTATTTTCTTTTACAAAAAAATGTTTCCGATTTGGACAATGAGAACAACATCTCATACCATACAAACACAAAATGTCAATTAACAGATTTACATTAATTCACCAAATCAAATATTTCACAACTACTTAAAAAATTCAGCATAAAAAACAAAAAAATAGCCTAAGATTTGCATGTAACTCATGAGTAGTCTATATACAGAACATGCTTCATGGGGACATGGGGACACATTTTACGGTGCAAAACCTGCTACCCAGATTATCTAGTGTTAATAAGTTTGCCAAAAACAAGATTGTATGCATGATCTGATCCAACATTACATTTGAAAATGTATCAAGGATTTACTTAGGTAAATAATTATGTATCTAGAAAACTAAAGTTCTTATCTCAGAGAGGCAATGTTTACTTAAGCACCATTACCCAGTTTACCACCATTTTCCAATCATGTTCTGGGAAAACTTGGACGCTTATAACAGCAGACATTATTTCCTACATAGTCACACAGGAATGTTGGGTGGTGTTCTGAAGTACAGTGGTACCTCAGGTTAAGTACTTAATTCATTCTGGGGGTCCGTTCTTAACCTGAAACTGTTCTTAACCTGAAGCACCACTTTAGCTAATGGGGCCTCCTGCTGCCGCTGGAGTATGATTTCTGTTCTCATCCTGAAGCAAAGTTCTTAACCCGAGGTACTATTTCTGGGTTAGCGGAGTCTGTAACCTGAAGCGTATGTAACCTGAAGCGTATGTAACCCGAGGTACCACTGTACAGTCTTTTCATGTGGGGAAATTATGGCCTGGCCAGCACACCATGAAAACAGATTGTGTATCCTATATTCATTGTATCCAGTACACAGGGTATCATGGCAGACCAATCATGTGAAAAGAGTGCCTTAAACTAACAAAGTCTGAAAACCACAACCCTTGTTTATTCAGGAGTTGAATTTAAATACTTCTGTTTTAAATTTTGTATATTTTATATTTGTATCATTGTATGCTGCTTTGAGAGCTAATGATAAAAATTGGGGTATCAGTTTTTTAAACAAATAAATTATATTTACATCTGCAAAGATATGTACTGTATATGAATGCATTGTTAGTAAATCATCTTGTATATACAACACGGTAGCCTTTTGGAAGCCACTGTTTACCTTATCTGCTATTATCCTGAAGATGTACTGAAATCCATAAGCTACAGACGGGCTCAGTAAGTTTACTCCATCATCTTCAACCCCATGACTTACATATTTAAGAAAACTAAAAATATGTTACCTTAAATCCCCAATACTAACCTAAGTTGGTAGCTAAATAATTTAGACGTACACACTGAGAACAAATCCAATAACACAATATTTTTAAGGAACGTTTTAGATTGTTCTTTGTAAACTGCTTGGAGGTCTTCCGTTGAGTAAGAAGTATATAAATTTAATTAAATAAATAAATAAATAAAATGCTAAACTTAACAAAACCCCTTTGGTCATTTCCTACAGCTACCAGCTGAAAGTCCTTTAATAAATTATAGTGATATACCTAAACACCTACATTATGAGTTTAAGAGTAAGGTGCCAACTCCTTAGTTAAGGCATTATACCCTTATGCCCTTTCATTAACATATTTACAAGGTGAAATGAAAGTAACTGTGTCTGAGATTACTATATCTGCACCTCCACAAATACCTTGATATCAGCGTCAACAATGTGCAAAGGATTATATACATTCTAACTTCTGCTAACACAACAGAACTTCCCCTCCTTCTCCTCTCCCTGAACCCCCTCCACTCATCCTCTCTGCTCTTAATTCTCCACAGCAGGTATGGGCTTGGTGCTTGGGGTAAGTACCAAGTCAAGGTAGTGGAAGTTCCACTGCATGAGCCTAAGCCATTCTACTTGTACAATGACTTAGCTGGATGCAACCCAGTTGGGAGCGTGAGAAGAACAGGACTCTAAAAATACAGTGTGATTTTGTAATAGAGTGCTTAAGACTTACAGCAGAGTTCTGTGCATATCTAGTAAGTGCTTAATTTCAGTACTTTAAATAGGGCTTACTGCCAGGGAAGAATGTAGCCTAAAAGCTCCTTCCCACATTTACAAGGCCTTAAGGAATGGGACACGGGTGGCGCTGTGGGTAAAACCTCAGTGCCTAGGACTTGCCGATCGTATGGTCGGCGGTTCAAATCCCCGCGGCGGGGTGAGCTCCCGTTGTTTGGTCCCAGCTCCTGCCCACCTAGCAGTTTGAAAGCACCCCTAAGTGCAAGTAGATAAATAGGTACCGCTTTATAGCAGGAAGGTAACGGCGTTTCCGTGCGCTGCACTGGTGCTGGCTCGCCAGAGCAGCTTCGTCACGCTGGCCACATGACCCGGAAGTGTCTACGGACAGCACTGGCTCCCGGCCTCTTAAGCAAGATGAGCACGCAACCCCAGAGTCGGTCACGACTGGCCCATACGGGCAGGGGTACCTTTACCTTTTAAGGAATATTTGCACACCTCTATTTCATAATGAAATGTGATTCACATTACTCCATCACACCTTTTCATAGCCCAGTTATACTCCACACTATTGAAGACTCCTCTCTTGAAGAGGGTCTTGTATCTGAGGTGATGCATTTGAGATACTGTATAGTTTGATGTAGTAAGGAAGATGGAGAATGATTGTAATGTATACACCAACAGCTATCAAATGCTTGCCTCATCGTAAATTTCAACTTCATAAATCTGTTCAAGTAACCTATAGGCTATAAAGTTTATGCTTTAAAGATAGTAAAAGTTAGTCTCTGAAGTACCACTAGGTTCAATCTTTCTTTTCTTGTATTTACAATGTTCCCAAATGTGTTGATTTTAAAAAGAGGAAAACATGTTATCTGTTTCATCTTTTCTATAAGTCCTTAATTTTTCATATGTTTCTCCAAATAAAAGATACCTTTACAAAACCTAAATTTTCTGCGCCTGGAAATTGGATCCCAGAGTGCAAACCCAAGTGCTTATACATATGCACCAGTATTTCCAGCTTGAAGCTTCTTTCTATCAGAGGCTGCCTCCACAAATCCCAGAGTACTGGATAAATTCCAAGCTGTAATTGGAAGGGAGTTCAGACACCTCCTTAGAAGTAGGACCAAACTCCCTGTTGCCATGTAGGAAATGGCATACCAGCCTAACTCAAAACCTTTGTAATCAAATGAACTCCTAAGGCATCTGAAATCATTTGAACCCAACGACGTGAAACAACTATGTTAAAGTGGTCATCAGATTCCATTTTTAAATAGAACACAGTAACAAATTTGTTCCTCTAGAGCAGGGGTTGTCAACCTGGTCCCTACCACCCAGTAGTGGGCATTTCAGGTGGGCGGTAGGGGGTTCTACAGCACAAGCTGAATCCTCCTTCCATCGAGCACTGGTGGGCAGTAAGGAAATTTTACCATCAAGAAAGATGCATTAGTGGATGGTAGGTATAAAAAGGTTGACTACCCCTACTCTAGAAGAACAACAATGAATTGAACCTAGAGATCTGTTCAGGTGCTCTCCCGACATGTATGAGGGGAGAGTAGGCATTTGTCCATTAATCATGCCTCTGGCTCACACAGACTCAGAAGAACGCGCAAGAAGGGCACCACGCATGTACACAGGCACCCATGGAATGAAGAACCCATAGGATTCCCAAGCACATGGGAATCCTTGCCAGTGCCTTTTGCAGTTGTTTCTAAAAATCAAAAGCCTCTAGAGACATCTGCAGCAGCCTGAATGAGAAAGTTCTGCCTTGTGAGAGGACGTATTTCCAATATATTGTAAGTCACCTCAAGAGCTTTGGTTAGTAAGGAAGGCCGTTAAAATCAACAATCATTTTCCTCCAAGTAGAAACAAGATTCAGTAGCCAACATCTACAGCCCAGTCTAGAAGTTTGGAAAACTGGGGGGATGGATTCCAGTTCTGCCACTGAATTCATCCTGGATAAGAATTAAGTGGTTCTGTTGAAACTCAACATATGTAAACAAACACCAGGAAGGGTAATCCAGACCATCCACCACATAAGTTTTGCTCCAAGCTTGAGAAGGACTTAGGCAAGAGACCCTTAACCACAGTGGTGCTCTCAACAGTGTTCTTCGCCCATCCCTCCAGTTGCCTATAATTAGAACCAAGTGTCAATGTTTTGGTTTTTAAAACAAAAGCACCTGGGACCCTCCCCACTTCCGAGAAGTAGTGCACTGCGCCGTAGAGTAGGAACCTTTCCCACTGATCCCAGAGGTTGACCCCCTCAGTGGCAACAAGGACGCACTCTGCACATGCTCAGAGTATTCACCCATTATCACTTTCTATGTTCCAGGGTGGAGCTCTAGGGCATTGCCAAAGCAGGGCTCTGGACATGGAAGCACCAGTCCCAGGGCCGAGACATCACACCACCCCTCTCCAAAATCGGGGCAAAGGGAGCCTGTCAAAGCAGCATCACTGCAGCGCCAACCCCTGAGCACCTTCCCAGAAGGGACAGCCTCCCCCCCCCCGCGCCCACATCCTGCCTAAGAAAGCTGACAGGCAGCCTGACCCCCCCCCAAGGCCCAGAGAGCCGCGGCCGCCCTGTCCTGTCCTGTCCGTCGAGTGAGGGCCCCAAACGCCTCAGCAGGGCGAAGGGAACTGCCAGCCAAGTCGGGGGCTGCGCAGGATGAAGCCCATCCCCCACCAGGCACCTCACACACCAGCACCCCTCACGCGCCCCCCCCCCGCCACTTCCCTCCCGGGCGGTACCTGCTGTGCCTCTGCGCGGCGGAGGCGTTGGTGTAATACGCCGCCCTTCGCTGGGTGCTGCGCGGCACCGGGTGCAGAGGGATTTGGTCCGCCATCTTTCTCCGCCCACCCCCTTCCCCTCCCCCCGCCCGCCGGCTGGCCGCTTCCCCTCCCTCCCTCCCTCTGCCCCGGATTTCCCCCTCCCTCAGCTTAACGGACGGGCGGCGCCGTCACCGCCGACGCCGGCTGACGTCACGCGGCTCGCGCGCAGTGCGTCGGTGACGTAAGCGGGCGGGAAGCGGAGGCTCAGCTTTTCAAGAGAGCAAGCGAAAGAGGAAGCGAGGGGCGTGAGGGAAGCCGAGCCAGGCAGAGCGCCGCGTCCAATCAGCTTCCGAGAAGCGCTCGCGCTCCTCCCCCAGCTAGAAGAGAGCGCGCCGGATGGGCGAAGCGCGGAGTTCTGAAAGGGGCTGGAACGGAGCGGGGAAGGGAAAGCGAAAGCCCAGCGGGGTCGTGGCGGGGAAAGGCAGGCGCGGACCCGCGTCTCCGGCGTCTTTGTGGAGCCGCAGAGATAGCAGGATTCAAGCCCGGATGCCTCTTTCCGCTGAGCGCTGCTGCATTGGGCGTTGGAAAGCTGGAGGAGAAGAAGATGGCAGCTTCGCTCGGTTTCCTTGCGGGTGTTCCTTCCTGAGAAACACGGGTAGGATCGGGCTGAGCGAAATCTCTCTTGGTGGAGATGTTGCCGATAGTAGAGCGGCTCACGGCACGCCGCTGTGTTTGGTCGGCATCGCCATCCCTGCATGCAGAGACGGTCGGTTCCGCTTCCTCACTGGCTCGGAAAGTCCCAACGGCAAGAAGTTCAATTTCCAGAACTCCAAAGTCAAGCTAACTCCAAAATAAATGTTGGGATACCCCAACTTACTCCCCGCGCCTTTGATTGCTGCAATAAAGTTACTCAGTTAACATTACGAGTGGATATGGATCTCGCATGGCACAATGATAAGTAGGCACACTAGGTAAGGTACTATAAAGGTAAAGGGTAAAGGGACCCTTCGCCATTAGGTCCAGTCGCGAATGACTCTGGGGTTGTGGCGCTCATCTTGCTTTGTTGGCCGAGGGAGCCGGCATACGGCTGCGGGTCATGTGGCCAGCATGACTAAGCCGCTTCTGGCGAACCAGAGCAGCGCACGGAAACGCCAGTTACCTTCCTGCCGGAGCAGTACCTATTTATCTACTTGCACTTTGACGTGCTTTCAAACTGCTAGGTTGGCAGGAGCTGGGACAAAGCAACAGGAGCTCATCCCATTGCAGGGATTCGAACCGCTGACCTTCTGATCAGCAAGCCCTAGGCTCTGTGGTTTAACCCACAGTGCCACCCGCATCCCACACTATACACACTATACTATACTATACTATACTATACACACTAACAACAGCCAAAGTACCTTTTAAGTAACTCCGGTTGCCCCAAACAAAAGATGTTTTCATAGAACTTTAGAAGGGACCATAAGGGCCATCTAGTCCAACCCCCTGAAATTCAGGAATCTTTTGCCCAGCATGGGACCCAAACTCAGGGAGATTAAGAGTCACATGTGCTACCAACCGAGCTACCCCAGCTGGGTTGGCACAAGACACACACCCAACCTAATGAAAGAGTTCCAATGCATTCCCCCACCAGCCCAGAGCTTCCTGGGAGCACATATGAACATAACGGGAGGCTGATGGATCAGATCATCTTGCCCAGCATTCTGTTCTCGCAGTACCCACTCAGATGCCTGTGGGAAACCTGCAAACAAACTGAGCATAAGAGTACTCTCAGTTTCCTCAAATTTATATTTGCCTTGGGCTTCTTTGCTCTCAGATACTTCAGTTGTCTTGTTTCAAGAGTTTTACATTGTCACTGCATAGCCTATAAGCTGTGAGAAAAGGAAAAATCAGGCTGTGTTTTAAGAGAGTGATGCTGGTAAGACACTTCTTATATACAGTGGTACCTCGGGTTAAGTACTTAATTCGTTCTGGAGGTCCGTTCTTAACCTGAAACTGTTCTTAACCTGAAGCACCATTTTAGCTAATGGGGCCTCCTGCTGCTGCCGTGCCGCCGGAGCCCGATTTCTGTTCTCACCCTGAAGCAAAGTTCTTAACCTGAGGTAATATTTCTGTGTTAGCAGAATCAGTAACCTGAAGTGTATGTAACCCGAGGTACCACTGTATGGCCAAACTACATATTCAAATAGTAGTGTTTAAATAGGGCAAGGCATGTCTCTTTTGTAACAAAAAGCCACAGGACACTTCAATAAAGGTGGGGATTATAACGTGGGAGAACAGATTTAATCCTTTCCTCTTTGTGAATAAAATCCTGTTTGTTTGAATTAAGTCTTAATAGATATTGCGTAATGTATTCTGACCTTTGCATAGTAATGTATATTGTAATGTATTTTATGTGGGAAGTTTTCTCTCTGATCCAGTAAGTTAGTTTAATTGTCAGAAAGGGCTTTAACTAACAGCTGTGAGGAAGGGTTAGTGCTTGCCTTCTCAGTATGCAAAAGAAGGATATAAAATACGCATGTTTTGATTGGTGGGTGCAGGTTTAGCATTTGAGGTGGACAGTGTAATTGACTGGCAGTGGACTAGAAGGGCCAGGAGAAGCGTATATAAAAATAGGTGCTGAGCATCAGAGGAGTTAGTTGGAGTTGAGGTTTGAGTAAGTTGGAGTTGTTGGTGCTTGTTGGTGGTACAGCTAGCCAGAAAAAGATGACAGCAAAGGAAGATGGTTTAAGGATAAGAAGGAAGACCTGAGAGGCAGGTGGAATAGCTTGCTCAGAGTGGGGCAGTCTGATGGGCACAGTACAGATAATAAAGTTGTTGTTATATACTGAAGACAACCTGGGGATTACCAAATCACTTGGCTTAGGCTGAAGAGACAATGGGAGAACCTGTCTGCTATACTGAAGGGAGAAGCAGCTTGAAACATTTGTCTCTGGTGACCAGTATGAGTACCAAAGGTAAAATTTACAGGGTATTTTCCTGTAAGACAAGTCTGTATTTCAGTATCCAGTTTCTTTACATTAATCAAAAGTCATCACATGGTGGTAGAATGGACTGTACAACTTTAGAGGGAGTTTTTACTTTTCAACGTTACATTTTGTTTTTTAAAAAACTTTGTAACATATAGCAAATATAGCTCAATGTTTGTAAAAAGGGAAACATTTAAACAGAAAGCTCTCCTCCTTAGCAGTACTGTACAACGTTCTACTACCCAGTTTTGTTTGTCATATATGTAGCAGGCCACGATGTCCCTGTTAAAATACTACCATGAAATTTCCAGTTTATTGATAAACTTCTGCTGCTGTGATGTTTCTTTTTCCTGCTAGGCTACTTTTATTTCATGTGTGCTACTATGCGCTACATCTTGGCTCACTCGCTGCTCACACTCTGAGGCATGCAGACCCACTTTTAATGCCAGTGGTACGAGCAGCCCCAAGCAATGAGACATTTGAGGGGCAATGCACTTGATGTAAACTTAGCTTGGAAGTAAGTCCCATCAAGATCAGTTCTTAGCACAACTTTCTCAGAAAGAAGAGTCACAGAGTTCAATAGGGCCAAAGAACACTGTCTGCTCAAATCCATACATGTGTACTCAACAGTATTGGTTTCCTTTAGGTTGCAGCACACCTTATTTATTTATGTGTATTATTTAAAGGCTATAGCAAAACAACAAGAAAGGTATAGCAGCATAAAAACAGTCAGAGCTAAGACAAAATACAAGACATGGGAAAGGACACAATTACAACAAAGTAGACACCAGGTGATCCTCTTTTGGGGTATCCCACAGCCAGGGTGCCACCACTGTAAAGTCTCTCCTGCTGCCACTAAAAGTCTTACAGGGCCTTCAGAGAACATCTCAAGATCCAGGTAAGTATATGTGGAAAGCATCAATTATTCGGGTAGTCTGGTCCCCAAACCACAAAGGGTCACAAAACAGGAGCTCCACCCCACCCCTAAGAGAGAATTCACAGATGAAGGGAGAGGAGGAGCAGTTTTTGCCCCTTACCGTAGGGTTGCCATATTTCAAGAAGTAAAAATCCAGACACCAACAAAGTTACAAGCTTCAGTTAATCCCCCCACCCACCCCGGACGTCACTTCCACCTTTGAAGTCCAAGTAATGTCTGGGAAATCCAAAAAGATGACCCAAGTCTTTTATCTCTGATATTTTCACTGCAATGTAGCAAGAGACTTCTGCGCCACCATATTACACATATTAATATAGCATTTCAAGGCGAATCACTTAGCCAGCCCCCACCCTTGCTTTATGCTCCCTCTCTATTCTCAAAGTCTCAAAGCAGAAGTGTAACTTGTACACTTGCGAAAGACTCATTTTAGACACCTTCCAATTAATATTTTCTACGTTTCAATTATGACTGCCTTATCAAGTCCACTTGGAAGAGAAGGCACAACAATTATTTATAATAACTTTGCTAGCTATAATTTCCGCTTCTCTCTGAAAGCGCCAATGGATGTTTCTAGACGCTGCATGTTAAACAGAAGTGCTTGCACTTGACCTTGCACTCCATCCACTCTCTCTGCACAGCGGTAGCCCTTTCTTCCCTTGAAAGACAGGTGCAATTTGTAGTCACACAAATTATACAGTCCTTGCTATTAACATTCTTTTATCTAGTAAATTACTTACATTGATTACCCCGAAGAAGAGTCTATGAAATGTTGCTAGTGCATGTCTATGATTTGGCTGTAATATATAATTCTTAAATTAAGACAAGGCTGAAAAGAAATGACATCTTGTGGTAGCAGATGCTAAATTCAGATCTTGGTCACATGCAGTCATTAAACACCCTGTGTTACTCTGCACAAGAATATGTGCGCTTGGCCCTGGTGTCCTGGCTAAATTCCAATTCAGGTAATTACTCTGTCTACCTAATCTCCCCTGTAGTTCCAATTGGATAAGTTATGGTGTTTTCTTTTTGGCCTCATGCTTCAGATTGTTTAGCTGGTCTTGCAAGGTGCTGGTGAGTTGTATGTTTGTGTTCCACGACAGAATCCGCTGCTCTTCATCTGCACAGTATCAATGGCGTCCTTGAGTTGATTAAAAATGTGCTGTTCCCTTAATAGCGTTAAACGTACTGCCTCTCAACTACAGCCTGAGGTAGCACGAGTTCAAGCTAAGTTGGAAAGGGCAGGCTGATGGCCTAAACCCTTCTCTGTCCCTCCACCACACATACTCCTCAGCTCACCCCTCAACATCGGCTCCAATCCCAGAACCAGTTTAGAAAATGCACAAAAAGAACCCCCCAAATTCTGAAAACACACTTTCATTTCTGGCAAATCCAGGCCAACAGCCCTACTCTCCTCATAACTACTATCCCCTAGATTAGAATGGGGTCATCTTCACCAGAGTTAAACTGGCAGTAAGAGGCAGTTTGTCTTTAACTAGAAATCCTTCTTACTCAGTGCTATTTTTCTAGAAAAAGGGGCACCGGAACTCACTGTGAACGCTTCATTCTCTTGGAAGTACAATGGTGCCCACCTGAGAGGCGCTGGAACTGAGTTCCAGTAAGTTCCAACTGAAAAACGCCCTGCTCTTAATGTAAGTGTTATAACAGTATGGAAGCATTGGGGGGGGGGGAGACATGGGTGGCAACCAATTTGGGAAGGAATAATCTACCCTCCTTGATTTTGAAAAGCAGCAACACACCTCTGGCTTTAGCGAAAGAGCTGGCTCTGACTGTAGTGCAGTGATTGTAACCAGCACTTTAGGTTTTATAATCCCATGTACTAGTTAAAATGTTATTTATAATGCTTATTCTCAGTGCTATTTTTCTAGGGGGGGAGAGGAGGTGCCAGAACTCACCTTGTTCTCTTAGAATGGCAATGGTGCCCACATGAGAGCCATAGGAACTGAGTCCCTGTGAGTTGTGGCTGAAAAAAAGCCCTGCCTATCCTCTTCAGGGGACGCGGGTGGCGCTGTGGGTTAAACCTCAGCGCCTGGGACTTGCCAATTGCATGACTACATGTGGGGATGGCCTCCAGGAGTCATCACTGCTTTCTATTCAACACAAACAACCCTTTTTATTCACCTTGGCTTGCACTCAGTGTAGTGCAGAACACCCCGCCATGTACCACTAAATCTGTTCTCCCGAATCCTCTGGAGCAGTTTTGGGCAGGATATGGGATGTGCAGGCGGAGGGTTGAGGGGGACACAAGCCCCACTTGACAAGCATAAATGTTTCCACTGATGGAACAGTGCCCTAATGCTACATTGGATAGAAGTCTTAAAAAGTAATTTGGACATTCTTTATTTTGCAATTTTAAATAGTTGCATTTTTAAAAACTTTGTAAACCACACTGGACTCAAGTTTGATAAAGCCTAATAATAATAATAATAATAATAATAATAATAATAATAATAATAATAATAATTTTTTAAAAAACCAGACAGGCAGAGCAGTGGATAGTTGTCCAGTGACTTCTGTCTATGGGCAGGAAAAAAGTCCCAAATGAATTAATTGTCCCACTACTTTTCCAGCTCTTGCATTCACCATGAACAAATAATAATTCTATTTTCCAAATTTTAGTTCAAGTTGTCTTACACATAGGCAGTTCGGGTGCTTTTTTGGGGATGGGGACTTAAAACCCAACCTGAGAACTTGGGTTCTGAAGAATATAGTAAGTGAAATCTCAAATCAAGCTAGTTGGACCACAGCAGCCCATTCTGCTGTAGTAAATGTTGTGGCAACGAGTATCAAAAACACCAAAACGAAGCAAATACGTAGGAAGTGAAACCTATTAACCTTTGGGCGTGGATTCAGCTGCAATGTCTGCAGCACAATCTATACTTTCCATCTTGGGTTTATGTAGTCATCAACAGAACTACAATAGGAGCTGAACTGATATCTTTCAGCATCGACGGCTTAGTCTATCGTTTAATAATGGATGCTTTGTGCAGTTCTTAGATGAAAGATCTTGTTTTATCTAGATAATAGGAATGTAAGCCTTTGTCCCTCAGAACTGAAATGTGTGTGTGTTTAAGGGAAAGGGATGTCATCTGAGATCAAATAAATCTTAACTGTGTAAGTTGAAATTGATTACTCAGTTAAATCTGCATAAGTTGGCCTATAATAAATATTATACCAAAGGAGGGGATTTTTTAATTTTTTATTGGTGTGGTTGCTTTTAGATCATGCAGCAGACACCAGCTTAGAAGAGGGCTTCACCCAGTTTTATGGGGGAAATGGCTGCCTCTTCTAAGATTAAACACATTCTTTAAAAACAACAGCAACAATCTGCCATCCAATTAATTTTTAATAATAATAATAATAAAATTAAGCAATGAGCTGCTGAGCCAATGTACCTGCAGTCTCTGTTTTTCCTTCTTTGCTTACTTTATTATTGCATTTATATCCCTCATTTTCTCTAAGCAGCTCAAGGTAGCAGACATGGTTCTTCTCCCCATTTTATCCTCACAATAACTATGTCTGGTAGATTGATTGGCTGGTAATATCCATGGGGAAATGGCATGCCCATGTAAAGTAGGTGGTATCGTCCTAAGCTACAGGACTCCTATTCCGACTCTAGAAGCCACATATTATTACTTTTATTTTTTATTATTTTTATTATAATAATGAGACTTTTACAAATCATGACAATATCTAGAATGGCGTATTTCCATGCATACATTTGTCCTTCTGCATTCTTTAATTTATTAAGTATGTACTAATAGTAATTGTCTTTTAGTGAAGTGCTATGAAAACTTTTCAAGTTACTCTCTTTGCGTAGATCTTTGACACTCTCTGAGCAATATTTTCTGTTGGATATAATGCATTCTTTATTCAGCCTTTGGTGTTTGTGATATATACGGTATATCCTATAGTGAATATTGTAAAAGTTTGCTTTACGATTTGGTAATAATAGTTGCATGAATAAACGCATTAACAAATTTTCATTCCTTTCATAACACAAATGTTTCCACTAGCTTTCGTTATTTTTGATACTCAAAGTCTCTGTATGCAGTCTTTGAAATATTTCATGAGACCAGACATAATGTTTACTTATTCCAGATGTTGTCTGTTCCTCATGTATGGGTGGGATACAACATGACATTCTTAGATTATTATCCTATTGTGGCCATGTCACATGGAATGTTTCTGCTTCACAGTGTACTGGGTTATCCATACCCATCACACTTTCTAAATTTAGAAAATGCTAATTTTTATTGCTATTATCACCAGTTATTAGTGAGCTTTGCTGTTTTCCAAAGCACATTTAGATCACATGACTTTCCTCAAAGAATCCTGGGAACTGTAGTTCCTCCCTCACAATTACATCTCCCAGCATCCTTAATACTCTACAGTTCCCAGGATTCCTTGGAAAAGTCAGGTGCTTTAAAGGTTTGTTGGAGCTGCTTTAAAATGTCTGGCGCACATATGCTGTACGAATTTTACAGAAAACCAGCTTTCCCTCAAGCATAAAAGTTCATTCTTCTGAACAATGGGATATACTGGGCATGTATAGTTGTGATCCTGCATTATTTGTACATGTATTTCTCTAGATTGGAATATTTCCATTTGGCAGGACAGAGGGGGATTAATGTGAGAAAGGACCCTCAATATACAGTACTTACAGCCTGGTCCAAATCAGGATTTTTTTGAGGGGTGGGGGGAGAAATCTCATAAAACTCAATTGAATTTTCTTCTGCAAATACATGTTTAGGATTAGGTTATAAGGCTGTAATTCTAATAGCACAATCCTATGTATGATCAGAAATAAGTTCCAGGGCCTTTGATGCGGCTTATTACCAGGAAAGGGAGCATGCCATCTTGTGCCCACTTACTTAGGAGTAAATCTCATATAACATAGTTAAGCCTACCTCTGAAGAAATATGCATAGGATTGTGCTACATATTACTTATCTGGAGGTCAGCATCTCTCTTCAGTTGGGCTTACTTCCTTGTAAATATATATTTGCCAGCTGTGGCCCCATCTAAAGAAGGCAGACATGGTTTCCACTGCTTGTTACGTTCAGTTTGGATGCAGCAGTGCCCTCTATGTTGGTATGTTCAAAAACACCAATGCATTCCAAATGCCTCCACCAGGATGCTGGTAGAAGCAGAAGAATTGATTGGATCATATTGCAGCCTGCTTCGTACACCATTTACACGGCTTGGCAATTTATTTCCAGAATCAACTTAAGGTTGCTAGGCTGTCGTCGTTTGCCTTTAATGCCCTAAGCGGTCTGGGCCCCCATTATCAGAAGCAGGTATGAGAAATATGTGGTCCTCGGGATATTGCTGCTGCTATTATATATTTACTTTTTTTAAAAAAGCTATTCTTCAGAAAGCACGCAGATCCATGTTCATCAAACAAAATCCAGCACATAGAGCTCAAAGCATATATATACTAAAGATTTAGGAACAAATCATTAAAAACTATGAGGAATACACCTCCCATTTGTCAAATAAAAATGTTATCAAATGGCCTCTGAAACCCAACAATGTGGGAAACAGGCATACCACTAAGGGGATATTGTTCAACAGTAAGGGGCCCACCACTGAGAAGGTAGGTCCCTCAGTCTAAACATCCCCTCATGCTGAATTATGGCAGGGACTGTGAGCAAACCCCACCCCCGCCAAATCTTGAAGACTGAATTAGCTAGTATTGGAAGGGGATTTTGACCCTGAACCATTTAGAAGAAGAAGAGGAAGAGGAGGAGTTTGGATTTGATATCCCGCTTTATCACTACCCGAAGGAGTCTCAAAGCTGCTAACATTCTCCTTTCCCTTCCTCCCCCACAACAAACACTCTGTGAGGTGAGTGGGGCTGAGAGACTTCAGAGAAGTGTGACTAGCCCAAGGTCACCCAGCAGCTGCATGTGGAGGAGCGGGGAAGCGAACCCGGTTCACCAGATTACGAGTCTACCGCTCTTAACCACTACACCACACTGGCTCTTTGTAAACCATAATGCTTTAAGTCAAATCCAGTAGCACACATGCAGCTAGTGCAGAGCATTTAGGATAGCTGTTCCATGATCCTGTCTTTCTTGTCCCAGTCAATAGCATGGCAGCTACATTCTGCACTGGCTGTAGATTCTGGACCATTTTCAAATGCACCCCAAGTAAAGTGCATCACACTAATCCAAAGATGAGGTCTCTACAGCATGGGCTACTGATGGCAGATAATCCTGGTCCAGGAATGATAATAGTTGGGCTGTAGATGGAATTAGGCATTCCTTGCCACCAGCCACTTACCTACTCCATTCTAGCCAATCGTAAACAGGATGTCCAGTTTGCCAGACCATCCACAGTACTTCCATCTTATCAGGATTCATCCAGGCTATCACCAGCTATCTTGTCAGGGATGATGGGAATTGTAGTCCAACAACATCTGGTGGGTTCCACAGGTTCTCCATCCCTGAGCCAAAGGATCACCAGCCTACCTGACATTTAAAAGAATCATTTCAGCCTCTGATCTCCCTTTAAATCAGACTCATTTGGTAAGTACCAGTGACAGGGCCTTTTCCACAGTGGAATCTGTATTACAGAATTCTCCTGCTCTCGGGAAGCAAGACAGACCACCTCTCTTTGCACTTCAGCATGCTTTGAAAGAGGAGTTGATATTTTGGGTGGTATTTTCAGTGTAAGCAGTCTTGTGAAAAGACTTTCTAAAAAGTGGAGCAATTTTGGAAATAGGATAGCATCTGTATGCCAGGCTATTAAAGGGGACAATGTTTTCAAAAAGCAGGTGATCAGCAACGGAATTTCCTCTACCACCCACCATGGCAAGGTCTTTCTTTATGACATTTTCAGCACAGTCTCATTTTGCCTACTGATATTTTAAAGCCTGAAAGGAACAGAAACTAACCTCCATGTATTTTGCTCAAATGACTATGGCAAGAGATAGCTATTGTTCTATAACTGGCATCTGAATTGGAAACTATTGCAGTAGGTACAGTGCTCCTGTCAGTATAAACAGTCATCGTGCCACGGAGGATGTGCAAACATTAAGTTCATCAGGAGTTAAAAAAAACAAAAACTGTCCATATGCCTACCGCTGGGTATCCAAAGTCTGGCTGAGCAGAGAGCGGCAGAATGAGAGGGGAAAAACACAACCCAATAACTTGAAATATCTGTTTCACAGTCATGAACATCTGTCTCCTCTTCAAAAGTAACATAGGGTAATCTGGATATATATTCCCAGAGTGGAATTTGGGTAATTCAGATTAGAAGTAATTCTTGATGTTTTAAGGAGCCTCTTTTATTACAAAAAAAATAATTACACAACCCACCAGCACAGTACACACGAAAGCAGAAGTTGAAGTTTATTTAGCAAGAAACCTCCTGGCAGATGCTACAACAACTGGGGCATCTAAATTGTCTTGAATCAATAACTTTCTACCAGATTGGGGGGGGGGAGGGAGATGGGGGGAGGGAGAGACCCACCATCCTTTTCCATCTTAAGTCTTCAGTACATTTAGATACACAGACAGTTCCATATTTGCCTTGGAAATCCCAGGTGTATTCCATGTAACTTTAAACATGTTTTTCCATCCACGCTTTGATTATTTCCTTATATAGCCTTATAAGGAACCTCAGGTAGATTCATATTTGTCTTTGACTTGACCTTCATTTCCTGTAATGGGTATCCCTGCTAACATAGAGACACCCTAGCTGTCCAAGCAATTTAGCAAGGCATCTTTCAGGTAAGAATATACAGGTGCCTGCCACTTACATTTAGCTAATTGGTATGGCAACTGTTGTATGTGCATAAAGACAGCATATTTTCAAATCTGCTTTTTCTTCCAATTTGTAGGAGAATGCAGTTCGGTTAGAGGAGGGTCTTCCACTCCCAAGTTCTGTATATGCTCCATGTGTGCATTTTTCTAAAAGTGTCTGAAGACATCCAAACTTCCTCCTTTCTTTTAAGCTTTCATTTTGGTTTCATTTCAAAGAAGCCTAATCTCTACTTTGGATTCTTTTGCATATGGACATTTCCATAACAGCTGAAAGTGTGCATTTTACTGGGCGTGATACAGACCTTAATGTGAACTGATGCTCATCAGACCTGCTTACTTCAGCACCATAGATATGAATGAGCTAAGATTTCCTTTAAATTCTGTGTTTAGTCTAAAAGCTAATGTCGCAGGACTGTGGCTCTGAAACCTGGCCCTCCCAAGGGATCCAGCTGAAAATTGATGAGGATATTTAATGCAATGGATTTGCCATCTCTTGTTGCAACCACAAATCCACAAGCATGCTGCAGACTACCTGAATGAACCTTGCAGACTACTAGTGGTCTGTGGACCACAGTTTGGGAACCCCCGTTATATAACATACCTCGATACTGCAATCATCATCTGAGATGCTCTCATGAGCACCCTCTGTGAGAAACCTGGAGGGTGGCAACATCATAACAGGCCTTTTCTGTGGTGGCTCCCCATTTGTGGAATGCTCTCCCTAGGGAGGCTCGCCTAGTGCCTTCATTGCATATCTTTAGATGCCAGGTGAAAACATTTATCCATAAGCAGGCCTTAGGCTGACTGAATATTCTATAGCCTTCTAAATGGGATTGGGGGGGGGAGTTGGTTTGCTTTTGTTTTGTTATGTATGTACTCATTTTGTATTTTTATGTTGTGAACCACCCTGTTATTTTCGGATGAAGGGTGGTATACAAATTTAATGAATAATAATAATAATAAAAAGGACATACCAGTGCTGTTGAATCATGTCCTCCTTAATGCTGTAAAATCGTGGATTGAAATCTATTGAGCCATTTTAATTGATTATCTTCCAGGCTTGTTTAAAGTATTCCACCACATGTCTGAATGGGACAAGGTGTATTTTAAGTTCTGTGTTGTACTGAATCTGAGAGCAGCAGTTACAGAGCATCCTGACACGCCACTGATATTGTGTTGCATTTCTAGTGCTATAATATAAGAAATCAAAATCCATGTATGCTACAATGCACTGATCATATAGTTGTTTAAGAGCAAGCAGGCCCAGGACTGCAGCCGTTGAATGGGAATGCAAAGGGCATGTTGTCAACAGATGGTACAAGCCTTATAAATGTCAAGTAATCTGCATCCATTTTGTTGACAATACGTTTTGGAATCATGACTTGAGATCCCTTGTTTCTCATCATCAAATATGCTGAACAACCATAAATCCATTTAATTAATTCATAAATCCGCAGGACCCATCAAGTTACAGGTTTCCTGAAAGTGTCTGAAGTCTGGTATCTAAAAGTCAGCCTGTGCCCAAAGTCACCTTCTTACGTGTGCTTTGATCTTTTATATTGCAGAAAGACAAATTAATGAAAACATCCATACCTGCAACTGCTGTTTCAGAGATCATCAGATAGTACCTAGCAATGGTTCTATTATTGGGAATTAGAATAAAGGAGAAATATGGATTGTTTCAATAGCCATTAAAATAGGATACACTACTTTCTCCCAAGTCCTAAGATGTTAGCAGAGAAAAAGCTGCTGAATTTATTATCTGTTCTGTCTTCTTCATACCATTTTGGAACTCTGCGTGATAGTTTTATAAATTGTTTTGTTTTGTGTTGCTGGCGGTCAGCTGCATGGTCACATCGCAGGCATATTTACCTCTCGTGTGCGAGGTCTCTTGGAAAGGACTTCAGTTGGACAGGGAATTGGGCACTTGCATCCTTTCCCCCATCCATTTCTTTCTCGCTCCTTTGGTCTTCTGAATTCCAGCGGGAAAACTCTCAAATGTAGCTAAGTTGCGAGACACATAATAAGAAAGCAACCTTAGAGGCTCCACAGCTATTTCTTGAGCTGAACCAACCTCTACCCTTCTGGTTAAATCTAAAGCATACTTGCGTGTAACAATTCTTGGATGTCAAATCTAGTGCTTGTGGAATCTCTTATTTTCCCTACAGGAGCCTAACAATGCTCTGGATGTGTTTGGTTTAAATTACAGTTAGGTTACAGCTAAGTGTCCATTAAACTCATAAGAAATTAGAGCCTTCCTGGATCAGGGGCGCCGACTTGCCCCCCACATTGAGGTGCGGTGTCTTATTGACGTCATGTGCAATCAGTGTGTGTGTGTGTGTGTGTGTGTGTGTGAGAGAGAGAGAGAGAGAGAGAGAGAGAGAGAGAGAAAAGAAGGCAGCCCCCGCAGAGATCCCCATTGCACCCTGGTGGCAGGAGCTGGGGAGTACGGAGGATCAAAATCACATACTTCACAATTATAGCAGTGTTCTATATAAAACTATCCCGGCTTAGAATCATAGAATTGCAGAGTTGGAAAGTACCCTGAGGGTAATCTACTTCAACCCTCTGAAATGCACAAACTTCGACACATGGTCTCCCATCCAATTTGAAACCTATGTGGACCCTCCTTAGCTTTGCAAATATGCCAGCAGTTTTATTCCTGCACCACTAGGAAGAATCTAAAAGAATAACTTTTAGTATTGTGACATTTTAGCATCTTGGCCAGGTAACAAAGGCATCTTTCTGCATATTAGGGTATACCAAAACTTTAGAGTGTACATGTGACATATGGCCACTTGAAAACGCAGGAACACGAATCTTAGGCTGGAACTAGACACATCAAATAAGTGTTTCAGTTTAAAGCGTTGTAAATTTAAACAGGGAAAACAGGTAGAGGAAAAACAGTGCTCTATGTTGCCATCTGGTGGCACAGTGTTATATCGTACATACAACGCATATAAATCGCTTGTTCACCTGTCTAGCTGGGTTCATAGGGTTGGCTGCTGCTGTCTGAGGAGCAGATTTTGCCATGGAATTTTCTGAAGGTCCAATGACATGTTAATCATGCATTTGCCACTGTATCAAGAGATTGGGTGTGGGGGAGGTATTAACTTCTCCATAGGATTTGAACAAGGAAGATTCTCAAATTATCACCCCATTGGACCTGAAAATGCTTAGAGGATTTCTGACCAAAGTAATTTCCGAAGAGAAATTCAAAACTCTATGACACTGTATGTTCTTTGTCAGTAAGTTACATTCATCTCCACTTAGCAGTTATTTAATGTGAGTCAGCAACCAGAATCTTCTGTCCAGCTGCTAAAGATTAGATTAGCAATCAGCATATTAGTTTTCTCAGATCTTTCCTTAAGTGTCTCTTGCCATCTTTTACACCAAAATAATAAGTGTAGCCAATCTATCAATAACAGGCATAGGCAAACTTGGCCCTCTAGATGTTTTGGGACTACAACTCCCATCATCCCTGACCACTGGTCCTGTTCGCTAGGGATGATGGGAGTTGTAGTCCCAACACTTCTGGAGGGCCAAGTTTGCCTATGCCTGATCAACAACTTGGGAGCAGGGAGCCAATGTGTGCTGTATTACGTGCAGTGTTTAACGATGCACCTGAGTTACCTTTGGACCAGGCCATATGCCACCCTCAGGGCCTTTTTTGGGTGGCTCTTGCTAAGTACTGAAGCTGCAGGGAACCGGAAGTGACGACCTGAAAGCCTTGCCCTGGTTTGCTCACAACCACAGCAGACTGCCTGTTTCAGCCGTGGCTGAAAATCCTGTGGTGGGATGAGGAGAGACAAAAGGTGGAGGGCGAACAAAAAGGAAAGGAAAGGAGCAATATGCAGTTTCTCCAGCCAAGCCAACCTTGTAGGAGCCGGAGTGGCCATTTGGAGAGGATCCCTAACTTGGGCTAGAGAGGGCGACTGTAGGTGTGTGTGTGTGTGTGTGAGAGAGAGAGAGAATGAATGTGTGTGTGTGTGTTTCTGGAAGCAGCAAAGGAGAAGAGAAGGGGTGAACTGGCAAAAATAAAAAGCAGTGTGTTTTCCTCCCTCTCCCTTCTCTTTTCTGCCCGGAGTCCTGTCTGCATCCAGTGACTCCCCTCACATTTGGTGGCCTATTTTTTTTTTTTAAAAAAGAACAGCTCTGTTTAATAAAGAAATATATTAAATCAATTATCTGTGTAATTATATGTATATTTAACTAAATATATTAATCTCGTATATTAAATAATATTAACTGTATTGCAAACACTTTAATTTACGGTATGCAGACTTAATTCAGTGTGTGGCTCCTGGGTTCTGTGTCAAAGTGCTCTGGTGGCCCACTTGGTCTGAGAGGTTAGACCACCCTGCTTTAGAACAGACTACTCTTAATAGGATGGGGTAAAATATTCAGGGTTCTTTTAATTACAAATCCTAAAAACAAAATGCAAATGAAGTATTGGGCACAGGGTAATTTCACTTCCTTACCTGCTATTTTGGAATAGGTATTTTAGGTCTTTATTTCTGCTGAAAGTCTAAACGTACGTTTCAAATTGGCAACTTTAAATTAAAACAATAAACAAAACACGATTTGTAAAAATCCTAATCCATTTGAAATCCATTATTTGCAATGAAATACAATATTTGAAATGAAATTTACTTCTACTTAAATTTCATTAGGATTGCAACCTTGGCCTTGCACTTTGAGGGAAAAGGCTTCATAAGACAATGCTATTTCATTGTTAGTGAAAGGATTGTTGGTTGTTGTTTTTTAATGTTTTAATCTGTTTAACCTGACAAATTAAGGTGATCTTGGTCCTCTGCTTCACCAGTGCAGTGCAAGTACAGCAGCTTTGAAAGCAGGTATCTTTTTACATCATCATTATTATATTTAATAAGTACAAATCAGAAAACTGATTTTGAACGTCTGTTTATTATACCCCTTGTTTTCCAACCGAGAAACTGAAGCGTTACTTGTGGGTAAATTAGTAATAATAAGCCCTATATTTCTACAGGAACAATTTCCTGCTATGAGGCTGGGAGTTTCAGAAAGCATATCTGCTTTTCCCAACATTTGAAACAGAAGTCGGGACTAAATAAAGTTGATTTGGTTTGAAAACACAATTGCTCCTTTATTCTTTATTTTTAAAAAAGAACAAACTCTGTCCATAACCAGTTTTCTCCTGAATCTGGACAAAACTTCTGAAATATTAAGCACTCCATAAACATAATTTTTTACTATTCATAGTTTATTTCTGTTTCATACATTTTATTTTTAGTGGTATTTTTTGTTGTAGATATTTTGAAAGAATGTCTTGCTTAAATAAATTTTAAAAGGGAGCCCCTTTCTAAGTGGCAATTTCTGCATTAATGCATCCACTGTCTTTCTCAAAGGTATTGCAGCTATTTGGTGTGGTATAAAGCTGGTATGAGCATCAAATAGCCATCAGAGCCAGGAAACGCTTGCTAAGGGGGAACTCACCTATGTTAAATTAAGCATTATAAAGCACATTGCACTTCGTAAGTGAAATGCTTAATATTAATAATAATTAGAAAATGCATTTGGTTTTTTCTATGTCCTGATGAATTTATTAAGGAAGATGGAAAACCTTACATCTGCACGACCTTGGCAGAGACACAGAAGCAGGTTATTCAGAAGGGGTTCAGGAACCAGCAGCAAAATAAAATGGCATCCTTATTTATACTTGTAAAAAAGCAAAGGATTGTGACCTGTTTTAATTACAGGAACTGGTGAACAGAATAACATCGCTGTCACTGAAGATGCTGTTCTGCAACAACCAAGAAAGGGGGGTGGGATTACTAGTTTCCCTGAGCATCCATACTTGTGTTAATTTTGCTATACTATTTAGTGGAACATAGATAACAAAGTGGAAAGAGAAGACATTAACAGTATAATTTAGGGGATTAGAGAGAAATATTTGTATTACATAAATGGGAAATTTATAAGTGAACCATTTTAATGATCCACTCCTGTTTCTCTAACCTATTTGTAAGTGTTTAGTGAGTTACAGGCTGCCTTTCATATATTTGTGGAATTCCAACATGACTTTCCACCCATATTGATCTACGGCAGGCAAAAACTAATTATTTCTTTTTTTTAGGATTTCTGCCCCCCGCCCTCCAACAAGCCAGAGGCACCTGCAGTCCTTGTCATGTTTTCGTCTCCGATGGTCTATAACACACTCTGGTTAAGTTTTCATTTCTACTTTTCAGCAGCTTCTGAGGAGTGATATGTAGCTAATGTCATCAAAGCTTGCACTTTAACATTGCAACTGTAAAGCCAACCCCGGGCGTTTCTGTATCAAAAGCACAGTGGCAAAATTGTCATAAAACTCGGTGAAATAAAAGACCTTGGCGTCCTGTTACAATTTGTAGAGACAAAAAAGGCCTTTCCTCAGACTTCTTGCGAATGGTTTAAGTCCAAGTTCAAAAAGGTAGGCTGCCATGGTTAAAACTGCTCTATTGCTGCAAGAACATTTACTGCGAGAGCTACGATTCACTTATCTCACTGCTACACATTAGCAGCCAATAGCACTATTTCAATCTCGCAAGGTACATATGCACAAATGGCTCGCTCTATAGAAAATTCTCTGCTGATAATAAAGCAAGGGGCATGGCATGTCTTCCAGTTATTCACTGGGATCCACAAACTCATGATCTGTGCAACCCCCTTTAGGCTTTTCCTGCAATTTTAACTTCAGCAGCAACTTCGTTTCAGCATGAATGAAAACAGAAATAAAAAGGGGGGAGGGGAGGGGAGACCTGGATGTGCATTACCTATAGTGTGTGCATCGTTGCATCTCTTGTTTCACAGTCATTGAGAATAAATATGCAGTGTAGTTTGTGTAAATCACATTTAAATTTGTGTAAATTGAAAAAGGCACAATTGCACCCAAGGGAGACTGCGGCAGAGCACCGTTGTTTTGATCCAGCTTTTATTCCACTGCTGATGTAGTATTTATCTGTAGAACTCTGTGATTTCATTTCATTTTTAACTGCAAAAAGTGGTTTCCCAATGGACTCTTTGGACTCTGCTCAAATTGTGTGAATCCAAGATTCCAGCCATATTTATATTTCGTACCTGACAGTTAAAAGCCATGAACATCCATCTCCCACATCTCACTCTGCTATTAGAATAATCATGGCACACAATTCGGAAATAATATTACATCCTGCATTTTATTCAATTCCATATGACAAAAATAGGAACCTAGACTAAGACATCCATTTCAATCAGTAGATGTGTCAAGCCAACAAGATTTAATAATAAAAAATATTGGATCTAGGTAACAATTCCCAGGTGGTTCAGGGAGGCTCCTAGCCCTACATGGTATCGCAGTATAAAAATAGTGTCTCTCTTCACCATGCAGAGAGGAATGACCTAACCCTGAATACAAAATGGGGTCAGTCTTACTGTACCTTCATCAGCCATCTTATTTACAACACTTTACATCTCTTTTTAAGTTATGCACATCCTTTAGGGAGAAGAGATAACACTACATGGTACCAAATACTAAACAAAAACAAAAAAAAAATTATTTCACACCAGAAATGTACACAGATAAATAAAAACATTCATTTGCTGAAAAACAGCAACATTAAGCCACCTCAGTTTTCTTTGTTTCCCAATTTTGAAACACCCCAAACACAAATGGTGGTCACCGATGGTTGGTGTTATAATATAAGGATGTTTATTTTCTATATATATTCTATATATATATCTATATGTATATATATACACACATACATACCTACATATATATTTGATATATGCATGTATATATGCACATATATATTCTGTGTATCACTGCTGTAGAAAACAGAGCTGTAATAGTTCATTGTTCATTTCAAAACAGAAACAAACTGCTAATAAGTCTTTTAAACTTTTCATTCAATGACACGATGGCAGAAACAGTCCATCCTCTTACAGTAATGTTTTTTTTTGTTGTTGCACAAGAAAGCGATTGTCCTATTTTATTTTTTTCCATCTCAACTGAGAAGACCTCACTGTCTGATTCTTTCTTCAGGGGCATAAAACGTCTTGTGCTGTTTCCCAGCTACCCATAATGTCCCTTGAACAATTTTGTTGGACGGAAGTTCATAGTGTCAGACTCCACCATGCTTGTAATGCACAAAAATGAGGTAGTACACAAAACATTTACTGTTCAAGTTTTGATTTACGCCCCCAGCCTCGCCAACACCCTAGCGTAAGAGTGGAAACATTCCCTTTTGTCACAATTTTAAACAATGCTTTTAAAACAAGTGAAAATTATATTTGAATATTCAGAATACATTGTGCTTTGTAGTAAATATCGGAATTATTATTATTATTATTATTTTTAAAAAGAGATCAGTAAGAGTTGGGAATTTACGTTCAAGTTACGACTGATACTTAATATTTTTGTTTTCTGTTTTGCTTTTACATACCAGGGCTATTAAGCAGTCAGCATCCTGCTTTGTGGGTGGGAGTGAAAGAGACAGAACAGATTACAGCAAAATTAAGCCTACACAATGTTTTCTTTAGCCTCTCCTAGGCTTGCTCTGATATCACAGCCCTAAGATTAACATATCAAAGGTCTGTTGGAGGGTGGGCTTATAGAAAAGTTAAATGAATCATTTCGGTTTAAGAAATGGCAGGCCCCATTCTACCCAAGAATCTTGACAGTTCTTAGTGGCTTTCCTGTTTAAAGGAGCACAGATCTCTCCTACTGTTTGACCTTAAAAGACAAACACAACAAAATATCCCCCCCCCCATTTTTCCTCAAGCCAAAGTACTATTTATAAAATAGTTTACATCTTTGTTCAGATTCAAATTATAGACAAACCTCCCTAAATATAAAATACTAAAAGTGCAATAGTATAAATTAAGAGTTTGCAACACATTATACAAACACTGCCTTTTTATTGTACTGCCTTTGATAACATGAAATGTTTTATTCACAACTGCTTATAATGTTGTGAATAATATATGGTGATAAGGTTTGTCTGTAACTTGTTTTCCAACCATGAACTGAAGTCCACACTACATTTTTTTCATTTAATAGAACAACTGTCCACATAGCAGCTACAAATATTTAAATTAAAATGGTTTGTTACTGACAGGTACTTGCACATGAAAAGCATGCTATCTTTCCCAATAAAACTTCACAATTTTGCCTGCATTGAAATAAACCACTTATTTATAGGGAAACAAAACTTGCTTAAAAAAAGAAAGAAAATCACATAGCCAGGTGTATTTTGCAGTACAAAAGCTTCATTTAAGGATGGGGCTAGTATATTGTCTGTTACCCGCATTATCTTTACATTATAAATACTACAGACAAGAATACTGTAATCATACACAGCATTAGGGTACTAAATCACTTATTGAGTGTTAGAGGATTTCTAAAAACATAGTTCAAGTTTCTAGCTAAGTGGAACAAAACCAGCAAAGGAAGAGCTGGACTGAAAATGCCATTGAGAAGCCCCCTTTTACTCAAGTGGTGTTGTTTTGTTTTGTTAAAAAACAAAAATTGAAACAATTTAGCTTCCTTCAGTCCCTAATGCAGTTTATCCAATGATTTATCGTTTTACTTAAATTTAAAGAGTTCTGCAGTTCTCGCTAACAGTCAGCTCACTGTTGAAAGCAGTGCCATGCAAATCTTGCAAGACAACTTTTCAGCGGACACAAAGTTATGTATTTCTGCTATGGGGGGAAAAATCTTAAAGGGAACCTAGGCAATTAGGTCACGAAACTAATGCTTAACTCCCAAAACTGTACATGAAAGAACAAATGTTGTGTTGAATAGTGGTCCAACAGTTACTTGTTACTTGAATGCTTTTAATTTATGCCAATCTCTTTATTATCCTCAATAAACCTTGTGAATGGACGGTTGGCTCCAGTTTCAGAACTCGCTTTGTCCAAGCCAATGATGGGAGGGCTACTGCCGGTGCGAGCTTTGTCCATGCCACTGGTAATGTTACTTAAAGACGGAATGGCACTTCCGCCTAAACTTACTGGGAGCTGGGGAATGCCTCCATTCTGTATGACAGAAATTTCATTGTTCTTCATTGCAAGTCCATTAGTAATAGCTGCAGCGTACTGATTCCAAAAATTTGGGTCAACATTCATGGCCCGAGCTGCCAAATCCTTTTGGAACATTTCAGAAAACTTCAGAGCATCACCACCTAACAAAGCCATGGGGTTTTCCACAGACAGTCGACGGCCACGCCGTGCGGGAGCATTATTCCACATATGAGTTCCCATGTGAACCTTTAGAGAAAGAACAAAACAAACAAAAGATTGGCAAAATAAGCAAAATTCAAAATGAGCCACACGGCCCATGAAGAGGCTAGTTTTAAAAGCCAATTTTAGTTTTCACGTACAATCATTTCAACAACGCTGCTCTTATAAATCACACACATTTATAACAAAAGGACGTGCAAAAGTAATGTGCATTTTAAAATGCTAAACAAAGGTTAAAAGGGAGCTGGGAAATACTTTATATGAAAGAACAACACGAGAAAGGGTTACTAGGTCCACATGCTATTTGAAAGACTAAAATCTTTTTATCACCTCAAACTTCTAAACAGGGCCGTCTTAAGCATATCTGGCGCCGTGGTGCAAAGATCCCTCCAGCAGCCCCCCCCCCCCGTTTCCAAGAGTTGTCGACCTTTTCCCAAGCCTCTGCGGGGATCGAACCCCTCCCATGGAGGCTTGGGAGGCAAGCTGCACGCCCGCCAGCCATATGGTTGAAGAGGCACGGCTGGCAGGTGTGTAGGGAAACGGGAGGCCGCCGGCAAAGCCGCGCAGCTCCCCCACCCGCTGGGGTGCCCCTGAGAGGCCAGCGCCCTAGCACAACACACCAATAAGCCCAATAAGAAAGACTGCTCTGCTTCCAAAGCCCTGAACTCCAGTGCTGCTATTTGGCCTTGCAGAACAGCTTTTGATTCAGCAGAGGTGTCTGCTCCCATCAGAGAATGGAGGGCCTTTTTTGCTGATCCCCATTTCCCATGAAACTCCACCTGCCACGCTGTTCTGGAGGGTGACCCAACCCTCTGGAATAGATTTTGGGGGGTTGCAGTGGGAAAAGGGAATCAGCAAAAACACACTTCCTCCTTTGGTAAATGGATGCTTCTGTGCGTTCAATAACTATTCCATAAGTTGAAATGGAGCACTGGATTTCATCCCTCCTTTTTCAAACTTGTATTTTATATTAACATATTTGGATTCATGCAAGTTCCATAGTTTACTGCAATGCAAATATGCACAGGTTATCAGATTTAGCCAACCAACCACTAAGGCCCACAGAAAGGTTTATTTTAAAAATGAAAAATATAAAACAAACAAGTCTCCATTTTGATCGAGTCTCCAAGAGCCATGTACAAGCCTATACATGTCGACTCAGAAGTAAGACCCATTCAGTTCAAATGAGCTTACTCCCAAGAAAGTGGGTATTACAATTGTTCCACCAGCACAAGCATTTCAGCTTGGCAGATGGAATGATTTCCCCTCTCTTCCTGTGCATTGTCCTGGGGTTCCCCCCTCCCCCCAGGTTGATTTCAGTCCAATTGTGCTGGCTCCCATTACTGCAACTGTTTAGTTGAATCTCTCCCTCAATTATCCCCCCCGCCCACTTATGCTTAATGACCTGGATGCAAACATCCCACTATATGAGGAGAAAGATTGCTGATTCACCTCAATATGAAGCCCTTCCTGCCCTCTGAAAAGTAGTTTTAGAAGGCTGGAGACCCTCCCAAGTGGCATTTGGGGGAAATTGGAGGCTGTTGACAAGATGGTACTTGTTGAATAAGTCAAAATATGTTTAGTCATATACAGTGGTACCTCGATTTAAGAACAGTCCAGTTTAAGAACAATTCGGTTTACAAACTCCACAACACCAGAAATAGTGTCCTGGTTTCAGAACTTTACATCAGTCTAAGAACGGAAGCCGAAGAGTGGAAGGGAACTGGCGGCGGGAGGCCTCATTAGGGAAAGTGCGCCTCGGTTTAAGAACTGTTTTGGTTTAAAAACGGACTTTCGGAACGGATTAAGTTTGTAAACCAAGGTAACACTGTAATGGGATATTTGGATCCAAACCTCATTTTTTAAATGGCCCCAATCGATCTAATATTAGTTGGGACTGAGTACCATAGAAACTAATAGAAAATGTTGGTCAAAACTAACTTAAGTCTTTTGGCTTTATGCGGAGCTTATTCACAATTAATTTTAACTGGATTGGGTCTACTGTCAGTTAAAATGTCTCTCCTTCACTCGTCCCACTAAGCCAGGCACAGGCAAACTCCAGCCCTCCAGACGTTTGGAACTACAATTCCCATCATCCCTGACCACTGGTTCTGTTAGCTAGGGATGATGGGAATTGTAGTCCCAAACATCTGGAGGGCCAGAGTTTGCCTATGCCTGCACTAAGCCATGATTTAGCACTGCATGAATGAGCCAGAATGAACTTGACCAAAGCCCCAGCCTTCCCTGCTCTCATCTCCTTGTCTTATGCACCTAGAAAAGGACACCACCATTACTTTCCTCTAATCTGGACTTGTTGCCCATGAGTCAGAAATTGTGGTTGATCAAAAATTCTGCTAAGTTTCTAAACAAGGCAACTTCAAGCTATAGGTGATGAAGCTAGCTTGTTTAACCGTAGTTTGTGATCAGCCACGATCCCTGAGTCTTGCACAGCAAGGAGGCCAACAAGACATAAGAAACTGAGAGCAAATGCTGGTGAACTAGGCCATGCAGGAGGAGGAGAGTGAAGAGTGTGCAAGTCCAAGGCTTTTTTCAGGCTCCTTTCTATCTCATGCAAACCCTGCAACTGCATCTCACCTTCTTATGTTTACCTGAACTATATAGGGAGAAAAGATGGTGCCACAGTTCTACTTTTAAAATGTTGCTTTTGTGACATATCAAAAACCTGCCACATCCTTGAGCATTGTAAGCAAGTTAAAAGCCACAATTTGCAACAGGGGCTTCCCGCAGAGCATTTGGTAACCCCGACTGACAGACTCTTAATATGTTAAATTGGCATGACTGGCAGAAAGGTTCAAATATAATCTGATGTGACTAGATTTTTTTTTAAAAAAAGATTACTACTGTCATAAATCTCATGGGTAGTCAGGTTTAACTCAAAGTTTTATTCAAAGCGGACCCATTGAAATTAATGAACATGACTAAGGGAGCAATCTTATGGATAAGAAGCTAGCATAAAGCAAACCAGTGTCAATTTAGACCAGATCCAAACCCTGTCCAGCAGCAGGACTGCTGCTCCTGCTCTAAGCCTGGAAGAGGGAAAGCAAGTATTTAAAATAGTGTTCTATCCTGAGTTGCCAGGTCATGTGACTAAGCTGAATGGGCTTAGGATCCAGCCTAAGCCCCCCTCCCTGCTTCCTGTGTCTCACCTCCAACATGCCCCTTTGGGGGGACTGATAAACTGGCCTCAGCTCAACCAGCTTTGGCTCAGCTGGAACAAGCAAATTACACCGATGAATCTTAAACTGAGCCAGGGATGGGGACTTAAAACCAGCTGAGCTGGAGATCCACTGCGTCCTAAGGAGCTCATCCCAGCAGATCTTGCCATAGGGTTACCCCCGAAATTAAGTACATTAATTTCAGTGGGTCTATGCTGAGTAAAATTCAGCTGAACACAACTCATGCTTCTGCAGCACACAAGTGTGCTGGGAATCTATAACCTCAGATTTTCAAGAAAAACAGGATCGACATAATATTTGTTTATAGTTGCGGAGTTAACGTCATGGAGCTGGAGTTTGTTTTTTAATCATTTTTAAAATACCAAAGTATTCTACCACAATCTAAGAATTCAGGAGCCATCAATAAAGGGGAAAATGCATGTCTGAAACACACATTTTTTAAAAAAAATGGAATAATTTGTATGCACCCACAAAATTTTAGTTCTTACATTGGGTTCATAATATATAATGTAAGGATGTCACAATATAACCATACTATCCTCATCCCTTGATTTGGGTAAGAAAACACACCCACCCACAGAATGAGAACACACGAGATTCGGCACATTGTTAAACTCTCACATTCTTACAATTTAAGCTCTGACGTTAAAGATTCCCTTCTTACCTTAAGATTCCCTTTTGTGGTAAAAGCTCTACCACAGATTGTGCAACCAAATGGCTTTTCACCAGTATGGGTGCGCTCGTGTATCTGCAGTGCACTTGCTGAGGAGAAGGTCTTCCCACATGACTGACAGTTGTGCTGTTTGGGAGTCCGGCGTGGCGGTGGTGCCAGCATAGGAGTGATGCCCGGGCTCATCACTGACTGTGGTGCAGCAGGAACCTGGATTCCAGCTGGAAGCGACGGGACCTCGCCCAATGAGATCGGCTTGCTGTGGCCGTTCACTTCCATTTTGATCAGGGTAGGCGCAGTGCTGGTGACCAGGCTAGGAGTGCTTTGGCTGGGACCTAGAGTAAAGTTGGGTTCAAATAACTGAGAAGGCAGCTCTTTTAATTTGTGTGTCAGTAAGTGCTGTTTTAAATTACCCATAGTGGAACACCCACGATTGCAGACTGTACATACAAATGGACGCTCTTTAGTATGGCTGCGGTAGTGAATTTCCAATGCACTCTTACAAGCAAAAGGCTTGCCACAGATATTACAAACAGTACTTTTAAACTTACCACGTTCTCTGTTCAGGAACAGCAGGCTAAAAGGAGCTTCTTCTTTGATGAGTGGCCTTCCCGGGTTGGTGGCTGTCAAATCCAGTGCACCTCCATTTTCAACAGTAGGTGGTGGTGGACTGTCAGGTTTTTCTGTCTTTAATTGTATTTCTTGGTGTTCTTCCTGGTTGCTAAAACCTGGGGATTTTGATCTGAAACTTTCACTGATGCTGTTTTCAGGAGACAGCGCCTGCATGGATGAAGAAGATTCAGACATTGCAGGGCTCCCTGCACTCTGGCTCTCCAGATCTCCAACAGCGGATGAGGAATCGTTGCTTAAATGGTCACTTTCCCCTGACCCATTTTCTAATGATTTCAGATTGGTCAACTGTTGACAGTTCATGACAGAATCAATCATTTTCATTTGATTTTCCAGAGCAGTAATGCTAGAAATTACAGATGGGGGGGAAGGTGGGCATGACGTGGAATAAGGTAGAAGTGGTTTGGAGGAGTCACTTGTGTTGTCTTTTAACTCTGGGTCCTCTTCCATGGAATTTTCATCAATGTCATCATCGTAGTTGCTCAGCGTGTCTGCGTTCTTTTCA